>NC_046185.1:167865313-168212889 GCF_011004875.1 Balearica regulorum gibbericeps
GATTTTGGGTGAGAAGAGCCAATGAATTAAATTGTGTGACGTTAGTTGCTAAATACCCTGCCATTGTATGTCGTCACTACTACAATCGCTATATGCCACAACAGCGGCATTGCAGTAAGAATCACCCAATTAATGAAGGATGAACTGTGATGCAATCAAACAAAGAGCAGCAATGAGGGAACCAGAACTGGCCTCAGCAACCGGCGCCCAGCAACTTCCTTGAAGTCGACACCTTCAACCCGCAGACCGTGGGCACAGGCCGCGCCAGATCCACCAGCCGCGCGCTCTGGATGCAGCCGCAACATCCCAACAGCACCCACCATCCCTCCTGCCCTGAGAGACGGTTCTGAGAGACAGAGCCTGAAGTCACAGACTAAATGAACTCAACGGGCATTTTAGAGAGATGGCCCATGCACTAAGGCAGTGATATCTGTGTATATCTCTCTATCTCAAAGACAGGGAAAGTGGTGGTGATTAGTTGGACAGTGCAGGGTCTGGGCATGACGTAGATGGCACAGAGTAAGGGGTGGATAATGTCCTGGTGTTTGGCTGGGATAGAGTTAATTGTCCCCAGGAGCTGGGAGGGGACACAGCCAGGACAGGTGACCCAAACTGGCCAAAGGGATATTCCCTCCCATATGATGTCATGCTCACTCTATAAGGGGGGAGCTGGCCAGGGAGGGCAGAACAGGCTGTGCATCACCCGCTTTGTGTGTTCTGTTCTCAGTCCTGTTGCTGTTCTTCCCCTCTCCCTTTGCTGTCCCAGTAAACTGTCCTTACCCCAACCCACCAGTTTTACCTTTTTCCTCCCATTTTCCTCCCCATCCCTCTGTGGTGCTCAGCTGCTGGCTGGGGCTGAGCCACAACAATTCCATAGCCCAGGAAAGGGATCTGGGATTTCATAGGAAGAGCCGGTCCCACTCACAACTTCAGAAGAAATGCCCCGGTCACGGCAGTTGGCCCAAGGGAGTGGCCGGCCCCTCCATGCCACCCATGCTGGCATTGGAGATATTGCCCACCGCCAATACCGTCACACGAGCTGACTCATCCACTGTGTCACTGGGATGAACTGGGGGTCACTGGGATCTCTACCCAGGCAGGGATAACCAGATTGGTCACTACAGACCACGCCACTGTGCTGGAGCACGGCTCACTGCCAGACCCGCTGTCACCTCAGACCCATAATGGATCTACTGCCCCTGTATCCTACAGGGCTTGGCAGCAAGCAGCGCCATGGTCCCTTTGGGGACACGGGGCCACCCTATCTGCCGCTGTCACCCCCGCATGGCTAACACTACAGTCTAGGAACACTCTGCAATCCTGAGGGACAGTAGTCAAGTGAGAAACTGGCCTAGAGGAGCAGTGGGATGTCGTGTGTCCCCCCAGGGAGCGGCTCTGACACTGCTGTCCGTCCTGCAGGGCAGGGAGGTGGCCGGGCACTGCTCGGTGCTGAGGATTACACCAGGACACGGCACAGGCATTTCCTCGGTGCCCAAAGCATGCTGCCCACAGCAGCCTCCCCTGCAGCCCATCAGACCTCATGAGTGGCCAGGAATGAAAAATCTGATAAGCAAACTGGTTCCCCACATCCCTTGCACATAGAGGGACAGAGACTTAGTGATGTCAAATAATTACATCAAGCAACTCAGTGAAAAAAACCACCCAGAAAACTAAACTCAAGAGTCTTAACAGCTTCTCCATTTGGTCTGCACAGCGATGCCACCAGGACCAATTTCCTCTTCTGCACACAATTCATGCTTCTGAGCAGCTCACATGATGTACACAGGCCTCTGGGTGCAGACACGCACGGTTCAAGTGATTCCTGGGAACGCTGGAGCCACACCTGGCCTGGCTTTCATCGCTTATTGGGCTCCAGTTACCCGTCTGCCTCTGGGCAGGTCTCACTCCATGACATTTGAGGTAGCTAGCAGAACTGGTCTTCCATACGATTAGTTACAGTGGGATATTTGCACATGACTAAAGGAGACCACCTGCAGTTTGGAGAGTGGGGGCTTCCTTCTGCAGCGGGGCCGAGCAGAGGAGCTGCTCCCGTGCAAAAGCCGGCGTCGGTGTGCAGCAGCCCCAAGGAGGGATCCTCACGTGGACTGCTGCTGCAGCGCAGGTGTAATCTTACCCGTGAAGTGTTTCTAAAGTGACTCTCCATCTGTGCAGGCTGGTCCTGAGGGAATGAACTCTCATGGATGTTTCTGGCTCTCACAGGCTGGCCTTGTCAGAGGAAGGAGTGCTGCTTGGACTTCAGAAACACCTGCAGCACCCTCGCAAGCAGAAAATATTGTGGTTTGATTTGTTCTACTTATTTTCCAATGGAACGCTCACGTGTTTACAACCTGATCGAGGGGTCAGCAGATTTCCTCACCAGGGTGGGTTATTAAACAAGCATGGCCAGGACGCGATGTGGTCTCAGAGATGCCACGCTCTCTTCATCCGGCGTCTTGGTCAAGGAACTTTGTCAGTGAAGTCAAGAGCTACTCAGGAATCCCACCTGGCTCCCCAGCTCGATCCTCTTCTCTCTGTCCTCTTCACCATGTAATTGTATTTCCAAACGCAAGGGGTCAGCTCCAGCATCAAGTAATGAGTGAGCTCAGCTGCTGTTTGCAGTTCCTCTCACCGGGCTGCAGGAGACATACCTGGTAATCTCCCAGGAAGGTCAGCCTGGGAAAATTTTGTGCATCAGCCAGGAGATATGAGAGTCTGAGGAATGGTAAAGCATTTTGGATCACTGGAGGCTTCTATAATTTGTTCTCTATCGTGGTATCCAAGCTTTTGATTCCTTCTGCGATCCAGGAAAGTTCCTAAAATCCGGCAGCAGATGGTTCACAACCCCAGTGCCCCACCATGTGCAAAATCAATGCTCACAGTTTCTCTCCAGGGACACAAGCAGTTTGGATCTCTCCTGCTGTCATTTCTCCATCATCCCTGATACCGCTGCCCTATTTCCCAGTCTAACCACAGGCTGGACGGCTCTCCCACCCCAGCCACGGATGTGGCAGTTCTTGTCTGGTGGTCTGAGTTCTGCAGGACCAAGCAGGAGCACATTTGCTGGAACTGCTTTGGCTGAGGTGGCCACAGGGCTAATGTTTTTCTCGGATGCCTGAGCTGCTGAGCGAGGAATGCTCCTGCCCGCGGGTGCCTCCGGGGCTCCTTGTGGCTGGGGCTGCCGGGGTGCTGGCACGGCGGTTGCGGGCTGGGCCGTCGCAGGCTGTTGGAGTGCAGCCAGGGCTTTCTGGCGGTCGTGTATTTTCTCGTGGCGTGAGAGGTGAGTTCTGCGTGTGAAACATTTCTTGCAGGCGGAGCAGCAATACGGCCTGTCCCGCAAGTGGGTTTGCAAGTGCCGCTGAAGGGAAAAGGTGCAAGAGAAACTCTTTTTGCAAAGACTGCATTTCAGCATAGGCTTCCTACGAGACTTAGGACTCTGCTGTCGCGAGAAACACATGCTGGACAGGCTCCCTCTGTCCTGCTCCTCCTTGGCCTGGCTGAGCCAGGGCCCCCCAGCACATGTCCCGTTGCCCAGGCTGTGGGCACCTCCGCAGAAAGCCCCACAGAACTTCCTCCTCGGCCGGATCCTCAGCTCTGGGTGGACGTTCCCCCAGACCTTGGCCCCAAAGGCCCTATCTTTTATGTGGATGCTCTGGTGAAGGTCCAGGTGGCGTTTGTCCGCAAAGCTGATCTCACATATCGTGCATTCGTAGGGTCCCTCTTTGGCATGGCTCCGCTGGTGGATGATGAGGTTGATTTTCAGACGGAAACGCTTCCCACACTCAGTGCAGGGGTGCGACCACTCGCGCACGTAGCCGCGCCGACAGTTGCCCATCAGCAGGCTGCTGCTTTCACACCTGCTCGGCTTCTTCTTGCTCTTGGCCTTGGCCTGCTCAGTTTTGGGGCACTTCTGGATCTCTGGGTCAGGAGAAGGTGCAGAAACCTCTTGCAGCACCTCAGGCTCCTCTTCCTTCACCTTGATGCTTTCAGAAGCCCCTCCACATGCTATTTCATTTTCCATTAAAAAGCCTTCCTCTGAAATGAAACAACACAAGTGTTGCTCATTCCTGCTCCCAGGACAAACCAAGGTTGTGGTTAAGTCCCAAAGCACCTAGCAGGCTTTTAACAATAAAGGAGTTATAAACAAATCCAAGAATGCAGTTAAGAAAGGTGCAGATGCCACCACAGCCCACACACCCTGAGCAACCCAATGTCATCTTGGTGGACAGATCTCTTGCTCTCAGGAAGAACCAGGCTGTGGTCTGCTGCAGTGTCGTCAGGGCCAGTGGCTCCAGGGAATCCACCTCTAAAACCCTGACACAAACAACGGCCACAAGATATAGCAGGAAAATAGATCATTAAAGAGTGACAGCCTGCAGTATTTCATGAAATCATCACGGAATAGTTTGGGTTGGAAGGGACCGCACAGCCCATCCAGTCCCACCCCTGCCATGGGCAGGGACACCCTCCACTAGCCCAGCTTGCCCAAAGCCCCATCCAACCTGGCCTTGAGCACTGCCAGGGAGCCAGGGGCAGCCACAGCTTCTCGGGGCACCCTCTGCCAGGGCCTCAGCACCCTCCCAGGGAAGGATTGCTGCCTCCCATCCCATCTCCATCTCCCCTCCTGCAGCTTCAGGCCATTCCCCTTGGCCTGTCCCTCCCTGCCCTTGGCACCAGCCCCTCTCCAGCTTTCCTGGAGCCCCTGCAGGGACTGGAAGGGGCTCCAAGGTCTCCCCGCAGCCTTCTCTTCTCCAGGCTGAACCAGCCCAACTCTCTCAGCCTGAGGTCTCCAGAGCAGAGGTGCTCCAGCCCTCGCAGCATCTCCGTGGCCTCCTCTGGACTCGCCCCAACAGCTCCGTGTCCTTCTTGTCCTGGGGCCCCCCGAGCTGGACGCAGCACTGCAGGGGGGTCTCCCCAGAGCGGAGCAGAGGGGCAGAATCCCCTCCCTCGACCTGCTGCTCACGCGGCTGGACACGCAGCCCAGGACACGGGTGGCTTTTTGGGCTGCCAGCGCATGTTGCTGACTCACGTGGAGCTTCTTGTCCCCCAACACCCCCAAGTCCTCAGAGCTCTCCATCCGTTTTCCACCCAGCCTGGAGCTGTGCTTGGGATTGTCCTGACCCACGTGCAGGACCTTAACCTTGGCCTTGTTGAACTCCATGTTGTTCGCATGATCCCACCTCTCCAGCCTGTCCAGGTCCCTCTGGACGGCATTCCTTCCCTCCAGCATGTTGACCCACCACACAGCTGGGTGGTGTCGGCAAACTTGCTGAGGGTGCACTCGAGCCCACTGTCCATGTTGCCAATAAAGGTGTCAAACAGCGTCGGTCCCAATACCGACCCCTGAGGAACGCCACTCGTCACTGGTCTCCACTTGGACATCGAGCCGTTGACCACAACTCTTGAGTGCGACCATCCAGCCAATTCTTTATCCACCAAGTCCTCCATCCATCGAATCCATGTCTCTCCAATTTCAAGACAAGGGTGTCGTGCGGGACAGTGTCCAATGCTTTGCACAAGTCCAGGCAGATGACGTCTGTCACTCTTCCCTTATCCACCAACACTGTAACCCCATTGTAGAAGGCCACCGAATTTGTCAGGGACGATTTGCCCTTAGTGAAGCCATGTTGGCTGTCACCAATCACCTCCTCATTTTCCATGTGCCTCAGCATAGTTTCCAGGAGGATCTGCTCCTTGATCTTGCCAGGCACAGAGGGGAGACTGACTGGCCTGTAGTTCCCTGGATCTTCCTTTTTTCCTTGTTTAAAAATGGGGGTTATGTTTCCCCTTTTCCAGTCTGTGGGACTGCCACAACTCCTCAAATATGATGGAGAGTGGCTTAGCTACTTCATCTGCCAGTTCCCTCAGGACCCGCGGATGCATCTCATCAGGTCCCATGGAATTGTGCGCCTTCAGGTTCCTTAGATGATCTCAAACCTGATCTTCTCCTACAGCGGGTGGTTCTTCATTGTCCTAGTCCCTGCCTTTGCCTTCTGCGACTTAGGCGGTGCAGCTGGAGCACTTGTTGGTGAAGACTGAGGCAAAAAAGTCATTGAGTACCTCAGTCTTCTCCATATACTGGGTAACCAGGTCTCCCATTTCCTTCCAGATAGGGTCCACGTTTTCCCTAGTTTTCCTTTTATCACTGACATACCTATAGAAGCTTTTCTTGCTGCCCCTGATGTCCCTGGCCAGATTTAATTCTATCAGGGCTTTAGCTTTCCTAACCTGACCTCTGGCTGCTTGGACAGTTTCTCTGTATTCCTCCCAGGCTCCCTGCCCTTCTTCCACCTCTGCTTCCTTTTTATGTTTGAGTTTGCCCAGGAGCTCCTTGTTCATCCATGCAGCCCTCTGGGCATTTTTGCCTGCCTTCCTCTTTGTTGGGATGCATCTCTCCTGAGCTTGGAAGAGGTGACCCTTGAATACCAACCAGATGTCTTGGGCCCCTCTTCCTTCCAGGGCTTTGTCCCATGGTATCTACCAAGCAAGTTCCTGAAGAGGCCCAAGTCTGCTCTCCTGATGTCCAGGGCAGTGAGCTTGCTGTGCACCCTCCTCGCTGCCCTGTTGATCTTGAACTCCACCATTTCATGGTCACTGCAGCCGAGGCTGCCCTTGAGCTTCACATTCTCCACCAGCCCCTCCTTGTTGGTGACAACAAGGTCCAGCACGGCACCTCTCCTCGTTGGCTTCTCTATCACTTGGAGAAGGAAGTTATCATCAACGCATTCCAGGAATCTCCTGGATTCCTTGTGCTCTGCTATGTTGTCCCTCCAACAGATATCAGGGAGACTGAAGTCTCCCATGAGGACCGGGGCTTGTGAACGTGAGACTGCTCCTATCTGTCTGTAGAGGGCCTGCACCAGACCCCCACTATAGTGTCCCCTGTCCCTGCCCTCCCTTCAGCCCTGGCCCATAAGCTCTCGGTGGCTCCTCACCCACCCCCACGCAGAGCTCCATGCATTCCCACGGGTCATTGACATAGAGGTGACACCCCCTCCTCGTCTGCCCTGCCTGTCCTTGCTAAAGAGCCTGTAGCCTTCCATTCCAACACTCCAGTCCTAGGAGCCACCCCGTCACGTCTCCGTGATGCCGATGAGATCACAGCCCTGCAGGCATGTGCATGTCTCCAACTCCTCTTGTTTGTTCCCCATGCTACGGGTGTTTGCACAGAGGCATTTCAGTTGGGCCCAGATGAAGCTGACTGACTGGCTGGAATTCCTTTGTGCTGCACTTCAGGTGCTCTCCTGCTGACCTGCGATCCTTCTCCCGGCTCTGGGCATCTCTTGCTGGCACTGGCATCAGACTGGTAGGAGTGGGATGGACTGAGGTTCCCCTCCCCCGGCAACTTTAGTTTAAAGCCCTCTTCACCAGCTTGGCAAGCCTATGACCAAGATGCTCTTGCCCTTCTCTGACAGTCTGTTCCTCCTGCTGGTCCTTGCCACCACAAGCTTCCATTCTTCTGCATTACTGGCCCCCTCCCTTCTGTGTGTGTGCTGGTGGGGGAGTTTTGGGCTGTTTGGCTGTGGGTCTGCTGCAGACTGCACTTGGAACCAACTAACTCCTTCTCAGCCTCCCTGGTGTTATGCCACGTTCTCACCACCTCCTGCAGCTCAGCCACCACTGAAAGAGGTCCTCCACCTCCACCTTCTGTAGGCAGGTCTGCCCCTGTCCCTGCCCCAGGAGAAAGGTCCAGGCTTTTCCCACAGCCTGAGGTCTGCACTGCAGCCTGTCCCTCCAGCAGCTCCGTCTGGGTGGAGGCATTGGCCGGAGCTGCAGCCTTTGCTCTCAGACGAACACCCACCATCCTGCCTCGAGGCTCAGGCAGGATGGGTGCCCTTGACCTGTCACAGCACGGGGCCTGCTTGCTGGCTTATGTGTACTTCAAGTCTCCCACTTGGCCAGTGGAACGTCCCTCCTTCGAAGAGGCGCCCTCCCTGCTCGCCCTCCCGCACCAAGTGCCGTGCCGTGCCATGCCCTGGCTGATGCACCACGCCCTGTTTGCTCACTCTGGTTGTGGCGCTCCTGGTTGCTCACGATCCCTGGGCCACCTTGTGTAGCTGTGGCGTGGCCTCCATGGCTCTGGCAATGCCCAGGCTGCGTCAGCATTTCCCACAAGAGCTGCCGGCTCCTGGCAGGTCTCTGCACTCCCCTGGCATTTCCCTGCCTGAGGAAAACCCCGTGTGCAGAGATCTGCTGCTCCGCTGCAGGTCGGGCTGGTTCCGGAGCAGCTCCCTGTGGCGAGGGGCTCCAGGCCCTTCACTTCTGTCAAGCTTGGGACTGCCAGCAAATGCCAAACGTTGCAGGCAAACTGGCTCCTGTGAGGGCTGTGCAATACCAACGGTTGTGCAAACTCTCCATGCCCCACCTGCAGCCAGGCCCTTCAGCTGGCATCAGCCATGCCCAGAACCAGTGCCGTTTAACTCTGTGCACCAGTGCCAGAAACAGGCTCTGAGTCCTTGGAAGAGCAAAGTGCTCTGCGCGTTAGCTTGGCAAAGCTTCCGGACTAGAACAGAGAGTGTCTGCAAATGGCCACCCCCCCTTCCTACACCCCCTGCTCCCTCTGCTTCTGGCTCAGAGACGAGGGCCATGCCATGGGAAGCATTAGGCCACCGGAGCTCAAGGCCAGCTCTACCGTAACGCAGCAGAGCTGGAGGAAGGAAGCATGCTACTGCGACCAGCTCTCCCCCAACTTCTGATAGAAGGAGCCCCAACTGGACTGTTGTTCTTTCCACGGAGACAATAGGGCTGAAATGCCCAACACCAGCCCTGTCCCTTGCCAAGCAGTAAAAGAGAGGTCTGAAACTTTCTTCTCCTCCCCATTTCAAGCACATTAGCGAGCTGGGAGCTGCTTACTTCCTGCAGGACCCAGTGTCTCCCCTGCACAGGGTTACTCACCACTGTTGGACTCAGCCGGGTCCTCTTCCATCTCTGTCTCAGGCTGATCTTCCCTGCGCAGCTCCTCTTTTTGCGCACTCAGGGACATGACATTCATCACCAGGATGGGGAGTTCTGTTTGCAAAGAAGAGTAATTTTAAAGACCTGCGGAGAGCTCACATCTTCCTGTTTTGGCGTGATGCTGACCAGAGATGTGTTGGGAGTGTGCAGAAGAGCCAGAGAAAGCTGTGGCTCGAGAAATCACGACACGTTACGCCAGGGGAGGTTTAGATTGGATATTAGGAAAAATTTATTCACCAAAAGGGTTCAAGCACTGGAACAGGCTGCCCAGGGAAGTGGTGGAGTCCCCATCGCTGGAGGTATTTAAAAGACGTGTAGATGTGGCACATCAGGGACATGGTTTAGTGGTGGACTTGGCAGTGCTGGGTTAATGGTTGGACTCCATGATCCTAAAGTTTTTTTCCAACCTAAATGACTCTCTGATTGTATGGAAAGCATGTGAGGTGTTAGAAGGAAATGGAGTGAAGCCACACACAAGGACAAAAAGCAGAGGGAGGGCTGGGAGAAAAGGCACCAAGGTGCTGCATGCTGTCATCTTTGCAGAGCAACCTCATCCCTCCTAAACCCTCCCCACCGATCCTACAGGTAGTATTCCCATATTGCCTTGTGTTTGGGCCCTCGACCCCCCTTCCATTTTCCCTGGCAGCACCTTGACAACGCACCCCAAGACTTCTGCTTTTCCTTGGCAATGCTCCTCTTAAGCACGGTGACCTGCCATGCCCTCTCCCACAGACACTGCTGGGAGACCTCCTGAGAGAGCTGGGACAGGAATCACCTGGGGAAGTGAGTCCTCCTGGCACCCATGTAACTTACCTGCGTCAGCTTCCGTGGGGACTTTGTCTTCTCCCAAAGCCTCTTCCACGTGGTTCATCTCTTTTGGTGTCTGTGGGGACTCCTGACTGTCTCCCATATGTGTCAGCGGGGACTCCTGACTGTCTCGGACACTTATCTGCGAGGGCTCTTGACTGTCTCTGATACGTGTCAGTGGGGGCTCCTGACTGTCTTTGACGCAGAGCTCTTCATCCCTCTCGATCTGGGACAGGACGTCAGGCTTGGACACAGCACAGTCTGCTCGTGGGGCAGAGGAACAGAGGACAGCGTGTTTCATCAGGAACTGGCTGCACCTTTATTCTGTTGAACTCTCAAAGTGACCCTGCTCTCCCTAACCCCAGATCTAGCAGGCAGTACAGACAGACACAAATATATTATCTGTGCTCTAACCAGAAAGGTGGTGCTGCTCTCCTGACCCTATGGCAGGATCTCCCCACGAGCACAGCTGTAGATCAAGTACAGAGGAAACCTAAGTAACAGAACAATTTTTATCTCAAAGGAGAGGGACAGCCTCTGTCTGTGTAACATCTTTTTCCTCTCCTCCTGGGAGCACTTGACAAACAAACCCCCAAACACACACTTGGGGCTTGTATCGTTTCTGGGTAATGATGCCAAAAGGACAGAGCCTGCCCTGCCCTCTGCCCCCGCCAGTGCCCACCCGGCCTCTCCTGGGGCTTCTTTAACCCCTAACCCCTCAGTCCTACAGGGAAGAGCCCTTGATCACAGCTCTGCCCACACATTTCTTCTTCTCCTAGCTCTGTCAGGTTCTGCCTGTCCCTTTCTAGCATCTCCTACCTTCTTACCCAGCTTTCGCACTCTTAACAATTGATTTTTCCAACTCTCCCATGCCATGCCCCAAAGCTCTCCTGACCACTTCTGCCCCCCCCAGCACTAGCAGAGCTGCTCCAGCCTCCTCCTCCTCCTCCTCCTCCTCCCCCCACTGCAGGTTCCCAGGTTCCTCGCTTCCCACGACATCTCCTCTCTCACCAAGGCAAGCAGGAGTGTGTCTGGAAGCCCTAGGGCTCATGCATGCAATCAAGTGATGAAGGATTGCCAAACTGCACAGAAACAGGACTGGAAGGGATCACGGGAGGTGTGTCGCACGACTCAACTCAATCCCAGCCCCTCCTGACAGGCTTTGTCTGGTTTTATCACCTGACCAAGCATAAACGTTCCTCTTGGAAGAAAGACTCAAGGTACTCCATGGAGGTTTAGTCGATACAGTCAACAGACCCTCAGAGCAGTCAACATTTCTAACAAAGACACTACTGGGAGATCTCCTGACAAAGCTGAGACGTGAACTGCCATCTCCTCCTGGCACCCACTGTAGAAAATAGCTATAAGAAAATTTATGTTAACCAGAAAGCTACTCAAGGCCTAGAAGGAAAACTTCCAAAGGGGGAAATGTAATCATGGGATAGAGGCCGTGAGACAGAAACTATAGAATGATTAGCTTAGAATAATTAGTTTGTAACCAAGGTAACAGGTAATGAAGCTAACTGACCATGGCAATGTACAATGCTGCTATGTTCCATGTACAGTCCCTACCCAACCGGACAATAGGCCCGGGAATATTAATCTTATGAAGTAAGTTGTTATGGAGAGGTGTATCCACAGCGAGGAGACTGTGCATGCCTGCAAGAAGAGGGTCACCCAGCGAGCACAGGTGTGTGACCACTGAGGACCACCAGAGACCCCTTGAGGACCACCGACTCCAATCACTGAGCATGCGTGACGGGGAGGAGAATATGGAAATGGATTCCAAGAAATGATTATCATAGGACTGCCTTTTCTGAGAAAAAATGATGACTATGTATGTTTTGATTCTATATAACCTATGTGTTGGTAATCACCTGGCATGCACGTTGGGTGGAGCTGTTTCCCCCATGCATCCAGCGCTGCAATAAAGCCAACCTAGGGTAACTCACGTCTGGTAGATTTCTTATATCCTTTTACACCCACCTAACTTATCAGTGTCAGCTTCCACGGGGACTTCATCTTCTCCCAAAGCCTCTTCCACCTGGTCCATCTCTTCTGGTGTCAGTGGGGACTCCTGACCGTCTTGGATGCCTGTCAGCGGGGACTTCTGACTGTCTTTTACACAGAGCTCTTCATCCCTCTCGATCCGGGAGAGGATGTCAGGCTTGGACACAGCATAGTCTGCTCACGGGGCAGAGGAACAGAGGACAGCGTGCTTTATTAGGCTACACCTTAGTTCTGTCGAACTCTCAGACATTTCAAAGTGACCCTGCTCTCCCTAACCCCAGATCTAGCAGGCAGTACAGACAGACACAAATACATTATCCGTGCTCTAACCGGAAAGGTGGTGGTGCTTTCCTGGGCCTATGGCAGGATCCACCCACAAGCACAGCTGCAGCTCAAATACAAAGAGAATCTAAATAGCAGAATGTGAACTAAAATCTCAGAGAGAAAGGCTGTGTCTTTAAAATTTTCCCCCCATTTCATCTTTAGCAGTGATCTGAAGAGCAATTCTTCTGAGCTATTGTTCTGGAGTAGGGACAGAAAACTCCGTACTCTGCAGAGATGTCTGCATCAGACAGAGCATGAGAGGAATGGGGTTGTTCTCTTTCTACAAAATATTGAAAAAAGTGAAGCCTCAACCTCAGTAGCTGCACAGAGCAGCACGTTACTAGTCATGCCCAAGAGACAGCTTTTGCTGGGGAGTATCTTACAAGTCAAATCATCCAAGAACATGTTGGGTGCCCTTAGAAAGACTGAGCATGATTAGGTCAGTTCTTTACCAAGGTACAAGGAAATGCCGCTGTCACTTTACAAAGGGGTAAATAGTCAGAAAACAAGAACTAGTTCAAGATCCAATTATCGAACTTCACCCAGCTAAATCCTGAACTGTGCTGGAAGATCACGATGGTCCCCTGACCCTGGAATCCACCTATAGTCACTAGGAGCAGCATCTCACATGGATATTTTTTAGTATTTATATTGTTTGTATTATTATCACTACTATTATTTACTACAGACATTTCTTACATTGCTTATCGCTTTACAAGCAGGAGGGAGGGAAAACACGTGGGTCTGACTGCCCAGCAGAGGTTCTGTCAGCTACAGGCCTGTAGCCCCACTGAGCCAGGCCACCACTCGGGCTGTGGTGGGAAGCAGTCCAGCTTACCCGCAAGAGCAGCTCATCCGGAGGCGCAAACCCTGTGCCTTACCCAGGGAGATCAGCGTCTCGTAGTTCCCCCTCATCACAGCCCTGTACAGATCCTTCTGCCAACGGTCCAGTCTCTCCCACTCCTGCTCATTGAAGTACACTGAAATGTCATCGAATGTGAGCGGTACCTGGAATCACAAGTATTATGTGCTCAGTGACTTCTGATGCGGTTAGATAACTGGAAACCAGGTGTGTGCAGCGAGGACTTGGCTTTGCTTGCTGGAGCTCAGGGCAGGCACAGAGCAAAGCATGCCTGGCCAGATCAGGGCTTGCGTGCGGCAAGTCCAGGACTCACAGGCGCTCAGCCACCCGAGCCCACTGCCAAGATCACTCTGGCATTTCCTAAACCCCCTCCACAACCACGGCAGTGGCACTGGTGCTTCCAGGGGCCAGGCCAGAAGTCATTACCTTGGGGACCTCACCCCGAGAGCCAGGGGGCAGCCGCAGGATCCAGAAGTTCCTGTTCTTCAGGAGATTCTCCACGTTGTCCAGCCGCTGCTGGAGGTGCCCGTAGTCCTGCAGGAGGCTGCCCAGGGCGGCCAGGTTGCTGCCCAGCTCCCCAACCAGGTTCTCGCAGGCCAGCAGCCTCCGCTCAGCCTTCTCCGTCCGACTCCGTAGCTCCTGCAGCTGCTGGGCTTCGGCCTGCCCCGCAGCGGCCCGTGGCCCCATGGCCTGCACCGCCTTGCGCCTGGGGGTGCCCGAGTCCTGGAGGCAGGCAAAAGATGAAGGGCAGTGGGGAGGAGGCCCTGGCCAAAGGGCAGTCGGGGCCTGAGGACCCGTTCGTGGGCCCAACCCCCCTGGCACCCCCAAGGGACCCCCCCCAGACCGTACCTCTCCAAGGGAACCCCCCCAGACCCTGGCTGCCCCCCGCCCCATCCCCCGGGACCCCTGGGACACCACCCCCAGCCCCCGGGACCGGCACCCCAGGGACACCACCCCCACACCCCTGAACCGGCACCCCTGGAGACTCCCCCCTCCCCAGGCTCCCCCGGGCTCTGAGGCCGCGGGCTCCGCGACTGGCGGGGCCCGTACTGGCGCTGGGCCCAAGGAGACCCGGCCCGCGGAACCCTGCGCTCTCCGGGCCCTGGCCCGGCCCGGCGCGGCCCTCACCTGAGCGGGGCCCCGGCGGGACATGGCCGCCGCCGCCGCCACCGGCCCCGCGCGCCCCGCGGCACCACCGCCCGCCGGGCCGCCAGGGGGCGCCGCCTGCAGCCGCCTGCGGAGGGGGGCTGGGGCGCCCCCTGGCGGTCGGGAGGAGGCGGGGCGGGGCCATGGCCCGGGGCGGGGCGGGAGACCCCGCCCATGGGGTGCGGGGGTGGGGGGGGCACCGGGGTGGGGGAGCACCGGGGTGGGGGGAGCACCGGGGTGGGGGGAGCACCGCGGAGGAGGAGCACCGGGGTGGGGGGCACCGGGGTGGGGGGAGCACCGGGGAGGAGGAGCACCGGGGTGGGGGGAGCACCGGGGTGGGGGGAGCACCGGGATGGGGGGAGCACCGGGGAGGAGGAGCACCGGGGTGGGGGGAGCACCGGGATGGGGGGAGCACCGGGGTGGGGGGAGCACCGGGGTGGGGGAGCACCGGGGAGGAGGAGCACCGGGGTGGGGGGAGCACCGGGGTGGGGGAGCACCGGGGAGGAGGAGCACCGGGGTGGGGGGAGCACCGGGGTGGGGGAGCACCGGGGTGGGGGAGCACCGGGATGGGGGGAGCACCGGGGAGGAGGAGCACCGGGGTGGGGGGAGCACCGGGGTGGGGGAGCACCGGGGAGGAGGAGCACCGGGGTGGGGGGAGCACCGGGGTGGGGGAGCACCGGGGTGGGGGGAGCACCGGGGTGGGGGGAGCACCGGGGTGGGGGAGCACCGGGGAGGGGGAGCACCGGGATGGGGGAGCACCGGGGAGGAGGAGCACCGGGGTGGGGGGCACCGGGGTGGGGGGAGCACCGGGGTGGGGGGCACCGGGGTGGGGGGAGCACCGGGGAGGAGGAGCACCGGGG
Source organism: Balearica regulorum gibbericeps (assembly GCF_011004875.1). Lineage (NCBI taxonomy): Eukaryota > Metazoa > Chordata > Aves > Gruiformes > Gruidae > Balearica > Balearica regulorum. The sequence goes on from NC_046185.1 coordinate 167,880,275, forward strand.
TGGGGGGAGCACCGGGATGGGGGGAGCACCGGGGAGGAGGAGCACCGGGGTGGGGGGAGCACCGGGATGGGGGGAGCACCGGGGTGGGGGGAGCACCGGGGTGGGGGAGCACCGGGGAGGGGGAGCACCGGGGAGGGGGAGCACCGGGGTGGGGGGAGCACCGGGGTGGGGGAGCACCGGGCGGGGGAGGACCTCCGGAGCAGTTTTGGGAGATGGTCCCGCCTGCAGCATGGGGCTGGGGCGCTGCCGGCTCTGCCCGTGGCTGCCCGTCCCTGGGGGGTCACTGTCCCACCGGGGTGGCCCTGGGCATGGTGGGAGCGGGGCCACCCCAATGAGCAGGGACCAAACGCTCCCACAGGACACTGTTAGGGTGGCCACGACCTCAGGTGACCAAAGCAAGGGGGGGGGGCAGCTCCGGACTTGGGGGGCTGCTGTGATTTGAGGGCTGGTCCTCACCCCCCCGGCTCGGCACGCGGCAAAGGCCGACCAAGGCGTGCGTCAGAGCTGGTCGGTGTCAGGTCTGTCCCCCCACGCACCCAAGGAGCTCCAGGGGAGCCCCGGCCCCCCCGGGGACTAAACACCCCCACGTGAATAGTCTGTGCGTGTGCCGAGTCTGGTTTTGCCGTGCTGGAGGGGGGAGCTGCTGGGGGGGGGGGGCCGGTGGCAAAGCCCAGCGTCACCCACAGCCACACACGTCTCCCACTCGGAGGACGTGGGGAAGGGGTGTCCCCATCCCCCGGGACAGGGGCTGGGAGTGGGATGGGGGCGAATGCTGCGGCAGGGGCGGCTGCAAACCGTCTCCTTCTGGTGTCGCTCAATGCAACCCCCTCTTGGCAAATCCCTGCGTGGTTGATGTCAGCAGGACGGGTACTGTGGCACGGAGCCGGCAACACCCATCGCGTGTGGCATCGCGCCCCCGCCCAGCCAGCGCGGGGAGGGAAAGGTTGGACGAAGTGACTCCTGCTGCAAATACCAGGGTTTCAGGGCAGTTTATCTCACGTTCTCCCTGACGGAGCGTGAAACGTTGCAGGGACCTGTCAGCACGTGTGCTGGGAACTGTGCCGGGAAGCGTGCCGGGATGCCTTTGCCCCTGTGCCCACGCAGGACGGGCGCAGTGACATGCCCTTTCCCAGCCGTGTGCCAGCCCTGGAGCCCGGTGCGGCCACTTGCACCCGCCGTCCCCACACACCTCGGGCCTGGCCGGGGGTCCTGCCGCCGCCTGGCACAGCTCTACGAGGGGCCCGGGCACTCCGGGTGCTCCTGGGTACGGCGGCTTCGTCCTGTACCTGGCACCCGCCAGCTTCTGCTCTCCCTCTCCCCTGGCCAGCTGGCTCTGCTCCCCAGCCCCACGGCACGTCCCCGCAGTATCCGCGACCACATCCCTGTGCCCCGCGGACACGTGTGGTTTATTCCTGGCTCTGCTGCCCCAGCAGGGGCTGGGCAGGGACCCCCCGGTGATGTCCCCGCAGGCGCTGGTGACGTTCGAGGACGTGGCGGTCAGGTTCTCGGCGGAGGAGTGGGAGCTGCTGGAGGAACGGCAGCGGGAGCTGCACCGGAATGTGACGGAGGGGACATCCCAGCTGCTGGCCTCCCTTGGTAGGGTGCTGCCACGGTGCTTGTCCCAGCCGGAACGGGGATGGTGTGGGGGTCCCTCTCCTCTGGTCAGGGAGAGCTCAGGATCCGGCGGCCTGGGGGGCTGCCCTTCCTGGCACCCCCACCTCCCCTGTCCCCCAGGGCCCCCCGGCAGCCCAGCCCTCGGTGCCCTGGTGCGGCTGGTGAAGGAGATCCCTGAGTTTCTCTTCGGCGGTCCCAAGGCCAGCACGGAACTGGGTGCTGCCGGCAGTGAGGACGCGACAGTGGGCTCTGAGCAGACGGGCACAGGCGGTGAGTGCCAGGGCTGTGCCGGGTGGGCGAGAGCCCAGTCCTGCCCTGCTGGGCACCGGGGATGCGGGGGCTCTGCCTTGGTGCCCAGCAGTGTGTGATGGCAGGGGTGCGAGGGTGCTGGAGGCAAAGCCGCCCTACAGCCCCCGCCAGCCCCGGCAGCGCCTTCAGGGACCCGGGTGCGTCCCGGCGGTGCATAGAGTCCGTGGGAGCCAAGTGCTGAGCGATGGTGGAGTGGGGGCAGCACCCTCCAGCTGTGGAAGGGCTGGGCAGGGGGTCCGGCACTGGCACCCCAGGAGCACCCAGCCCCGAGCAGGGGTTTCTCCTAATGCCGGCACAGGCATCGCTGCAGAGTGGGGGTCTCCCCGAGGCCACTCTGCCTGCCTGCAGGATGAGCCCCCTGGCAGACCCCAGCCCCTGTGGAGCTGGGCTGCGCCAGGAGCCGGGGACTGGCAGAGCCTCACGGTGGAGCCGGGGACGGTGCGTGCAGCGGGTGAGTCACGGGGCTGGGGACCCTGGCACGGGGGTGAGGGGGTGCGGGCAGCCGGTACCGGGGATCTGTGTGTGTCCCTGGCCCCCTGATCCCCACCATGTCTGGGGATGCCCGGCTGCTGGGGCGGCTGGGAACGGGAATTTGCTTTCACAGTTGTAACAGAGGCACCAGCAGAGAGTTGCCCGCTCCGCAGCCTGGAGAAGTGCTTGGAGGAGCTGGCAGAGCGGGGGTCTGGCCTCCCCCATCCCATGGTGAGCAGGTCCCACGGCCCCGGGGAGAGACAGCGGGGAGAGCCCGGTGGTCGCCAGTCTCTGCCCAGCAGACGCTCGCTCAGAGGTGTGGCACAGCACGGCATCGTGCCCATGCCTTGGCACAGCACGGCATTGTACCGTGCAGCGTGGCAAGGCACAGCATGGCATTGAGCACATGCCATGGCACAGCACGGCACGGCAATGTGCACACACCACGGCACAGCATGGTACGGTGTGGCACGGTGTGGCACAGCATGGCGAGGTGGCGAGGCGCCTTACAGCATGGCATAGCATGGCACGGCATGGCATGGCATGGCACGGCATGGCACGACAGGGCTGAGCACTGGTCTCCAGCCTCTGCAGAGGCAGCAGGAGGGAGCTGTTTGGACCCCGTGCTCGCTGGCGCTGGGGTTTGGGTACCACCCCATGTCCCTCGTGGGTGGGTGCCATGAGCATGCTCTGCCCTGGGGTGGTGGCAGGACTCGGGGCGCCGGTGCTGAGCCCAGCAAGCTGGGGCAGATGCCAGGCAGACAGCGCTTGGCACTTGCTGTGGCTCCCAGGCTGTGCCGGGGGGTGTTGGGTGCGAGGGTGGGATGAGCCGGGTCCCATCGGCTCTTGCCCTGAGTGTGCCCCGCAGGCCCGGCCACCCTCCCTGGCCCCTCACGAGCCGAGTCGCCGGCAGCCGCTGCCCACTTCTGCCTGCAGTCTGGGGATGGTGCTGGGTGCTCCGGCTCCGTGGGCAGCATCTCCTCCGCCAGCACCTCCACCGGGGAGGCAGCAGGCTGGGGCCGGGACAGTGGGCTCTGCCGCAGCCCTGCGCCGCCGTCTGGTGAGGTCTTGGGGGGGTTCCAGGGAACTCTTGGGGGGGTCCCAGTGCATCTTGGGCAGCCCTGGGGGGCACAGTGCCAGGGCTGGGGCTGCACAGTGGGACACCAGGGCAGGATTCGGTCCCGGGGGGGGGGGGCGGCAGGACCGTCCCCTCCCTGCACAGCCCAACCCGCTGTCCCTGGGGGGCATTGTGCCTCATCACTGGAATTCAGCCCCTCCCCCCCCAGCAAGGTCCAGAGTCATGCAAGGATGTGGGTGGGGGTGCTGAGCCCCAGGGTCCCGGCTGGGGAGTGCTGCTTCTGGAGAGCAGGGGCTTTCCTGGGGGGGGCTGGGCTTTGGGGGGCATCCTTGGCGGGGGGGTGTGTGGGGTGTGTGTCCAATCCCCTGGGGCATCCCTGCAGGGCCAGGTCCCCAAGGAGCATCCCTGGGGGGCCCGGTCCCTGGGGGAGGGGGATCCCTGCAGAGGCCAGGTATCCCTTTGGGGTCTGGTCCCTGGGGGTACCTTTGTGCTGCTCAGGGAGGACGGAAGGTCCCCTCTGCCTGTCACACATAGGGGTGACGCTGTGGGGTCTCACCAGCCGGGTGCGTGGAGCAGAGCCCCCTGCGAGGGCTGCTCAACTGCCTGCGGGACATCACCACCCCCAAGCCCATCCCGGCCTGGCCAGGGGCTGCCGGCGGCCCCCAGGGGTCTGCAGGGCTGGGCACCGGGGGCCGCAGCCCCTCTGCGACGGGTGGGTGGCACAAGGGGCAGTGGTGGGGGCTTGGGGTGCTGGTAGCCCCTCTCCTGCTGGGGGTTGGCACAGGGGGTGAGGGCCCCCGGGGTGGGAGAAGGGGCTGAAGCCCCGGGGCAGAGGGAATGGCCATGCCTGGGTGCGTGGTGCTGGCAGCTCTGGGCCACGGTGCTGGGCAGGGATGACCCCATGGCCGCATGTCCCCTCTCCCGTGTGCCCCATGGCACCGAGCAGAGCGATGGCTGAGCCCCGGCATCGCCCCGACCTGGTGGGCATGGCGGTCCCTCGTCCCCCAGGGCTGGGGACACACATGGGGCCCTGTGCCAGCACCCAGGGACAGTCAGCACTGTGGGATGGGGGGTTTTGGGGGGCTGCCCCCTCTGACAGGGTGTCTGTGCCACTTCCCAGGGGTGATGGCACCAGCGATGCCCCCAGGCACCCTCGCCAAGACCCCAGCTTTGGGGTTGTGTGGCACCGCTGCACCGGGGGACACCCACCCTGCCGGCAGCACGCGGCCACCCACCCATCTCCTGGCCACGGGGATGGCGACCAAGAGACCCTCTGCAGAAGGTGCTGGGGGGCTGGGCTGGGGGGGTGGCATGGGAGGGGGCTGGTGGCACTGGGGCATGGGCTGAGCTCCCACCCTCTGGCTTGCAGCAGGGCCGGCAAGTGCCACGTCCCCACCGGGCTCCGGCGCGTGTCCCAGCGGCTGCAGCGGGGAGAGCTCGCCCAAGAAGAGGCGTCCTTTGGGGAGGCCCCTGGCCCCGCAGGAGCCCCCCGGTGAGGCCCAGGACCCACGGATGGAGGTTGGCCGGGTCTGCACCATCCTGGCAGAGGAGCTGGAGCGGCTGTGCCAGGACCTGCGGTCGGTGCGCAGGGAGGTGTGGAGTGTGCGGAGCCGCCTGGAGCAGGGCTGGGCGCGGGACATGGCCGCCCTCACCCACCACCACCGGTGCCTCCGCCTCACTGTCCAGCGGCTGGAGGGACGGTGCCGGGTGCTGGAGACCCGGTCCCAGCACAACAGCCTGCGGCCGCTGGGGCTGCCCGAGGAGACGGAAGGCGCTGACGGTGTCGCCTTCCTGCAGGCCATGCTGCCGGCAGCACTGGCCCTGACGCTGGCTCCTGCTCCGCTGCAGATCGAGAGGTGCAGCCCCACCGCCCCGGCACAGCTGCTGCTCTTCAGCCTGCTCCGCTTCACCGACAAGCTGGTGCTGCTGCGGACAGGCCGCCGGTGCCCCAAGCCGCCCAGCTGGGCCCGTGCCTGCCATGCCATCGTCCCCACCACCTGCCCCCCTTGCTGCCAGGCACCCTTTGCTGCTGGCCGCTGGGCCTGGAGGGTGATTGAGCCGCGCTGCGGCACCCGCTGCCCCACAGCCGGCCATGGCCGAGGCTCCGTGGGGGTGTGATCGAGCCCGGCCCAAGGGTGCCGGATCCTTCTCCCCACCGCAGCCGGTCCCGGTGCCATGTTGGCTCCTGCGTGGTGCTGAGCCCTTGCGGCTTCCTGCACCTCAGCATTCCTGCAGCACCATCCAGGAGCCCGGGCAGAGGGGCTGCTCGCAGCAGGATCCGGCCCCGGCTGGAGACGGGGTGGCTGAGCCATCTTGCTGGTCACGCCGGAGGAGCCAGCCCCGGTCCTGGCCGCTTGTCAGAGCCCACCCTTCCTTGGGGGACACCTCCTGCACCCTACGCTCCCTGCTGTGGCGCTCACCCCCTCCTGACCCCACAGTCCCCGTGGGTGTCCATGGTGTTCCCCCACCTTGATTCCTGCATTAAAACAGTGATGGTGACACTGCCGCCGCCTCCTCCATGGCTCCTGTGGCTGGTGACCCCGGCAGGCACCAGGGAGGGCTGGGAAGCTCCGTACGGCTCAGCCGGGTCAGTTCCCAGGGTGCAGGGCAGGTGGTGGGCAGGGGACAGGCTGAGCGGGCTGCTGCCCGCACCCATGGGGGTTCCACAGCTCGGCCCCTCTCAACTGGCAGCCAACCTGCCCGTGCCGCGCTCCCCACCACAGCGCGCAGCGCTCATTGGAGCGGACGGACCCCGACACGTCCCACCTCCTCTGCCAGGCAGCTTCTTGGCTCGGGCAGCCCATCGCCACTGTGCCGTGAAGCGGTGCTTGTGGGGCCAAGGCAGGAGAGGGGCTGCAAGTGCCGCTGAGCCGCCGCCACCCCTGTGCCGGCACCGAGCCCACCGCGGGGCCCGCAGCGCTGCCTGGCACATCAGCGCCGAGCCCTCGCTGCCGAGTGACATGGTGACCTTTCCGACCTGTCCCCCCAGGCTGACGGTGTGTGTCCCCCCACTGCCACCACCGTGCTGAGTCCCACGGCCCCCCAAGGCAGGGGATGGGGACAGGTCGCAGCCAACGGCCCCACGGCCGCTCTTAAGGGATGTCAGGAGCCACCGCCGCCAGCAGCCCCAGCCAGGACCCTCCTGCCCAGCTGCTGGAGCCCAGTACAGACCGGTAGCACCCAGTATGGCCTGTAAGGGATGTCAGAAGCCCTGGCCCCAGCCAGGACCCTCCATCCTGGCCACTGGAGCCCAGCCTGGTGCCGGGGCACCCGGGGTCTCTGCCCCAGCTGGGGGAAGCGGCTGCCGCCTTCCCTGTTGTGGGTTCAACCAGCAGCAAAGCTGAGATCGTGTCCCACAGACACATGGACAGGACACATGGACAGGACACACAGACAGGATGCACACACAGCGTTCCCCTGTCCCTGCCCGTCCCCGCCTCATCCCCCGTTACAGCCTGATCAGCTGCAAATTCCCGTTTGCTGCCGTTGCCTGGTAGCCCATCAACCAGTGCAGCTGCATCCATTTGCTTCTGGTTATTTTCTTCATTAACGCTAATTAGGCAGGGTGTGGGACTCCCTGTCCTTGTCTGCTCAGCCGAGGCAAGAAACCTGCGGAGGCCGGCGAGCCGCTGGCCGAGAGCCACGCGTGGGGCCGCGCTGTCCTTGCACCCTCCCATTCTGTCCCCACTTGCCGCTGGTTTTGGGGGGTGTGGGCAAGAGGGCGGGGGCTGGGGGTGAGGGGCAGCGCTCGCTGGGGAGGCAGGTCCGGCTGCGGGCAGGGGCAGGCAGCGCCGGTGCGGGGGGAAGGAGGGATGTGAGCAGAGGCCAAGCAGGAGGGGATCATCCAGTGCCACCCTGTCCCCGTGCCATGGGGGTGCCCAGGGTGCTGCATGTGCTGGGTCCCAGCCGCAGTGGTGGGGGATCCCCGGGGAGGAGGGGTGCCTGGGGTGGGCTGGGACAGGCACCCCACCCTGGGGAGCGTGGGAGCTGGGCCGGTGTGGGAGCAGCATCCCCAGTGTTGGGGTCGCCCCGTCAGAGGGTCACCCACTGTGTCCGTCCGTCCCCCCAGACACGCTCACTCCCTCCGGCTCATTGGCTTTATTGGGTGGCTTGGCAAAGCAGGGGGAGCTGCCCCTGAAAAGCACTTTGGGGGTGCGTGAGGGGGGCAGTGGGCTGAGCTTGCACAGGCTCGCTTGTGCCTGGGGGGGTGCACAGGCCCCCTTGGCTGCCGCAGGGCTGGGAGGGGGCGGGTGGGCCCTACAGCATGGCCTGGGGGTGGCCAGGCCCCCGGCTCTCTCCTGGCACAGAGCTGTGCCTGGATACCCGCACCGCTCCTCGCCGTGCCATCCGGGCGCTCAGCGCCTCCTGCAAGAGACAGCGGGGTCTGCGGGGGGTCCCCATGATGGCAGGATCCCCATCCCCAGGTCTCGCTGCTGCCCAGCGGACAGGGCTGGGGATCTTGTCGGGGTTCTGCCATTACCTGTCGTGGCAGCAGGATGCTGCCGGGGTGTCTCGCGGGCCATGACGGGTCCTTGCTCTCCCTCCTGGCTCTTTCCTGCGGGAGCGAGCACAGCGTCACCCCAAGCCCTGGGCAATAGGGAGGCCTGGGGCCAGCCTGGCCTCGGGGAGGACACAGCCAGGGGCTGCCTGCGGGCAGGACTGTGTGGGCTGACCCCTCCAGGCAGCTCTGCGGCCGGGGGCCAGCACCGCCTGGTGCGTTGCAGCACCTCTGGACCTTTCACCCTCCACCGCTGACTCCATACGCACCCGCTTGCCCGGCTGAACCTCATCGTCCTCACCGGCACGCCAGGACATCGACCGCGACTCCTGCGGGGAGAGATGTGGGTGCAGAATCGTTCGGTGCCACGGGGCCGTTGGACACCGTCGGGGTGACACCGAGGAGTTGATGGCAGCAAGTTTCCTCCTCCCCACACACACCACTTCCCCTGGCCCCCGTGGCAGCCGCCTCAGCAGTGCGGCATGGCCACGACCCAGCGCTACTGACTCACCTCGCTCAGGACAGAGAAGCACCCCGAGCAGGGTCTGTGGGGCCGGCGCCGGCTCCCGCTGCTCATCCCCTGCAGAGGGAAGGATGGTTACTGGCTCTGCCGGAGCCTGCTGCTGCCCAAGGTCCCTCTGGCACCTGCGTAAGCATCCCCAAGTCGGATCCCAGTAGGATCCCGGGCAGGGAGCGCTGAGGGGAGCAGGAGCTGAGGGGGAAACGGATGGCTAGCCCCCTTCACTGCCACCCCAGGACGAGGACCCGATTCCTGCCGTGCCAAGCGGTGCCCAAACCCTCCCCAGCTTCCCCTGGTTCATCCCTGCTCAGGGACCCAATCCCTGGCCGTGCTTTGGGCTGTGTTGTGGAAACAGCCTGCTCCCACCCTCCTTCCCTATCCCCAGCCTCTCCCCTGCTTTCCATTGGCACAGCGAAGCCACCCTCCCGTGCCGCAGCACCCATCTGCCGCCTCCCTCCTCCCCTGCTCACCCCCTTGCCACCCCCCGCCATGAAATATTTGCCGGTTGTGCAAGCACCGCAGCTGCCAGCGGGGCCTTGGCAGAGCGCACGGCCCCAGGACGCCTGCAGCCTGCAGCCCCCCCCCTGCGGCATTGGCCCTCGGGGGTGAAGGACTCGGCGGGACCTTGGTGCCCCAAGCCTGTCCTCAGCCCCACGCTGCCCAGAGCGGCACAGGGAACATGGCGGGTGGAAAAGCTGCTCTCCCGGGATTTGGCCTGTCCCCATACGGGGGGCTCAGCACAGGGTGCTGGTGACAGAGCAGCCGGTGTCCCCTGCGGACAGGGTTTGCTTCCCGCAGAGCCACAGCTGTGCCACGCCGTACCATGCCAGGGGAGGTTTCCCCTCCCCACAGTCTCCCCCACTCCCAGCCCCATTATTCCCCAGTTTTTACCACCCCCCCCGCAACCAACCTCTCTCCCCTGTGCGACCTTCTTCGAGTCACCGCGGTCGGCTCTGGCCACAGCCACGAGTGCCACAGCGGCAGCAAAGCCGCAGAGCAGCCACAGCCTCATGGTGCTGTGCGGGGGCACGGCCGCCCGGCTCAGCCTGCCCTGGTGTTGCCGCACAGGCCCCCACCTGGACCTTGGCCCCTGATGTCAGTGGTGGAGGCTGCTCCGGGGCACCCAGCCCGGCGTCCGGCTGCCCACCGCGATCAATTGGAGTGAGCTGTCGCCGCAGGAAGCTGTGGAGAGGAAGGGACCTCAGTGGGGCTTGAGAGACGGGCAGGTGCAGGCAGCACCATCCCGTCTGGACAAGGCATGAGGAAGATCCCCCTCTGCTACCCCAAAGGTTGGGTTGGAGGAAACATCGCCCCAAAACTGGTACCTTGGGTCTCCTCCTCTTCCTCTACCCACCTCTTCATCCCATCCACAGTCCCAGGCATCAAACAACCGGGTCTTGGAGCAGCTACAGGTGTCAAAATCTGCTCTGCACTTGCTGGTGCTGGGATGTGAATGCTGCAGGCAGAATAAGGAGCACCACCAGCAAGGGGAATTAGAGGACGAATTGAGAGAACAACTTCACACAACATCGCGGAAAAGAGAATTGAATTAAGGAGGGACCACACACAGGAGACACGGGGTCTTTAGGAAGTTTGTCTTTACTAAAGAAAAAAGAAATCCAGAGAAGTGGTTACACAGAAGCCAGCATAGAGAGGCTGCCGAGAGACCAGCTGGAAAACATGAGCACCGGCCTCGGTGCACAGCCCTGCGGAACTGGGGAAATAAGTTAGAAAAAACCCTGAGCCAGGAGGTCTCATTGCATTAGATCCAAGGCTATTTGTAGCGAGAAACCATAGAGTTTGTGATTATCAGGAGAATCATCTACCTCTTTGACAAAAAGGAGGCTGCAGGATGATCGGCTGCCTCAGGAAAGGAGATTTTATTGATCATGTGCCACTTTAATCCAAAGCTCGGAGACGTTAGAGCATTTCCAGACACTCAAGCAAAGGAAGTTATTTTCAGAATTATTCTTGGTTCTCTGTAGTTGAGGTCTGGCACTTGGATTTGCAGACTAATGCCAGAACAATTCATCAATCCGTTGAATCCGACTCCTAGTCTTTCATCAGCCCACGCATTTCATCCTGTCATGTAACAGCTCGGTCTGGCTCAAGCTGGGTCTCCACCCTAAGGCTGGGGGCTTCACGATATGGAGAGACCATCATTGCTCCGGAAAACTTCCTCCATGGCCAGTTCCTCCTTCCACTGCAAACCCACCGAAGCATCACATCCCACTCAAGCTTCCAGGCCCTGCTCCCGTCTCGCTGCCCCAAGCAACCTCTCAGCACCTGTATTTCCTCGTGACAAAAGGACTTGGACGTAATTGTTTCTTCAGATAAATACAGAGAGGACTGACATCTGTAAATCATCCCTCCGCTTGCCAAACTCTAGGAGAGCATCTCTTGATCTGGGACATCATCCCACATCACTCATGCCTACTCGATCGATTCAGCCCTTCTCTGTGATGAGGGTTATTTCCTCCGCATGATGCAGTCCCCCAGGAGGGCAGGGACCCTGGAGACATCTCTCCTGACCTCATCTAAATTTATTACTTTGAGTTTTGGGTCAGAGGATTACAGCTGCAGCTGGGTGATTGTAGCCGGGCTTTCCCAGCCTAATCACCCAGATTTCCTGATTTCCAGAAATATTTACTGTTAGGTTGTGCGATTAAAGGCTAATCTCCCCAAACACAAAGGGGCAGAGGAACAGAGACGGGCAGAGGAAGCCAGTCACCTCATCAGTGTGAAGGGAGCACCCCAACTCAGTGACTCCTGGGGAGGGGGACCCTGCTGAGATGGCACCGACGGGAGTTACCAGCTACAAGGACATTTGGAGATGGCGTGAGATTTATCGGGGGATATTGAGGGCAAGGCCCAGAGGCAGGGAAAGGAAGGGATCTTGACAGGCCAAGGGGAATGAGGACGAGAAAACAGAGGGGAGAGGGAATAAAGACGACAAAATGGGTCGGTGAAGCATGAACAGGCCAAGTCGACACCTTTGCGTGTTTCCGTCTGTGCTGACCTGTGTGGCTGGCCATGTCTGTGCCCATCCACCCGTTATGTGCGCGCACCACAGCGGGATTTATGCCAGCGCTTCTGCCGGCTTTTCCTGTTTCAGCATTAACAGCTTCGCCTGCACCCCCCTGGTTACATCCTGCCCCATTATACGTTTCCCTCTTCCATTGCTAGTTTAGGTGGAGGAGAAAACGCCAAACCCCAGGACACAACCACCTCTTAGACAGCACAGCAGCGTTGCGGTGTGAGCACCCAGGGAGGGCCAGGCCAGGCCCCCCTGCCAGGTCCCTGCCTGACCTCAGGGCACACAGCTCACCCACAGTGACATTTTCAGAGGCAATCACCAGCTCAAAGAGACCCAAACCCTGCCTGTTGCCAGCACAAAACTCCCCTGGGGTGCTGGGAGCAGTTATCCCAACCCTGTAGCCATCAATTGTTCGCGACATGCCGATCACCCCGTACGGGCTGGAGACAGCACGGTCCCGATGGATTTGAAGAGGAAGGAAGCCCCCGCCATGGAAGTGCTATGCCTGGGAGTCAAAGCTGCCCGTTAGCCAGGATGTCAAGAGCTCGTCATTGTCCCCTGTGATACCCCAGTACAGCTCCCTCTGCAACGCCGTCCCACTCAGAAGAGGCCTCGAGGGTCAGTGGCTCCCACCAAACAGGCACCGCACTCTCCTTCAGCAGTGCAGGCCCAGAGCCGGGGGCAGCAGGGCTCCGGGGGCAGCAGGGCTCCGGGGGCAGCAGGCAGGGCAGGGCAGGGCAGGGCAGGGCAGGCAGGACACGCACCCCGCACACCCGGGGAGGGGCTCGTTCTGGGCTGGCTCATAACAAACCTCCGGCAGAGCGACCCGGGGCGAGCAGGGGACGGGCTGCGGCGACGGCCCGGTGCCAGGACGCCTCCCCGGGGGGGGTTAACCCCCGCAGGCCGGCCCCGCTCTGCCGCCGGCCCCTCGCCTGCCTTGAGGCCCAGTCCGGCCGCTCCCCCGCCCCGGCGCTGCGTGGGGGAGGCCCGAGCCCGGCACCGACCCCGCGGGCCCGGGGATGCCAACGGGGAGCGGCGGCCCCGGATCGAGCCGCTAGACGGAGCCTCGACCACCCGCTTCCGGCGGAAGCACTAGGCCGCGTCCCGCGGTACCATGGCAACCGCGGCGGAAGGGGTGTGGTCTCACCTCATAAACATCCGCTTCCACACTTCCGGTAGAGGACCCCGCCTTCCTCGTGCCTGAAGCACGTCACGTTCCCGTGACCCGGAAGTTCGGGTCCTGACCGGAACTCCCTGCGCTGCCCCCATCCCACGTGATGACGGCAGGCCACGCGATTGGCTGCTCTCACCGGCGGCGCCATTTTGTGGCGGCCCGGCGCCACTGCTCGGCCACCAGACGGCTCCCCGTCATTGGCGCAGCGCCCCACGTGACCTCGGGGGCGCTCTGCCATTGGGCGGTGACGCAGCCACCGCCCCGGGGACGACCAGGCCCGTGGCGCGTGGGTGGGGGATGACGTGGGCAGGGGCGGCTGGGGGGGCGCTGGGCCGGCAGCTCGCCCCACGGGAGTCACCCCCCCCACCTGTCCTCGGGGGTGCTGGCAGCAAATGGGCTCCGCGGGGGCAGGTGGGCCCCGGGACTGACCGATGACACGCTCCCAAGTGAAGCCCAGGAGAAAATCAGCTCTATCCCAGCTGAAACCAGGACAGTACCCACCCCTTCTTCCATACCATCTACGTCATGCCCAGGCGCTATGTTTTCCAATACATTCCAGTTAATCACCACGACTGTTCATAGAATCCCAGAATCGTTTAGGCTGGAAAAGCCCTTTAAGATCACGGAGTCCAACCGTTACCCCAGCACTGCCCAGCCCACCACTAACCCATGTCCCCAAGCACCACATCTACACGGCTCTGAAATCCCTCCGGGGACGGGGACTCCACCACTGCCCTGGGCAGCCTGTCCCAGGGCTTGACAGCCCTTGGGGGGAAGAAAGGTTTCCTGATCTCCAATCTAAACCTCCCCTGGCACAACTTGAGGCCGTTTCCTCTTGTCCTGTCGCTTCTTCCTTGGGAGAAGAGACCGACCCCCACCTGGCTGCACCCTCCTTTCAGGGAGTTGTAGAGAGTGATCAGGTCTCCCCTCAGCCTCCTCTTCTCCAGGCTAAACCACCCCAGGTCCCTCAGCCGCTCCTCATCAGACCTGTGCTCCAGACCCTGCACCACTTGGTTGCCCTTCTCTGGACACGCTCCAGCCCCTCAATGTCCTTCTTGGAGCGAGGGGCCCAAAACTGAACCCAGCACTCGAGGTGCGGCCTCACCAGGGCCGAGTACAGGGGGACGGTCACTGCCCTGCTCCTGCTGGCCACACTATTGCTGATACAAAATATTACAAATTCATCCCAGTTTTGCTACACTTATAACCAAATTTGGCTTTTCTGATATTACAAGAGTAATCTCAGCCTTGCTGGAATGAGTGTTGTGGTTCCCTGGGCACTGTTGGTCTTGCAAGACTCTTCTCTCCGGAAGATCCCAGTCCCCACTTCCCTCACCCAGGGAATTCAGCTTCCCCGTGATCACCGGCAAAGCCCAGCCATCCATGCTGCACTGCCTGCAGCTGCTGCTGCTTCTCTCACTGGCATCCCACACATCCACCAATTCCTCCTGGCACCTCCCATGGTTCTATTCAGGGAGTTTCACCTCCCCGTCAGGGAGCAGTCTTCTGCTGGCAGCCATAACAGTGTCCCCATTAGAGATCTGCTGAATGGTGCTTTGTTTCAGTAGTTTTAGGAAGGGAGCGCTGCGGGGTTCTGCAGGAAGTCCCCACATCCTTTTCTAAGTGATAGCTGCGAAGTCTCATCAGAAAACCCCAAAGTACTCCTTTAATATTGTACTCTAAATTCTCTCCATTCACTCTGTTTAAATTAATAGTGGGAAACCCCGTAAAGCTGGACACGCTGCCTGCAGAGCAAAGCACTAATGGCAGCCGAGTTCAGCGCCCTGAAGACCCTGGGGGATTCCTCCACATCTGGGGCTGGTGAGGGGCTGCTCCTTTGTTTGTGAGTGCAGCTCGCGTGCTGCTGGACAGACCAGGGATGTGACAACATGAACAATAATTTAGGAGAGTTTAATGAGAAGACAGGAAAGACCGCAGTGATCAGGCACAGCCTGGCCAGAAAACACACTGACCAGCTGCCTGCTCACACATGGCTTCCCATCCTTCCCCCTTCGTTCTGTTTTCCTGTGCTTCCTCCTTTATCCACACTGATGCTTCCCTTGTCCTTTTCCCCAAAGCCTCCCAGACAATCCCGGTTTCCCGAGCAGGTGCTGCATACCGAGTTTTATACCCACCAATACGCCTCCATATGCCTTTCACAGCATTTATCCTCCCAAATCACTTCACTGGGTTTTGCTGCAGGGAAGAAGGTCCTGACTGTTCACCTCGACAGACACAACAGCCACTGCCGACCTGCTGCCAATCAGCTGTCGATCTGAATGATGATGGGCCAGACATCCTTACACTGAGAATAGCCACCAAGCTCGAAGTTCTGGCATACAGAGTCCAACATGTGGTCGACAGTCCGCATCACCATTTTATATTCATCACACAGTGATACATATTTTGAATTAATGAGTTCATGTCCTTTGACATTTTGCTTAGCGTCAGGGCTCCGAATCAGCTGCGCCCTATGCACTTCGTGGTGTATGTATGCCTTGGGGTGTGTCGCTTCCCTCTTCACCTTCACAGCTGCACTGGAGGGTGAGGGTGCAGCCACAGGTTCAAAAGACACCACAGGGGCACAAAGTGCTTTTGACGTTCTCCCTTGGGAGCTGCCCTCCCTCTGAGGCTGGGGATGCAGAGTCTCCTGCTTTGCAGGACGACAAAACGCTCCACACATTCCCTTCGTGGGGTTGTCTTCTGCCTTAGCAGGAGGGACAGTCGCTGAGGCAACACGTTCAGAAAGACAGCCGGTCTTTCCCTGGGGAAACTCTAACCTCTTGTGGGCGCAAGGGTTGTAACGCCACACAATTCGCTTGGCTTTCCTGATGATTCGCCCT
This sequence comes from Balearica regulorum gibbericeps, assembly GCF_011004875.1. Classification (NCBI taxonomy): domain Eukaryota; kingdom Metazoa; phylum Chordata; class Aves; order Gruiformes; family Gruidae; genus Balearica; species Balearica regulorum. The sequence goes on from NC_046185.1 coordinate 167,895,819, forward strand.
ATCTGGGATTTTCGCTTTGCCAGCCTGTGAAGCGCAGCCCGAGCCTTACCAGTAAGACGAACAATTTTATTAACTCTGCCCTGATAACGAATCCTTTGCACGTGACAGTATTCGTGGTCCTTAAGTGCCGAGACACCAACTTTACGGTTCCTGCAATAGTCGTGTTCTCTCAGAGGACATGGACGTGGGGCGCAACGCAAGAGCCACGTCTCATTTATCACACAGTAACAGTGGTCTTTCAAAATAGTCTCATTCAGCTCCTCGATAGACAGTTCCCCATTTCTCTGGGAAAATGTCAATTCTCCCAAGGTGCACTGACTACTTGGGGCGCTCCTTTGAAACCTCTCCCCATGGTCACCACGCAGATGCTCCCGAGGATCTGCCTTTCTGTTCTGCTGTTCCATCACTGGATGAAGTGGGAACCCTTTGTGTTGGGTTACGTTTGCTGTGACCCCTTGTTTATCCTCTGCTTCTCGTTCCTTCCCAGGCCAGAAGACCGTCCGTGCCTGATCTTGGCTTTCCACCGTCCCTGATCCTCTGCCAGCCTCCTCTGGCTGCAACTCGCTCCTATCCCCGAGACACCTGAACTTGTTCAACAGTCTTCTAGACCGGAGACGCCACTGCATGCACCGTCCTCCTGCTGAGAGAGGGTTGGGAAGAGTTTGCCTTCTTCCTGGCTGGGGCACTGTGATGGGACAGGAAGACGGGGACCATGCTGAAGGGAGGAATGGGGGACACGTTGACAGCCTGCCCCCAATCCAGTGAGAAAGGGCCATTCTCCCCACTTCAGGGCTGCCCGGGCTCCACATCCCCAGCCTCTGCCTGGATGGACAGGAGAATCAAGCCCTGCCCAGGGACGCTGCCTGTGCAGGGGTGGGAGAAGCCCTGGCAGTGATGACCAGGGGCAGCACAGGTGGCTGGGGACAGGGGCTGGAGCCCACCTCAGACTCTTTGCTCCAGAGCCTGGTGGTGAGGAGGAACCACCAGGGAGAGTCAAGGAGAGACTGGGAGTCAAGGGAGACCAGGACTCACCTTGGCAGGGGTTCTGTGTCCTCTCCTCCAGCACACTGCGCCCGCCAGCACCAGGCCACCAGCCCAAGGGATGCTCCTCCAGCCAGCTCCCGTACCTGTCGCGTCCTGCAGGGAAACCAGACGAATGTCACCTTCCTAGCGGAGGAAACCATTCTGCTCCACAGCCATGGGGCTGGAGGAGGAAGCCCTGTTTGCCACCAGCAGCCAGAAAACCACAATCCTGTTCGCAGGTTACTGAATAGGGGGAGGATTCTCCATGGGTTGAGGGGGATGAGCAGCAGCAGATAATCAGCAACATCTCTGCAGAGCTGCAGCCTTTGCACAGGGAGACAGGCAGCTTCCATTTCCCTTTGACACTGCTACTGCCCTGTGCAGGGAGACTGGCAGGGCCAGAGGGAAATGGGGGAGATGCCTCAAAACAGGCAGCGAAGGGGGGAGGGATTTGGGCAGGAGGGCAAGTGGGAACCCCAGAGACACACTGGTCACAGCTACGGAAGAGGAGCTTGGGGCGGCCTTTGGAATGTGCCGCCACTCCCCATCGAGGTAAGTGGTCCTACGGGGGCTGGATTGTTCCTGCTCACCTAGAGAGGGGCTGTCGGGTCCATCCCACCTCACTGGGCTCTGCGGTGTGCAGACCCATGGCTCTTCCCCACGCTCCATCCGGTATAAAATGTCAGGTTTGGGGCCTGGATAACCTGGAGGTGGAGCAGAGGGTGTTGTTCTAACACAAACTGTAGAGATAAATTGTTAACACAAGAAAATAAAGGTCTTCTCTGTGACATGCCAAGCTGCTCTTCACTGTGACCAGAAGAACTGAAGTTGAAACAACAGTGAAACATGGGGAAAAAAGAGAGAGAGACACTGGAGCTGCTGCCAGTAACAAATTTATTCACAAGGACCAGGGCAGGGCCCTGATGGGAGTATGGGAACCAACTCCCAACTCTGCTGACAGGGTTTCCCAGCGAGGAATTATCTGTTGCTCATCCTAGGGGCAGCTCCTAGGTGTGAGATGTCCTCCCAGGTAATCAGACACGTCCATCCTGTACTGGTGCCAGCAGGCAAGTCCTCTGAAGGGACCTTGCTGGTTCAGGGAACTCTGCTGTCCTGTGATGGGTCTGCTCCCCTGCACCTTGCCTGGTACAGGCTACTCCTGCCCCGCTGCAGCTTGAGCACCCAGAAGAGGGCACAGAGTTGGTGGCCCATGGCCTGGATCCCCCCAGAAGATCCCTGCCTGACCTCAGGGCAGGCAGCTCACCCGCAGTTACATTTTCAGAGGTGGGCATCAGCTCAAAGAGACCCAAATATTGTGCTTGGATTTCCCAAAGAGACTGCAGGACACCAGACTGCAGGTACGCGGAGCAGTTATCCCAACCCTGCAGCCAAAGTTCAAAAGACGCTGATCACCCCTCTAAGTGCTGGTAGCAGCACAGTTCTGATGGAGTCAAATATGACAGAAGCCCCCCCCAGCCGTGCCCCTCCACCCCCCCAGCTGATATCCAAGCCCAGGAGTTAAAACCGCAGGTTTACCCAGGGATGTTAAGAGCTTGTAGTTGTCCAGCATGACGCTGTGGTACAGCTCCCTCTGCCCTTCTGCAATGGTGTCCCACTCTGCGCGGCTCAGATAGACAGCAATGTCCTCGAAGGTCACCGGTTCCTGCCACACAAGGATTGCACCCTCGTTCACACACGGAGGCCCATAGCCGCAGGGGAGAAGAGTTTCACATAGATTTAATTTTCCAGGCGCTATTTCCACCCCTGGGAGAGCTACCAAAATGTGGGATTTGGAACACCAAACAGTGTTTGGACGGTGCTTCCCAGGAGACTGCGTACCCCGAGGAGGGGAATTATGGATCTCCAGAGAACATTTTAACAAGACCTTTTGCATGGAGCTCGGGTCTATTTTCAGGACAGTCCACGGTGACCCCAAAGGTCCCATCCCACTAACACCCTACGGATAGCGAGCGGGTAGGAATGGGCTCTGGCTTCTCTCAGCCGTGTGGCTGTCAAAAAAGAGGTATGACAGGGGTGGGCGGAGGGGGGCAATGTCACAGGGGCGGGGAGCAAGGCAGAGGGTTGGAGGGGGGGCAGTAGCACGGGGGGGGCTGGAGAAGGACAATGTTGTGGAGGGACTGGGCGGAAAATGTCACGGGAGGAGGGAATTCCAGAGAGCGCCATGATGGCGGCTGCTGAGGGGGAGCAGCGGGAACCGCCCCGGAGAGGCGTGAGGGGCCGGGGGGCCGTGCAGAGCCGGGCGTTAAGGGGCCCGGGGGCAGGGAGGGCGGCCCAGCCACCCTCCGCCACGGCCCGGCTCCTACCTGCGTCTGCCCTGCCATGGCGCTCGGGAGGGCCGCTCCCCACCGGGCCGCCGCGTGGGGCATCATGGTGGCGCTTCCGGTGCGCCCGCCGGTTCCGTGCCGGAAGTAGGCCGCGTGACGTGGCGCCCCAGAACCAACCGCGCGCTTGCTGCGCGGGCATCTTCTCCCGCCGTCTCTACCCCACGCGCTTCCGGCCGGAGCCCCGCCCCCCCAGAAGTGATCAGCGCCGACCGGAAGTGTGTCCGGTGTGCACGTGACCTGCCGCCCCCCCAAAGGGGCGGGGCCGGGCCGCGCGCACATGGTGAGCGCGATAATCTCGGCGCCGCCATTTTAAGCACCGCCCTGCTCTCACGTGATCGGCAGCGGCGTCGCCATTGGTCCATCGTGGAAGCCACGGGGTGGAGTTTCTGGGTGGTCGCTTCCGGTGTGGCCTCCTGGGCTGCGGTGCCCCCTCCCAGTCCGGAGCACCCTGAGTTTTACCTCATTGTGAGTTATTTAGCAATCCTAGTCATTATTAGCAATGCTGTTCTATGATAATGATTGCTAATTATTTTCTTTGTGGTACATACCCTCAGTCAGTTCGCAGACGATGTCAGGTTGGGCGGGAGCGTTGATCTGCTGGAGGGCAGGAAGGCTCTGCAGAGGGATCTGGACAGGCCGGATCCATGGGCCGAGGCAACTCTGTGAGGTTCAACAAGGCTCAGTGCCGGGTCCTGCCCTTGGGTCACACCAAGCCCAGGCAACGCTACAGGCGTGGGGCAGAGTGGCTGGAAAGCTGCCCAGCGGAAAAGGACCTGGGGGTGTTGGTCGACAGCCGGCTGAACGTGAGCCAGCAGTGTGCCCAGGTGGCCAAGGGGGCCAACAGCATCCTGGCTTGTGTCAGCAATAGTGTGGCCAGCAGGAGCAGGGCAGTGACCGTCCCCCTGTACTCGGCCCTGGTGAGGCCGCACCTCGAGTGCTGGATTCAGTTTTGGGCCCCTCGCTCCAAGAAGGACATTGAGGGGCTGGAGCGTGTCCAGAGAAGGGCAACCAAGTGGTGCAGGGTCTGGAGCACAGGTCTGATGAGGAGCGGCTGGGGGAACTGGGGTGGTTTAGTCTGGAGGCTGAACAACAGCGCTCAGGAAATGGGCACAGTTCCCAAGCACAATCCCTGCATGTGGTGACACCCTGGCAAGGCCAGGGAGGTATGAGGGCTCACCCTGCCCCAGCGCCTGCTGAGCCACAGCCATGCTTTCACCTTAAAAAACCTGATTGACAGGACCCCCCTGCCATAATCAAAGAATCACAGAATCGTTTAGGCTGGAAAAGACCCTTAAGACCACGGAGTCCAACCGTTACCCCAGCACTGCCCAGCCCACCACTAACCCACGTCCCCAAGCACCACATCTACACGGCTCTGAAATCCCTCCGGGGACGGGGACTCCACCACTGCCCTGGGCAGCCTGTCCCAGGGCTTGACAGCCCTTTGGGGGAAGAAAGGTTTCCTGATCTCCAATCTAAACCTCCCCTGGCACAACTTGAGGCTGTTTCCTCTTATCCTATCGCTTGTTCCTTGGGAGAACAGACCGACCCCCACCTGGCTACAACCCTCAGCCTCTTTTTCTCTAGACTAAACAACCTCAGTTCCCTCAGCCACTCTCTACATGAACACTGAACTCTTTGCCACCTCCTCCTCCTCTTTCACCAGGTTTTCCGGTTATTTTTCAGGTAAAGTTTATGTGGGTTGCAGAGGTCTGCTGTGTGTGGATGGTTTTGCAGAATCCACTGGTTACACGGAGGCAGTGGAAAGGATCCAGTCGCCCCCTCATTCCCTCTGCTCTGGGAATTGGGCCATGTTCTCCCGCTTACGCCTTATCAACAGCTCTGTCTGCACCGTAGCCTCCACTGCACAGCTCCTCTTTATCCCTGTTGCAGCAGGACCACGACTGGGCAAGCCCCAGGCCTGGTTCCATGGGGGATGGTGTTTAACGGCTGCACAATTTTCTTTCCATCTGTGCCCTGCTTGGCCCCTTCCTTGGGTCCCCTAACAGCACGATTGCCACCAGCTCTGCCTTCAGGGAGCAGCCAGTAGATGGACCTCAGGATTCAGTGTTTTCACATGGGAAATGAGGGCATTTTTGAGTGCCCAGCCTTACTGGAGGTGCAGCTACTTCATGAATAGCCTTTATATTTTGCTGTGTGGACACCCAGGCTGGCAACTTTGAAGCCAAAACTTGTTCTAGTAAAAGCCTCTTCAGTCCGCTGAGCCAGGAAAATTGGCAGCCCTGCCCGTGTGTGGAGGAGGAAGACAGAGCTGATGTGTTGGCTGTGGGCACAGAGCTGTGGGGAGAAGAAGTACCCAACTAAAATGCATCCCATAGGGAGGACATGATATTTTCTGTACTTGCCTATTTCTGTGATTATTGTGCAGTTTCTGCTGTTCGACAGCAGAACCGGCTCCTCAGTGTCAGCTGATACAAGGCTGTTTGTTCAGCACAGCTGATTAGCAATTCAGAGAAATCTCTTCCCACACACGTTCTCTCTAACATGCCCTGCCGCGCTTCACAGGCAATGGTTAAACTCCAGCCAGTGTATCAGGAGAAGAAAAACCATAAACATCAGAAGCTGCAAAATTAAAACTCTGGAATAAAATGCACAGGTGCCTTTGGTAAATTATTTTAAATTCTGCTACTATTATTCCAGGGAAAAAAAAGAAAAAGAAAAAAAAAGGTTGTAATACCTGCTTTTAGTGTGTGTGGGTTATGATTTCCATGAATAAGGCTTGACCAATGTTTTTTTCCAAATAAGAACTGCAAGTCAACAGAGATGGAAATTTTGATTGCATTTCCATAATGGTTCTTTAACAAACTCCTTGTTTTCAAGTTTGTTTGTACTGGTAGTACACACCGGGTCTTTACAGGAACATTAACTTCTCATGGTTATCTGCACCCTATGAATATCTGAGTCAAATGAATGAAAAAAGCAGTTCTCTGTCCTGCCTGAGTGTTTGAAGAAGGAAATGCCTTTGTTTTAACTCTAATAAAGTTCTTTAAGCCTTTTTTCTCTAACTTGTCACATGAGTCTTTCACATACTTTCTGATTATTTAAGACATTTTTAATTCTTTGCTTATTTTGCAGAAAGGAAATTAGGAATAGAATAGAATAGAATAGTTCTGTTGGAAGGGACCTATAACAATCATCTGGTCCAACTGCCTCACCACTTCAGGGCTGACCATATCTTGCAGGACTTAGAAATGCAATATTTATCCCAGTTTTTTGTTTTAATTATAGTCTGTTCTGTCTGTTAGTTTTACGATGGTGTTTCCCAGTTGTGACAAAGGCTGTAGCTGGTTCCTTTCACAACTGTTTGTCACTGTGATGCTGAGCCCTGGGAGGCTCAAATGGAGGGCGATCAGTCCCCACTCCCTGGGGAGCAGAGGAGTTTCAGCCCTGCCAACTCAGCAGGCACTGCACTGCAGGGGATGTTGTGGGCCACAGGCAGGGGAACGGCATCCTCCCTCTCCTTCCTGTTTAGGGAGGATGGGCTGGGGGTGAGGAAGGGGAGCTGCCCTTTCTGCAAGCTGAGGTTATCCATGCTTCCCTTCGCCTGCCCTGAGCTTTGTTACCTGCAATGCCTGGAGCTCACTGCATCCATGGAAAAAGCTTGTTCACAGGACCTTTGGTAGAGGGCTCACACCCTGGGCTGGTTTCCCACTGAGCCGCCAGGCTGGACTTTCCCTGGCTCAGGAGGCATCTCCAGCGCCAGCATCAAACACTCCCAGTGCTGTTCTTGGAGCTGCCATGGGCACTGGCCCCGGCCATGGCCCCGCACAGACCCATCTCTTGCCCATTCTGCAGCGGATCCCTCTGGAAGGACCCCTCTCTTTTACCCTGGTGCTTTGCTGATGCTCTCAGCTCTGCGGAGCCTTTTGCCGACCCTCAAGGCATCTGTGGCTCTGCCGAGGTCACTGTAATGCAACTGCATTGCACAGGAAACCCAGATGAACTGGCCTGGAGCTGGGAGGAGATCACTGTTGCCCCCCATGTCCGTACGCATGGGACCAGCACTGCGGGACAGAGCTGAAAGCTCCAAGACACCAGGGAGAGACCCCAGTGCCGCGGGCAAAGGCCCTGCCAGACTTCCCAGGCTGTCTGCATGGGTCTTCCCTCATCTCATATTTTCACTGACCTAGGGAGGAAAACAAAACGTCCCCTGCCCAGCTGACCCCAGCTGCAGCTCCCTGACGGACACCAGAGGCAGGGGAAGGGTGATAGGTCCTGACACCATGCCCTGGGGCAGGGACTGCTTTGGCCTGAAGAACGGTGCAGGTCCCACAGCCACCCTTGCACTCCTGGCCCGGCAGAGAAGGGCTGCCACCGTCTCTTCTCTCCCTTCCCAACCAGCCCTCGTGTCTCTATCACACATGATAAGCAAGCATTTGGTGGCTTCTCCAAGAGCAGTGGCAGCAGCGACTGCATGCACAGCAGTAAATCAGGGCACCCCGGGCTGTGTGTGGCAGCGTGGTAGGACGGTGCCAGGCCAGGAATGGTGGGTTTGAAGTATTTTAGTTTATAATCTCCCTTGGAAATAGTGATAATTACATGAGGACTCCCTGGGCTGGAGAGCAGCATGTGCCTGTGGAGCTCCATGTGCCAGATGGACGTGGACACGCTGGAGCGGGTGCAGTGAAGGGCTGTGAAGATGACTGGGGCATTGAAGCATCTGACAGAGGAGGAGGGGCTGGGAGAGCTGGGACTGTTCAGCCTGGAGAAGAGGAGGCTGAGGGTGATCCTGTCCTCACCTGATGGAGACCAAGTGGTGCCCGGTGCCAGGACGAGAGGGGATGGGCACAAACAGAAACATGTGAAATTCCATTTAAATGTCAGAAAACTTTTTTCGCTTTGAGGGTGACCGCTGGCATAGGCTGCCTGGAGAGGTGGTGGAGTCTCCATCCCTGGAGGTGTCCAAAACCTAACTGGACACAGTCCTGGGCAACCAGCTCTGGGGAACCCTGCTTTTTAGTTGGACTAGATGATCTCCAGAGGTCCCTACCAGCCTCAATATTCCTGTGACTCTGTGATTCATCACTACCATGAAATAAGGAAATCAGGAAAAAATAAAGAAATGCAGCATAAATAAGGAAAATCAGGAAAAAACAGAGCAAGGACAAAAAGAATTATCCCACAACCCACAATTATCCTGCATGGTGTAGCTCTGGACTGCTCCATCATTTTCCTCTCTGCTTTGTATCTCCCTATGTGATACTCCACTTTCTCTTCTGTTAAACTGGGCTCCAAGGTACATGTCGTTGCTGTACCACTTGGCCCCTGTTCTCCCACACCACGCAGGAGACCATCCCCATCAGCTTGACAACCTGCTGCTCCCATTTGGCACCTACTGCTCTGTTGTTGAAGCCACAGTACCTGCTCCCACACCACAGGACGAGGTCCTGGAGTGCTCTGTTGCCTCAATACTGCAGGTAATCGTGCAGAAACATCCCCGCCAGGTCTTATGCATGGGTGAGTAGGATGATCGTGTGCCTCAAAACATCAACACCAAAAGTATCCTGCAGTCTCCGCACGGCCTCCTTGTCTTCCACTCTGAATTGGCCCAGCTCGGTTACCAGCAGCAGCGTGTGGAGGCCCGGTGAGTACAGCCTGACGCAATGAGTAATTTCTTTGTACACCTCACTGATGGCAGTTCTTGGATGAAAAATACCGGCTGTGTCAATGACCGTGATGTCCTTGCCATTGCAGAGCCCTTGCGCTTGTGCACAGCTCACGGTCATCAGCTTGGTCAAACTTGGACTTGAACACGTGTTCTCTGAAGAAGGTGTTCCCAGTGGCGCTTTTCCCTGCTCCACTCTTCCCAACCAGGAGGAGCCTTGTCGCTGAGCCCTCGCCGTCCCCGGGCAGCACGTTGGACAGCCACGGCCACGCTGCATGGACAAAAGCAGATATACACCGACTCCTGTTAGCACCATGGTGCTGCCTGCGCCAGGTCCCTGGGGTGTCTGCATGGGTTGTCCCCCAGGAGGCCCTCCTTGAGGCTGCCTGGGGGGTCTAGGGCAGCTGGGGACACCGGTAACATCCTCCGGACACCCTTGGAGCTCTGTCGCACAGCCTGCTTCCCCTCTCCAGGTCTTCCCACCTGCAAAACAGGCACCACACTGGATTTGTGCAGGCAGAAGTTCAGGCAGGGCAAAACCAGCTCCCTCCCTGCCTGGCTCTTCTGGCTGCCTGGGCATGCCTGAAATCCCTTCCTCCCCGCAAAAAACCTTCCAGCCAGTGTAAAGCTTTGCATGTTTCCCTCCCCTGCACCTCCAGCCTGGTACCTTTGCACTGCCTGGCTGGAGCCAGCGCTGAGGCAGGAGTTCCCCCTTGCAGCCGCAGAGCTCGTCCCTTCTGGTGCCTCTCTGCCGGCGCACAGAGCGAGACAGGGGATTGCCCTTGCCCACGGGAGCAAGGCTTGGCCTGGGGCTCGGGCTCCTTTGTGGGCGAGCAGGCAGAGAGGTGGGGGGTGGCAGAGACCGTGTCCCCTTGGAAGATCTCAGAACCATCAGGAAGTGCCCGTGTGCAGCGATGGCAGCAACAGCCAAGGCCTCGCGCTGTAGCTGGGATGGCACGCAGACCCTTGGCGGCAGCGGCTCCTCCCCACGGCACAGGGCTGCGGGGTGCCGAAGCGCTGCCCGTGCTGCAGGAAGACAGGCCCTAAAAGAGCAGAAGCACACAGCAGACACGGGGGAATGCTTAACAGACAGCCCCCCCCCTTCCTGCCTGCCCCACACCTCACCCCTGTATCATGACCCTGCGCCGACCACAAACCTCCGGCCCGTGGCCGCACGCCTGACATGATGATTGGAAGCAAAAGCTGTGGGGCAGGTAGGACTGGTGTGCCCTGGAGTCCTGGCTCGCTCCCGGTACCTCTGCACGCTGCTGTTGGCGCCTGTGCCGTACTCCCGGTACCTCTGCGCACCGCCGTGGGTGCCCATGCGGTGCTCCTGGTACCGCTGCACGCTGCCGTGGGTGCCAGTGCTGTGCCCAAGCCGGGGCAGAGCTGAGCCCAAGCATGGTTGGGGTGATGCCCCTGTCACAGGGGCAGCCCCAGGGGACGGTTCCCTTCCCAACATTGATCGTGTCGCCACTGTCACCAACCAGGAGGCGCAGCGGAGCAGCCCCACCGCCCAGAAACCATAGCCCTGAGCTTCGATGCCTGCACTGCCAGAGCTCACCAAGGGCGTCCAAGGGCAATGCCTGCTCAGAGCCAGCCAACCCCCCCTGCACTGCTGCAGGCCCCAGCCCCAGCCCAGCACAGGCTGCAGCAGCTCCTGGCCACAGCCCAGGCTGGCCGAGGCCACCACAGCTCCGCCGTCACCGGAGCCATTTCCCACCGCAGAGGAGAGGTGCTCGGCCTCAGGCACCGCTGGGGGCCCTGGGTGCTGCTCTCTGTGGGGTCTCGAATGTCCTGGGCTTCCCCCTCCGGGGGCTTCCAGCTGCCTGCGGCTCCGCTCACCTGGCAGGATGTGGGTGCCCCGGCCAGGTGCAGCGAAAGCACCGAACCACACAGAAATGGGGAAGAGGCAGAGTTTCAGCCCCTGTTACTGGAAACCAAGTGGGTGGGAAGGAGAAAGTGAGACCTTGCCCATACACAGGATCCCAGTGCGGCCATGCCGGGGCAGTGACGTCCTGCCGACGGGGCAGGTGTCCTGTCCTGTGACACCGGGGTTCTCCCCTGAAACCTCCCTGGGGTCTCAATGTTTGTGACTTCTGCCTCCGTGGGGATGTTGCCCTGTTCCCATCCACACAGGCGTGACCCACCCATCCTGCCTCTCCGTGGTCCCCCGCCTCCACGGCTTGCTGGGACCTGCCACGGGGACGTGGCCACGTCCAGATGCTCAAAGGTGCCAAGGCACGCTGGCACCCTCCCTGGTCCCCAGCGCCTGCCTGGGCCCACCCTCTGGCCTCATGCTGGTACCTGGTGGCCCCAGTACCTGTCTGCCGGGGCACCGTGGGCCCGGGGGGCAGCACCGGCCACAGAGCCCCCGGAGTGGAGCCACAACACTCGGTGTCGGCATGGGGATCGGTAGGGCTGGAGCATGGGGACATCGGGACACTGGGTGTTCAAACACAGGGACACGGGGACGTTGGGACCTAGGACACAGCGACATCGACATCACGGGTGTCAGGGACATTGGGGCCCGGGACATGGGACACTGGGACATGGGGTGTCGGGGACATTGGAACTCAGGACACAGGGACGTGGGGACCCAGGGACCTCAGAGCCTAAGGAATCCAGGGACTAAGGGATCCCAAGGATCCAGTGACTCCAGAGATCGAGCAAGGACCAGGTGGTCCCAGAGGACCAGAGATCCCAGGGACTTTGGGGACCCCAGGGCATGGGGCTGGCCCCCACACGCACGCACAACGCAGGGTGCCAGTGCTGCGTGGGGGCCCTGTTCCGCTGGTGATTTTCCCCGCCGGCAGCACGCGTGCTCTGTGCAGGCAGCTGCACGAGGGCAGGAGTTGGGCGAAGGGGAACCGCTGCCATAAAACCAGCGAGGGTGGCAGAGGCAGAGTCCGGCAGCGACGAGGGACATGACAGGGATGGGAGGTGCTGGGCTGGGGCTGTGCCGGGACAGTGACCGAGCTGCCTGGGTTTGTGGGGCAGAGATAACCGTAGGGCACCGGGACGTGCTGGAAGGGAAGCCTCGTGCCCACCACAGCCTGTGCGCCGACAGCAGAGCTTCAGCCAGGCTCCCCACCCCGACAGCAAATGCCCCGTGCCTGCCGTACAAGCTGTGCCAGGAACCCCCTCCAGCACATTATCCTTGAAACGCAGCGACGAGCGGTACTCCGGCAGCACCAAGCACGAGAAGGGTTTCCCGGGTGCTTGGGGCCAGCAGCACCCAAGGCTGGGTGCAGTGGGGGCTGGTGGCGATGGCCGAGCTCGTGGCACAGCCCAGGCTCGCCATGCTGGCCAGTAGTGCCGGCCCAAGCCCATGGAGCGGTCCCCAAGCTCGCGTACGGCTGACGTTGGGGGTTTCCCTGCTCCTGGCCACCGCCCGTCCCAGTTACATCCCTCCCTTGGCACGGTGGAGGTGCGGCACATGTTCCACCGATCCCCGGTGCAGGATTTGGCCGAGCCCTGCCAGGTTTGCGAGCAGCCTGGCAGTGCTCCCCATGCTCCACAAGTTCCCCGCGAGATGGAGACGTGGGATTTTCCAGGCTTTAATTCATTTAATGATACACATCAAAGTACCTGCATTTCCACACAGCAGCGGCAAGGGAAGCAGTGGGGGGGGATGGGGCAGCATGGGGGGGAGGGTCCCTGTGCCGGCACCCGCACGGGGCTTTGCTTCTCGTCTGAGGGTACTGGAGCCCAGGGGAGGCTCGTGGGCAGCGCAGCGCTGGCCAGTAACCCGCAGCTGACACTGAGACAGCCCTGTAGAGAGTGGCACGTTTTGGGGAAAAATCCCTAGGTTTGGAAAATGCTTTTCGGCTGCTTGTTGTTACCCACGCAGAGCATCCCGCCCGGGGCTGGGCAGCGCTGCCGGTGCCACTGGCGGTGCGGGGCGAAGGCCGGGGTGCCACGAAGCACCACATGTCCCCCCACGGGGATGTTCACCCCGGAAGCTCGTCCTGGAGCCCTCGGCTGGCGTAGGGCATCACACGAGGGGTGACATGAGGGTGCGGGGGGATCTGCAGGAGGGAGCCCCGGCCCAGCTCCCTCAGGAGCCAGCAGCGACCGGGACATTGCCGTCACTGGGAGCCAGGGCCGTGCCACGCGCCGGTCCCTGCCTGCAGCCGCTCGTGCCCGGCACGGAACAGAAGGGCGGTTTTCCTGTCCCAGCTGCGGCTTACCTCTCCCAGCCGGGCTCCAGCTCTCCGCCGCGGTTTGGAGTCGGCACATCTCCAGAGCGGAGCCCTCCCACCTGCTGGGCACTCGTGGTCCTCCCCACCGCCCCAACCCCGCAGCGGGTGCTCCCCGCCACCTCTGGGTTGTCCTTCAGCTCCTTGCCACCGGCACTGCACCGGGACCTCTGCGCTGCCTGGGCTGGGGGTCTCTGCCTCGCCGCAGCGGGGTGCAGCTCCCCGCCTCGCCGCAGTCCCTCCTCCGTGCCGGAGCTGCTGCTGGTGGGGAAGCAGTGTCCACCCTTGAGCTTTATGTTTTATTTTATTTTTATTTTGCGTGATTTCTGCGCCGGCGGGGGCTCTCCTCTTCACGCCCCTCTCCCCGGTGTTGCCCACGGCAGCGCGGTGGTGCAGCTCCTTCCCCACAAAACGTGGCGTGTGGCCGGCAGCTGACGGCTGCTGAGATCCGGCTCCGCTCTGGCAGTCGCAGCCGTCATTCCCTGGGCGAGCAAGCAGAGCAGAGGTTACCCCGCGCCAGCACCTGGCACACCAGCCATGCCGGGTGGCGAGTGGGTTCACCACGCCGGACCGCAGCCACAGCAGGGCAGGGGGACATGTGAGGGTGCCCTGGGAAAACCTCCCTCCTCTTCCTCCTCCTCCTCCCTGCTCTCTCGCCCTGGCCTGGGGGGTTTAAGCTATGGCACCAGGCTGCACCGCCACGGTGCTGGTGAAAGGGAGGAAGGGCTCCCAGGGAAGCACGCTGGCTGTGCGAGGCTCCTCCTGGCATGGGGGACGGGAGGGCCTGAGGGCCCTGGTGCTGGCGGGACTGGCCTCGTGACTGTCAGGAGAAAAACCCCAGGAGAAGGACGAAGGACGAGGGGCGGGAAGCGGGTGACGATCAGGGCCGGGGGGGTTCCCAGGCCAAGCCAGGGCTGCTGCACCCAGTCACGGCTGCCTTTGTGGCCAGCTGGGCTCTGCAGCCCAAGCAGGCGTGCCAGCGGCTCCCCACGCCGTGCTGATGGGGCCGTCCCGTGGCCTAAAACCCCAGGGAAGTGACTAGTGACCCCCAACTCCCCCAGGACAGAATTCCCCATTGCAAGAGGGAGAGCAAGTGGGGCGCCGGGGACTCTCACAGCGCCTCGAAGGGGAACCATCTGGAGGGGGGGGCGCAGGGGCAGAGCCCCGAAGGCAGGGGGGCGGCGTGGGCACCACCGGGACCTGTGCTTGGAGGGAGACCAGCGCGGGCAGGGGGTGCCGAGGCGGGGTGGAGGGGCTCACGTGAGGGCGGCCTCGGCCCCGTGGGTGCGCTGGTGCGCGGTGAGGTTGACCTTCTGGGCAAAGCTCTCGCCGCACTGGGCGCAGGAGAAGGGGGTCTCGCCGGTGTGGGTGCGCCGGTGGATCTTCAGGGAGCCCTTGTGGCTGAAGCTCTTGCCGCAGTCGGGGCAGGCGAAGGGCCGCTCCCCGCAGTGGCTGCGTTGGTGCGTGGCCAGGCTGCTCCGGCAGCTGAAGCCCTTCCCGCACCGGGCGCAGGCGAAGGGGCCGCCGGCCGCCTCATGCGGCTCTGGTGAGCGGCTGCCACCGGGCTGGACCTCGGCGGCGGTGCCGGGCCGGTCCTCGGAGTGGGTGCGCTGGTGGTTGAGGAGGAAGCGCTGCTCGCGGAAGCGCTTCCCGCAGCGCTGGCAGGAGAAGGGCTTCTCGCCGCTGTGGATGCGCTGGTGGGTGAGCAGGTTCTGCTTGAGGCTGAAGCTCTTCTGGCAGACGCCGCACTGGTAGGGACGCTCCCCGGTGTGGATGCGCTGGTGGATGATGAGGTTATGCTTGAGGCTGAAGGCTTTGCCGCACTCGGCGCAGATGAAGGTGCGTTCCCCGGCGTGGTGCTTCTGGTGCCGGGCGAGGCTGGGCTGCTGGCCGAAGCATTCCCCGCAGAGGATGCACTTGAACTCCTTCTCCTCCTCCTCCTCCACCTGGCTGTGGATCACCAGCGCCTTCTCATCCCCCAGGCCCTCCTCGCCGCCCGAGAAGGCGAAAGGGTTCTCGCCCGTGGGCGAAGCCAGGTCCGTCATGGGCACCCGCTGCTGGGCTCACGGCGCCTGCATCCCTGGGGAGCGCAGACAGGGACGGCTGCAGCTCCCGGCACCAGCCCCGGCACCTCGGGGAACTGGTCGGACCGGGGCGTGCCGGGACTGCCAGCACCCGCCGAGCCCCTCGGGTGCTCCCACCCCCCCCCCCCCGTGTCCGTGTTCCCTGCCGAGCCCCGGCTGTGCCGCGCCACCCGCGTCTCCCCTAAGGGGCCGTGAGGAACCCCGAGGAGGAGGGTGCCGGGGCCGGGCCTCGACCGCGGCGGGAAGGCGGGCGTGTGCGGGGCCGGGACCTCGTGGGCCGGGGCTGGTTGGGCGGGCAGCTGCCTGCGAAGTCCAGGCAGGGTACGGGCAGCTGCCCCGGGGGGGGGGGGGGGGGGGGCTTTGGCCGACGGATGGGGTGGGGGTGGGGGGGGCCGCGGACGGACACCGGGGACCCCCCAGCCGAGGCCCGGGACGGAGCCGGGCTGCGCCGCAGTGCGCCGGGCCGGAACGAGCCGAGCCGAGCCGAGCGGGCCCGAGCCCAGCCGAGTCGGCCCGAGCCCAGCCGAGCCCAGCCGAGCGGGCCCGAGCCCAGCCGAGCGGGCCCGAGCCCAGCCGAGCCGAGCGGGGCCGCGCCGCCCTTACCTGCCCCGGGCGCCGCAGGTACGGCCCCGGTGCGGCCCGATGCGCTGGGCCCGGCCCGGTCTCGGGCTCTCCCGGCGCATCCCGACCCGGCGGGTTCCGCGCGTGTCCGCGGCGCTTCCTGCACGGAGGGGGGCCGGGCCGGGCCGGGCCGCAGCCGCCGCGGGGCCGCGCAGGGGCCGTGCGGGGCGCAGTGTGGGGGGGGGTCCCCGTCCCCGCTCCCCCGCCCTCCCGCCCCCCTCCCGGGGCTCCCGGTCCCCCCGGTCCCCCCGCCCGCAGCGCATCCCCCGGCGCTGACCTGCCCGAGCCGCCGCCGCGCCGCGTCCCTCTGGCCCCGCCCGGCCCCGCCCGCCCGGCTGACGCACCGGCGCCCGCCCGCGCCCATCACCGCGGCCTTGCGGCGGCTCCGCCCGAAGGGGACCGGAGAGGCGGCAGGGCCGGGCCCGGCAGCATCGCATCCCCCCGGGCAGCATCACCCCCCAGGCAGCATCACCCACCCCCCCCACCCCCGGTCAGGACGCCCACCCTGCCCGGGGACCGCCGCCCCCCCCCGCCAAGGCTGCTTGCCCCCAACCCACAGACACGTCACCCCAGCCCGGGGCCCAGGATCTGGCCCAAATTGCCCCAAAACCAGAGGAACCGGCCCCGTTGCCCAAGCTGGGGTGCAGGAGTGGGAACGGTGGGGCCGGCAGGATGGGGAGCGCCGGGGACCCAAACCGGAGGGGTCCCAAACCACGGCCCCCGCCGGACCCGGGCGCTGCCGTTGGCACACGGGGCAGTTCTGTGACCCCGGTGTGTGTTTGCCCCAGGACAAGAACAAGCGAAGCCCCTTGGGTCCTGCCCCCCCGCAGCCCCCCGTGCCCTCACCTCCTTGAACTCCTGGGTGTCCCTGGGGCAGCCAGGGCCAGGGCTGCTCGGCCACGCACCCGGCTGGCGGCACACGGCGCCCACGGCGCCCGCGGCTTGCTGAGCACATGGGCTCTGAGCCTGCGGGTGACTCCGGTGGGTGGGGAGGCTGCCAAGGCTGCCAAGCCCCTGTGCCGCGGTTTGGGGCCATTTGCACGGGGAGGAGCCCCCCTTGCGCTGGCCGGGCTCCCTGGGTGCCGGGGGACCCTCATCCGGCACACGGTGTGGCCACCGCGGCTGGGTCCGGGGCCAGGACACCCCGGTGATGCCGAGTCACCCCGGGCCATGTGGAAGCAGTGGCTTCTCCCAGACTGGGACAGGCTCGTGTGCGCCGGGATGGCAGGGCAGCCCGTGCCAGCAGGGAACTGCCCTCCGGCAGGACCGGGGGGTCTCAATGGATCCCCCCACCAGAACAGGGAGCTGCAGCCAGACAGTGCCGGAGCGAGAGTCACCAGCCGTCCTTGGGAGCACCGGGACGTTTCGCTGACAACACAGGAGATGTGATGGTGACCCCGGCACAAAGCTGGCTGTGTCACTGGTTCCCGAGCCACCGCTGTGACCGTTGTGCGGACCCCGCTGTGCAGAGCCCAGCACCCTGCCTGCAGCACCGGCACAGATTTGCCCCGTGATTGCAGGGATGGGGAAGGGAGCGGCCAAGCCCGTGGCTGGGCACCATGGGCCGTGCAGTGCCCACCTCGGGGGCCATGCTGGTCCTGGGCTCCTGGCACAGCCGGGGACAAGGCATTTCTGCCCGTTGTGGTCCCACGGCATCCCCAGCCGCCCCAGCGGGGCAGCCGGCACTGCCGGGAGCTTGTGCCTGCTGCGAGCACCTCCAGGCCGTAACTAACCCTGGAGCTGCACAGACCGCGGTGTCCTGGGGATGTTCAGTGGCCGCAGAGGACGTTGGAGGGCACCGGGCCCAGCACAGGCAGCGTGGCACAGCTGGGGACAGCCCTGGGCACCCAGCAGCCGTTCTTGGCACAGCAGGTCTCCGCAGGCTGCAGCTTGCCAGTGCTCGGCAGCCGGGCAGCGTGCTCGGCTGAGATGCCCATCGGCAGAGATCACTATCGCTCCATTGCCTGGACCTGCTGTGCCAGGGCCGGGCGATGCCAAAACACCGGCTCCGTCCACGCCTGCCTTCCCAGAGCCTCTGCCGAAGCCTGGACCTGGCTGCTGGAGTTGCCGGGGGGCAAGTGGGGACGTGTCCCCTTCCTGAGGTGACCATGACCGTGAGTGTTGGAGCTGGCTGGGGGGACAGCTGGCATGTGGCTGGGAAGCCACCGAGCTGGTGTCACTCCTGCTCCGGTGGGAGGTGGTGAAGCCGGGGGCTGCCATGGGACAGGGCAGGGGACATCCCTTCCTGAGTGGTGACAGGGCGATGGCAGGAGGCTGCTGCGGCTCCCACATTCCCACCAGCACACAGTGAGTGGCACAGCCAGGCACAGCTCGGGGCAAAAGTGCCTGTGGCCCCGGGCGCAAGGGATGGGGTTGTGCCGGTGCCGAGGGGCCGGGGAGACCCATCCTCGTGGCAGGACCCCCCGGCGCGGTTGCCGCTCCGAGGTGTTGGTAGGAAACCTGGCCAGGCGAAGGGTGCCCGGCTCCGGGGACCGGCACCGGCAAGGCAGAGCCGTCCTGCCGCCAGCGGCACGAGGAGCTGTTGGAAATGGCTGGATTCATCACCGCTGCTGAACCGAGCGGTCCCAGCAGCGGCTCTGGCAGAAGCGCAGGGCTGCGGGTGTTCGCTGGCCCAGGGTCTGCCCCTCCCCACACCTTCCCCCCAGCACCACCCAGGTTCGGGCCAGGAGGAGGGTTGAGGGAGCCGCGCTCTGTGGGACGAGGGGAGCCCGGGGCCGGTGACTCTTTGGCAAAGGATTCCTCCCCGGAGGGGTTCGTCAGTGGACGTCACCGGTAACGAAGCCTGACGCAACCCCAAGTGGGAACTCTCCTGCCTCCACAAACTCCCAGAGCCTCGGCCATGGCTGCAAACAGAGGCCCCATGCCCTCCGACGGGCCTCCCCAGAGCCAGCCGGCACTCGGCCCCTCAGTAGGAGAGAAAACCGGGCCCAGCACCGGCCTGGTCCCGCGGCCGCACCGGTGGTCCGTGAGCAGGGCCTGGCGGTCAGCACAGCCCCCGGCCGGGGCTGGAGCGGGCAGCGGGGATGGGACAGCCCTAAAAACCGCTACAAGTCCCAGGTTTTGCTGACAATCCCGCACCTTCTCCCTGTTCCTGTCGGAGGTTTTTGCCACGGGACACAGAAGTTGGGAGCACTTCGACAAACGGCTTTGCCAGCAGCATGACTGTAAACTAAACTGCAACAAAACAAGAGGAGCAAAGTGGATGTGAGGACGAACAACTGGCGCGGTGGCTGGGGCTGGCTGGCACCGCGTTCACCTGAGCCTAAGCTCAGGCCTGGATTCAAGCTTAAGGGTGACCCCGCTATCCCAGACCAGCCCGGTTCCCCAGGCCGGGCTCATCCCACCGTACGGCCCCAACGCTTCCCAGGACAGAGGAGCCAGGAGCCTGCTGTGAGAAAGCTTTTATTTTAAATAACCTCAAAAAAATAGAATTGCAAGGACCTGAAATGCTGCAGGAGCAGAAGGGAGGAGGGTGCCACGTCTGCTCCGTGGGGGAGCGGGCGAGGGGGCACAGGGACGGACACCCACCCCTGCCTGCCAGATTTCAGGTGCCAGGACCCCTCTGCCAGGCAGCTCCCACTCAGCTGCTTCGCGGGCTCGGGGTGCCTCACCCCGGCTGAAGCTCCAGTCGTGACCGTCCCGGTGTCCCCTCAGCTGCCGCCCTGGCCGCTGGCAGGTGACAAAGCCTCTCCGTACGCTGCACCCCTTAGGATACACCCCCAAAACACAGGTGAGTAGCTGGGCACTGGCGGCAAGCGGCGCGGCACTGAGCTGGGCCCCGGTGACACCATCCCACATTTTCACCGTTTGCCAAACGGTCGCAGTCGCGAGGCGCCGGAGCCAAACGCGGCAGGACACGGTTCTTACACCGCAACCGGGGCCGACAGCTCCCCTAGGCGCAGCAGGCAAGGTTCGTTTCCCCTTTTAGATAAAGCGCACTTCAAAGCGAGAACATCGTTCTGGTGCGGTTCCCGTTTCCAAAGCTCTGCCCCGACATCCCTTCCTCCCGACGCCCAATGAAGCGGCTCCCCGGCTTCGCCGCCTGGTGCCACGGGCTCTGCCGCACCGCCGGCAGGCAAGCGCCAGCAAGCAACCGGTGCCTCCCACAGCCCCCCCCCCGCTGCTGCCGGCAGCCGGGGCACCACGCCGGCAGGGAAATGGGCAGACGCCACCGCCACGAGCTACCACAACGGCTCCGGCAGACTACAGCAACTCCTGCTCCCCGGCGTGCCTGGGTTACCTATTCAGAAGTTAATTGAGTACCAGAAAGAGGTGCTAGTCAGAAAAATTATCCACAGAGCAAGTAGAGAAGCACAAGCTACACCCCCCCTTCCCCACCCCCCCCGTCACCCTGCGTGGCCCCTCTGGGCTCCGAGGAGACGCTTCTCCCGGGTCCCTCCTGGAAGCAGAGGTGGGCTGAGACACTTCCAGGGCCGTTTTCCCGGCTGTTTCCCATTTTCCCGGTGCTCGCCCAGCTCCTCCATTTCACCCTCGGGGAAGCCACAGGCCGGGTCCCGCTGCGTTGGCTGGGGAGCATCGGCAGGAGGTCACCCCCAAGGCAAGAAGGGCCCCGGCGCCTTCCCCAGCTCTCCTTGCCTCCTGCAGCTCACTCCTCCCGCCCAGCGAAGCTGCTTCTCCTCTGCCCACGCCGGCAGAGCCTCGGCTCTCCATCCCAAAGACGTCCTTGCGGAACGACATCCAGTCCGGAAGAGAAGGATGGAGGGTTCTGGGAGAAGCTCCTGGCCCACGGAGGCCCTTCGCTGCCCCACGGCTGTCTCTGGGACTGTGCGTCACCCAGCCAAACCTGGAGGCAGGAGCAGGCAGACGTGCCGCCGCCGGGCCTGCTGCACGACGGAAGCAGTTTTTAAGCCGACAGATCCCGGATCCCAGCTCTTCCTGCTCCCTACGGTCCGTGCAGCCACAGCAGGAGCAAACGCTGCGGATCCGGGGTCCTGTCACCGCTCCTCAGCTCCGTCCCCTCCACAGATTTGGTATGTTCGTGACACAGAAGGCTCACACAGTGCATCCGAGTCCGCCTTCTGCTTCACCCCATCCGACGCCCACCGACGGTGCTCCGAGCCTCCTGTTCCCAAATCCACTGCACTCCTCCCGAGTCCCCACCACCACCGTGTCCCAGCAGGCACCACGAGTCCCGGCTTGCGGCTTTCCCTCGGCACTGTCCTCGTTTGGTCAGCGATCGGCCCCCAGTGCGAGCCGCCGCCTCTTTAGGTTTGGTGTCTTTTAGTGCAAGAGCGATGAGGTCCAGTCCCTCGCCCGGAGGCAGGTTTTCGGCAGCCTGCGCAGGCGTTACAGGCAGTTGGGGCACGGCGAGGGTTTCTCTTCGCCGTGCGCTCTCTCAGGCACTCTCAGGACTCGCTTCTCCTCAAAGCCTCTGCCGCAGCCGCCGTACTTGCCCCAGAGCTCGGCTCGGCAGTCGGGCTGAGGCTTCAGGAGCAGCTGCCGCTGGCTCACGCAGTCGGCGCAGCAGCACTGTGGTGGCAGGCTCGGCGGTTTCGGGCTCAAGCCTTCCCCCTCCTCGGTGCACTTACAGGGGCACTGCCCCGCCGGTCCCTCCTGCGGGTGGTGGGAGCCGGACACGAGGTGGTGGTCTTCCTGCATCAGCTGCAGGAGGATGTCTGCCGCCCCGGAGGGGCTCTCCGGTCTGTTGGGGGGCTGTGCTCCCGGCCGAAGCTCCTCCCGAGCCAGCGATCCGTGAGCAGCTCCGCGTGAGCAGGGGGGCAGCAGCATGCTGGGGGGCTCGGAGCCCTTCACCAGGGGAGCGCCGCTCCCATCTGGCTCCTCCTGGTGTGCCGGGCAGGTCCCCTCGCAGCAGGAGGCCGGGATGCCGCCGGTGTGCGTCCTGCGGTGCCGGAGGAGGTGAGCCTTCTGACTGAAGCCCTTCCCACACTCGGCGCAACGGAACGGCCGCTCGCCGGTGTGGGTCCTCTGGTGAACGGCCAGATTCACCTTCTGTCGGAATCGCTTCCCGCACTCGGCGCAGGCGTGCGGTCGCTCCCCGGCGTGGCCCTGCCGGTGCAGCTGCAGCTCCCCGTGCTCCTCGAAGGTCTCCCCGCAGAGCGAGCAGGGATAGGGGCTGCCGGGGTGGGTCTGCAGGCCAGGAGCCTGGCCCGGCTCGCTCTGGGGTCTCTCTGCTGCATGCACGCGCTGGTGGACCCGCAGGGAGAGCTTACTCTTGAAGCGCTTGGGACACTCCAGGCAGGTGAAGGGCTGCCTGCCGGTGTGGGTCTTCTGGTGGGCGATGAGGTTGGGCTTCTGGGCGAAGCGCTTGCCGCACTGGGTGCAGGCGAAGGGGCGCTCCCCTGTGTGCGTGCGGTAGTGGGTCACCAGGTTCCCCTTCTGGTTGAAGCGCCGGCCGCAGACACCGCAGGTGAAAGGACGCTCACCGGTGTGGATGCGCTGGTGGGTCACCAGGTTGGTCTTCAGGCTGAACCTCTTCCCACAGACATCGCAGCGGTAGGGCCCTCTGCCCCGGTGGTTTTGCCGGTGCTTTACCAAACGCTCGTACTGCACAAAGCTTCTCCCGCACTCGGGGCACACCCAGGCCCTCCCCTCTGCCTGCTTCTCCTGGAGAGCTTTGGGGGACAGCTCGTCGCCGGAGCTTTTCTCGTGCTCGGGACACGGGTAGGACTTCTGCCCAGCGTGGGTCTTCTGGTGGGCCACGAGGGAGAGCCACAGGCCGAAGCTGTTGCCGCACTGGTTACAGATGAAGGGCTTCTCCGCCCCGGGGGCCGGGGGGGCCGGGGGGGTCGCATCCCCGAGGATGGGCTGCACCCCCAGGTGCCCCAAGAGGTGCGGGCCGTGGGCGAAGGCTGCTGCGCACCCACCGGGAGCCTCGGCGGTGGGGCCGTGCTGCGGCCGGAGGAGAGTCACCTTCTGGCAAAATCCCTCCCCGCACTGGACGCAGGGGAAAGTCTGCTCGCCCAGGGGCGCCTGCTGGTGCGGCAGGAGCGGCTCCTTTGGGGGAAAGCTCTTCTCCGTACACGAGTACAGCTCTTGGCCCTCAGGGATCTTCTGAACGGGCAGCGGTGGCATGGGGCCGAAGGGGGCCTCTTGCTCGGGACCCCCGGGCTGCAGCAGAGTGGGTGCAGCCCCGTAGGGCAGGCTGGTGGCCGGGCTGCGACCTGGGCAGCGCCGCTGGCGCGGGGCGTGAGTCTTCTGGTGGGCTCTGAGGGAGACTTTGTCCTTGAAGCACTTCTGGCACTGCCCGCAGGGGTAGGGCCGGAGGTCCGTGTGGGTGCTCTGGTGCGTCACCAGGTTGGTTTTCTGGGTGAAGCGCTTGCCGCACTGGGTGCAGGCGAAGGGGCGCTCCCCCGTGTGCACGCGGTAGTGGGTCACCAGGTTGGTCTTCTGGTTGAAGCTCCTGCCGCAGAGGAAGCAGGTGAAGGGACGCTCCCCGGTGTGGATCCTCCGGTGGGTGATGAGGTTGGGCTTCTGCCTGAAGCTCTTCCCGCACTCGGGGCAGACGAAGGGGGTGTCCTCCTGGTAACTCCTCTGCTGGGATCGCAGCTTCGGCTTGCTGGAAGCGCCGTCCTCCTGCTCGCCCCCCGCCAGCGCCTTCTCCCCGGCGGCGTGGATGCGCTGGTGGGCCAGGAGGTTGGCCTTCTGGCTGAAGCTCTTGCCGCACTGGGCACAGGGGAAGGGGCGCTCCCCCGTGTGCACACGGCGGTGGGTCAGGAGGTTGGGCCGCTGGCTGAAGCTCTTCCCGCAGTCCCCGCACCTGTAGGGTTTCTCTCCGGTGTGGATTCTCTCGTGCGTGATGAGGCTTTGCTTCTGGCGGAAGCCTTTCCCGCACTGGGCGCAGCGGAAAGGGCCGGCGCCAAGCTGCGGCACCCAGCAGGCCACCCGGCTGGAGAGCGGGCCGAGGCCGGCGGCGCCGTCTCTCTCCATGCCCGCCCGCTCGGGCGCACGCTGCGTGCCGTGAAACCAGCGGCTGGAACTGCCGGCGGCTGCGGGATACAGCTCCAGGGAGCCGGCGGCCCCCCCGGGTTTCTCATCAGGCTGCTCGACTTTATTCACTCGACCGGGCTCAACTAGATTTGGAAAAGAGTCAAGGCATTAATTTCAGAGACTTTCATAGAATCATGGCGTATCTCACGTTGGAAGGGACCCATAAGGATCATCGAGTCCAACTCCCTGCTCCTCGCAGGACTACCTAAAACTACACCATTGCAGTTTGTAACACCCTAAAGGATCAGAGCCCCTCCCAGAGCCCGCTCCACACCCAACTCACCAAAAGCAGCGCTGGCGGCAGCAGCGATAGCAAAAACTTGCCATTAACCGGCCCAAAATGGCTGCAAAATGGCCCAAAATGGCCGCAAGAGGAACGCCCCCCCACCGAGGCTGGTTTCCCACTGCTCCCACGGCCTCCACCGGGACGCACGAAGCACCTACCTGCACAGGGGCTCACGAGGATCTTGCTCTCCTCCTGCATCTGCTGGCCTTCAGTGTACGGCTCCTCCGACTGTTTAATACCGAACAAACCGCCGGGCTTGAAAAATCTGTAGCCTGGTTGAAGGGATAAGAGCTGGTCACCATGAACTGTCACACTGCAAAACACGCGTTCGGCATAGACATCGTTATACTGGAGATGCCTGCGTTAATTCACAAATAAGCCAAAAATTAACGAAGCCTGGGGGCATCGCTTTCATCTATTTTAAGCTTCTGCCGCCTGAAGTGTAATTAAAGATGAAAGGAAATACCGGCACCTGGCTCCCTCCTCCCGGCAAGGCAAAAGGTGGGAAGGAGCGCCATTCCTTGGAAAACGGTTCTTTCCACACCCTTTCACACACTCACCCCCGTATCCTTAGATCCCGCAAAACGCTTTTATGATCGGATTTCAAAGACTACCGCAGAAATGCCATTAATTCCACCCCGAGCCTCCCACGCAGAAGAGGAGTCTCCAGCGTTAGCAGAGGAGCTCGGCTGGCAGAGGGGCTGAGGGACCCTCCCCGGGCTGCGGGTTCCTCCCAGTGGTGCCGCGTTTGGACACATTTACGTACGATCCACGCGTCACCCCCTGCACCCCCCAGCCCGGTCAGGAGGAGACTGTCCCCAGCAGTCAGTTGGACTTGGTGTTACCGCAGCACTGGCTGTACACCGGAGAACACGCAAGCAGATCCACAAACCCCCCTCCCACACCGGTGAAGCCTGCCCGGCGCGGTGCCGCCCGCCGTCCTCGGCAGTCACCTGTGCAGGGGTCGGATGGGATCTCTGCGCCGGCAGCATCCAGCTCGTGTCCGGCTCTCGGCACCTCGCTCAGCCGGGGGTAAGGGAGCAAGTTCAGGGCGTGGGCAGGCTGGTCCAGGAGAGAGAAGAAGCGTTTCAGCAGATTGCCATCGCTTTTTTGGGGTTTGTTCCTTCGGTTTTTTGGCCAGCAGGAGCAGGGCAGTGACCGTCCCCCTGTACTCGGCACTGGTGAGGCCGCACCTCGAGTGCTGGGTTCAGTTTTGGGCCCCTCGCTCCAAGAAGGACATTGAGGGGCTGGAGCGTGTCCAGAGAAGGGCAACCAAGTGGTGCAGGGTCTGGAGCACAAGTCTGATGAGGAGCGGCTGAGGGACCTGGGGTGGTTTAGCCTGGAGAAGAGGAGGCTGAGGGGAGACCTGATCACTCTCTACAACTCCCTGAAAGGAGGGTGCAGCCAGGTGGGGGTCGGTCTCTTCTCCCAAGGAAGAAGCGACAGGACAAGAGGAAACGGCCTCAAGTTGTGCCAGGGGAGGTTTAGATTGGAGATCAGGAAACCTTTCTTCCCCCCAAGGGCTGTCAAGCCCTGGGACAGGCTGCCCAGGGCAGTGGTGGAGTCCCCGTCCCCGGAGGGATTTCAGAGCCGTGTAGATGTGGTGCTTGGGGACATGGGTTAGTGGTGGGCTGGGCAGTGCTGGGGTAACGGTTGGACTCCGTGATCCTTTCCAACCCAGACGATTCTGTGATCTGAAGGAGGGCAGTGGGCTTTTGGATCAGCGCCCAACACCCAGGGGCCACCTCCAGCGAGACCTGCCCCACGCCAGGTGTGCGCCTTGCCCGGGGGGACAGGCGTGCCACGCTGCTTTGAACACCCAGGCCCCCAGAACGGTCTCGCACCCCCGGAACCCGAAAAGGAGCAGGAGCAGAGAGGTACAGGCAGAGCAGGCAGAGGGGCGGCGGGGCAGGGGACACCTCCCGCTTTGTCACCGACTGGTTTCGGCACAAGAAGGCTGCTTCTGCTCTGTGCCTCAGTTTCCCTGTCAGCAAGAGCATCACTTGACAGAAACCCTCGAGCAGAACCCGCTAAGGGCTGAAGCCGCACACTTATCACCCTCCTCTAACGCGATCACTTGGTTCCCAAGCGGATCCCTCACCGGGGTGTGATCACCCAGCCCCACTCCCAACCCAGCCAAGAGTGGGACCGAAGGAGGAAACCTCTGTAAGGAGCCAAAGCAGCTTTTCCCGGGAAGTTCAACACCCAATCCACCCGTCTTCCCTCTCTAGGATTCCTCTCTTTTTCCCTCAAAACTCCTCTGCAGCTTGGCAGGAGCTCAAGGAGAGCAGATGCCAGAAGACATGGAGCCCAGCCCGCGCTCTGACGGCTGCCGTAACTTTAAGAAGCGCCAATTTAAAAGAAAAAGTCTCGCGCAGGGCTAGCGCAGCTCCTTGGGCGTTGGTATTTCTAAATGACGAGTTGAAAAGCACCAGAAGAGCTCCCAGCCCCCAGGAAAACCCCAACAGACCCCCCCAAAATGTCACGGGATGAAAGAGGAGCAGAGATTCCTCCCGACGGCCCCGGCAGCGCGCTCTGCTCTGCCACAGAGGACACGGTCGGAGCTGGCCCCGCTCCCGCCTTTCCCCCGGGACGCAGGGGGAGCCGCTGCCCCCCCCACCCCTGTGTACCTGGGGCGCTCCCCCTGCAGACATCGCTCCCCTCGGGGCTGCCCGGCGAGGGGAGAGGACATCAGCTCCGGGGAGAGCGTGGGGCGGCGGCCGTCCTTCCCCTCCGCCTTCCGCCACGGTTGCGGGCTCCGATCTTCCCTGACTTCCTCCAAATGGCTGCTGCGGGTCCCTGGGAGAGCGAGAGAGAGGAGCCGGTGAGCAGGGGAAGCGGCGTGGCACGCCGAGAGGCAAAGCTGGAGGAGCTCAGCCGCCTCCGGAAAGGCTCCGCTGGCGTCTGTATCCCTCCTCCGAGTTATTTTAGGGGAGAGGAAGGCGCTGACCCCGGGGTCTGGCCTGGATTCATTCTGTTTACAGTAAAGCTTTCCCGCAGGCAGCGCAGGCAGCGCTACTGGGATTTGTAGTCCACGCCGAGAGGCCCGGCACCGCACGCCGAGCGCTGTTTGCGGCCGTGGGGACGGGGAACTACAGCTCCCGGCAGGCGGGAGCCAGCCCCGGCACGGCCTCGCCCTGCCGCAGCGAACGGACAACGGCAACGACGCAGCCCTGGCTGCTCCCGTGCCGTGGGGAAGCGAGGGTCGCCCAGCCCAGCTCTGACCAACCTCCCTCCCCAAAACCCCGTCTGAGATCGCCCAGGAAAAGGCTTTCTGCCCGATTTCGTTGGAAACGGAACAGCTCAGCCGCCCCTTCTAGAGGTGCCTGGTCTGTTCCCTCCTCCCCAAGCATCCCATGCAGGACACGGTGCCTCGAGGAGGGAGGGAACGCAGCGACGATGCTTTGGAGAAGAGGGTCCCCCCCCCCCCCGCGCACGGACAAGTCCCACATCACCGGCAAAAGCCCCAGCAGCTATCGGGATGCTTTGACAAACGCCTGGGCTTAATTAGAACTATTTTTGGAATCCGGCTGGCAAGAGGAAGCGGAGCTGTGCCGTGTGGGAGCCGCCTGGGATCCCGACCCTCCCCAGCAGCGTACCACGCTCAGGGGCTCAGGATCCTCCAGTGCGGACAGCCATCAGGGGGCACGTCCCGGGGGGGGCCTGTCACAGCACCGGGGATGTAGCTCTCTGCTGCGCGAGGCATCGTTAGCCCCCCCGATCATTACGTCCCACCAAGTGCTGACGATGCCGTGGCCGGCTCAGCCCCAGCGAGCAGCCCTGCCAGCGCTTTGTGTACGTGTTTAACCAAGCCGCATCGCTCCCCGGGGCTGGTTACGGACCCGGCGCAGCCAAGGACAGGCAGGAACGGCGTGCCGGGGGAAATTCTCTGAGGCAGAAGGCGGCAGGGGTGCAGGCAGGGCCTCAACGCCACGCAGCCCCACATCCACGGCACAAACCCGGCCCCTCGGCAGCAAGTGAACCCCACAAGGGCACCCGGAAGGGAAGAACCAGCTCTGGGGCAGCACGGGCGAGAATTCCGATCCAAACCCATGAAATTCCTCCTGGCCCCGAATCCGTTCACGGCCCGGAAGCCCCCAGGCTGGCGGGCAGCTGCCTGTAGAGTTGGTGGGCAGCTGCCTGTGGGCAGGCTCACGTGGCACAGGCAGGTGGGGAGAGGGGCCGGGGCTGCGGTGAGCACGACAGGTCGAGGAGGCAGGCGGCACGCCGGGTAGAATCCGGCGAGGGGGTCAGAGCAGCCGGTTATGGCTGGGTCGCGCTGCCGAGCGGCAAGGACAGGACACCCGCAGCGGCGGTGACGCAAAGCCAGGCACGGCGGCGGCCACAGAGGCCGGATCCAACGCTCAGCTCAGCAGATTTCAGGCACAACATCAATTTTGTGGAAAGCGAGTTGGCCAGGCAACGCTTCCCGGCGGCCGGGGGGGCTGCCCGCGGCAGGACAAACAAGGCCTCTGCCGGGCTCTCCCCCGGCTCCGTCGGTTTTCCCGTCCCGATCCCGTTTCTAACGCCCCGGGAAATCACGGAGCTTTTCCCGCCTCTCCCTCGGAGGCAAACGCAGCGAGGACACGGGCACGGTGATGGCGGGGGACACCCGGGGGTGCCGGGAGCACTGCCCACCCCGCGGCGGGGAGCCCTGTGCCTGCGGGGGCCACGGCAGCCGGGCTGCCAGGCGCTGCCGGTGCTTCCCGAGCCCGTTACCGCGGCGGGGCTGTCCCCGGGAAATGGTTTTACCGGGGAAAAGCCCCCCGGGGCCCACGCGTCCTTCCTGCGGGAGAGCGGCCTCCGCACCCCGAGGACTTCACGGGGAAATTCCCCCCCGAGCTGCCGCGGCCGCCCCGCCGCTCCCCAGCTTCCACCACCAGTGTCAGGCCCCGGCGGAGCCCGTCGCGCCGGGAACGGCTTCGGTGCCCCGTTAAACACCGAGCGGGGCTTCCCGGGGCGGAACGCGGTTCACGGGGATTCGGGTCAAAGCAAAGCCCTACCGCTCCCACCTCGGCTCGGTTCCCAGCGGCGGCTCGGCACCGGGGAAGAGCCCGAGGCCGGAGCAGCCAGAAGAAGAACCGGGGTACCCCCCCCCCCCCCCGCACCCCCCCTAACGCCCGGGCTCGGTCTGCAGCCGAAAGCCCCGAACCGGCCCCGGCGTGACACAGGAGAGGGACCGGCACCCCCGGCCCCCGCCCCGGGTCCCTCCCTGACACCCCGACCCCCCCCCCCCCCCGGGCCCCGCGGCCCGACCCCCCCCCCCCCTCCCCCGGGCTCCGCACCCGCCCCGCCCCCCCGGGCCCGGCCCCGCACCGTGACCCCCGGGCCGGGCCGCGCGTTGCCATGGCGACACCCACCCCGCCCCGCCGCCGCCGCCGCCGCCGCCGCCTCAGCCGGGCCCCGGAGCCGCCTGCCCGGGGAAACTCACGGACGGACGACGTCTAACAACGCGATGACGTAGTCGCGGCGGTGACGTCGTCGCGGCGGCGACGGCGGCAGGCGCGCACCCAGCGGCGGGAGGAGGCGGCCACGCCTGACGCCTCTGGCGAACACTTCCGGGTTAGGGGGCGTGTCCCGCGGCGGCACCCGTAGTGCAGCTGCAGCGCCCTCTGCCGGCGCCACGGAGCGCGGCACCATCGAGCCGCCGGCGCGCTGCCAGAGCGACCACGGGCGCCATCATAGAGTGTTCCCGGGGCGGCCCAGAGCGTCCCCCCCACCCCGCCATTCCCGTGTCACCGCGGCCCGGTACCGGGGGGGACCCGGAACGGCCGCCTCTCCTGGCGGAGCCACCGCTGGGCCGCCCCGGGGTCCTGGGGGGCCTCTGCCTGCCCCGGGGCCCGGCCCTGCAGCTCTGGCGGGTGGGAGGCCCCGCTCGGTGCGGTGTCCCGCGGCCCCCGGCCTCCCCTCCCGCTCCCCCCCGCCCCCGGCCCGGCCGCAGGGGCTGGCTCCGAGGGGCGGCCGCAGAGCCCGTGTGTTGGGGAGACGCAAGAAATGGCGCAAAGGGTGCTGCTGGGCCTCCCTAAATAGCCTGGGAGGAGGGGGGGGTGACGCCGTCGGGCAGCTGGGCCGCTCTGGGCTGCGACCCATCGGTGTCCCCGGGAGCTGGGCCGGTGCTGCGGGGTGGGTCTGGGGCGGGGATGGTGCTGGGAACACGCAGATGCCGGTAGTTGTTGCCAAGCAGTCAAGGACTTTCCAGCTTCTCGTGCTGCCCTGCCAAGGAGAAGGGGGGAGCGCCCGAGATGCTGGAGGGGACGCGGCCGGGGCAGCCGACCCCAGTGACCGAAGGGACATTCCATACCGTGTGACATCATGTCCCGGTTACAGCCAGGGGCCGGGTGTTGGCAGCCGGGCGTCTTGCGCAGCGGCGTTGGGAGCGATGGCGTTTGTCTTCCCAAGTCACCGTTAGGCGTGATGGAGCCCGGCTTTCCCGGGGTGGCTGAACCCCTCCGTGCCGTGGGGCGTGGGAAGGGATCCCTTGGTCTGCTTGTGTGGGGGCTGGGGGGCGTCAGCTTCGGGTGGTAAGAAGTGCTGTTCATCACTTGGTTTGGTTGATTATTATTGTGTTCGTCCTCTTAAACTGTTTTTATCTCAACCCACGAGTTCTGTCACTCCTCCCATTCTCTCCCCATCCCGCCGGGGGAGCGAGCGAGCGGCTGCGTGGGGCTGAGCCGCCGCCCGGGGCTAAACCACGCCGCCGACCCAAAGAAACACCAGCAGAAGCACGAGGGGAATTCTATTACTGGTAAAGTCAAAGAGCTGTTTGAACTGTGAGTGAACTATCCTAAAGGGTACAACCGCAGCTCTGGAGGAGGAACAGCCCCCGCTCCCCCCCCGCAGCACGCTCGGTAAAGAGATGGGCTGCTGGAGCTTTACGCAGAGCCGGGGACGTCGCCAGGGCCGATAATCCCAAGGGTCACCAAGCCTGATGGCAAAACTAGATGTGAAAGCGCTGATAACGGTCGCCTGCAACGCGTCAATACTGACAGGCTGACACCCGAGGTGTGCGAGCGCTGTGGAGTGACCACGCGCACCCCGCTCAAACGCACGCCTCGGCTCCGGGTGTTCTCGGCTCTTTGCACGCCGGGTGACGGGCCCCGTTTGGGGACAGCAGTGGGGCGGGCGGTGACCGGCTGCTCCTCCCCGGCCCCTCTCTCGGGGTGCGGGGGGCCGTGTCCCGCAGCGGGGGACAGGGACACCCGGGCTGTGGCCAGGCTTCGGCCGGTTGGCATTGTTTTGGGGACGTTCATCCTCTTGACACCCGCCAGCACCCACCTCCTGCTCTGGGGGAGCAGCCCCCCCCCCCCCCATGGCACCTTTTGGGTCCAACGGGGCGCTTAGGTCCTCGTGGCGGGACGTGGGAAGGGAACGCTGGAGGCACAGGGGGGCAGGGCAGACAGAGGGGGGGGACCGGGAGGGTGTGACCCCCCCCCCCGTGCCCAACGCTGCCAGCCACCAGGACCCCCAGGGCACGGGCCGCGGTTCTGCTTTGGTCTGGTGTGGCTCGTTGCGCAGCCGGCAGTAGCCGTGTCCAGCCCCTCCTCCCCGTGGCCGTGCCGGGGGGGGGGGGGGGGCCATGCCTGGGGGGGCTGCGCAAGCGGCCTGCGGGGCCGGCCCGGGGGCGGAAAGAGGGCAGTTCCCAGGAAATCGGTTAATGAAAGACCAAAATCACCAGCGGGTCAATCGGCGAGGCTCTCTGGGGACAGGCAGCCCCAGCAGCCCCCCGCCGCAGGGATGAAGTTCCCGCTAGCCCTCTGCCTGGGCTTGGTGGCCCTGGCCGCCGCCAGCCAGTCCCCGTTACAGCGGCGGGTGGTGAAGGATGTGCTGGAATATTTCCACGGGCGCAGCAACGTGCATTTCCTCTTCAAGGAGCAGGCGGTGGAAGGGGCGGTGGAGCGGGTGAGCGCCGGGGGCTGCGGGTGCCCTCGGTCCCCCGGGAGGGGGCTGCTGCTGCGCGGAGGGGCGAGACGGCAGCCGGCGGGGGGGCGGGAGGGCGAGCGGGGAGGGGGTCGGGGTGTCCCGGAGGAGGGGGTGGCTGGGCATGGGGACGGACCCGCTGGCACAGCACGGCGTGGGCAGGCCAGTCGTCGGGGACGTGCAGGCAGGGGCTGGCAGAGCTCGGCTACTCATTAACTGTGCCGCGGCAGCTGGTGCCCGGCCATCCCGGCATAGCCAGGAACACCGACGGCGGCGGATCGGACGTGGCTGTTCCTTGGGAGGGACCCTCTGATTTGGGCCACTCACTGTGTTGGGAGACACCTTGTAGGGACCCGAGAGGGTCCCTCTGCCCCCCTCCCTGCCCACCGTGCCCTGGCATCCCCCCACCCGCGGCCGCCTCACCGAGCAGCCCCCCGAGCGCTCCCGGTGCAGGTTCGGCGACCGCGGCACAGCGTGAGCTCCCGGCAGCGCCCAGCGCCCCGGCCCCACGTCAGCTGCCCCATCCCCTCCCGTCCCCCCCCCCCGGCTGACGGGCTGTCCCCCTCTCCCCACAGGAAGACCCCTCGGGGACGTTCGTCCAGCTGCGGGTCAGCCTGGTGCAGACGGCCTGCAGGAAGAGGGCACCGCGGCAGAACTGCAAGACCCTGGAGAACCGGGTGAGTCGGGGCTGCCGGGGGGACACGGCACCTCTGTGTCCCCCCCACCTGCCCCGTCCCTCCGCCACGGTGCCGCACGTGCCGGGGAGGGCTGGAGGCGACGACAGTTCCGGCGGTGGCGATGTGGCCGTGCCAGGGCGAGCAGCAGGGACGTGCCCAGGCCTGGCGGGGCGGGGGGAGGCCGGGACCCCCCTGGGGGTCCCTGGGGGCGGGTGGTGACCGGCCGCGCTCTCTCCCCAGAGGAAGCCGACCTGCCTGGCTTGCTACAAATTTGATGGCGGCGACGTCCCCAAGGTGCTGGACAAGTACCACAACTGCGGCCCCAGCCATCACCTGGCGGTGAAGGTGAGCCGTCCCCAGGCACCAGCACAGGTCCCCACCGGCTGCCGGGACCCTCGCGGTGCTGTGGTGGGTGCCAGCCCGTGCGCTCTGCCCCGCAGGAGATCAAACACCGGGACGAGGCCGAGTGCAGGGCGGTGGAGGAGGCCGGCAAGTCGGCGGACGTGCTCTACCTCCCCGGCATGTACGCCTTCTCCAAGGGGCTGCCAGCCTAGGGGCCGGCCGCACGCGGTAGGTGCCGGGGACGGCGGGGCTGGGTGGGGGACACGCAGCCCTCTCCTGCCGGCAGAGCTCCGGCATCTCCAGCACTGGTGGGATGTGGATGCGCCTCCACTGAGAGCGGAGCCAGACCAGGGTCCCCCCCCAGGACCCCCCCAGTGCTGGGGACTGTCCCTGGCTGGGAGAAACCCCGCGGGACACCTCCAGACAGCTCTGCTGCCCCCGGGGCGCGCTGGCCCTGGGGACAGGGTGACAGGGACAATGTCATGGGAAAGGGGGGGAGTGTGTGAGTGCACACGCGTGTGTGCGGGGTTCCTCCCACAGCCAGCCCCCCCCATGTCCCTTCTCCAGGCCACCGCCTCCACCAGCCCAAGGAGATGGACGCTGCCACGGGGGACCGGCCTGGCCCGGCCCCTCCTGCTTGCCACCCCCCAGCACCGCGTCACCAAAGGATGGTCCTGGACACTCTCCCTCCCCCTGCTCCCCAGCTCCCCAGTAAAGCCCGGCTCTGGCTCCCGCTGTCACCACTGTTATTCCCACCGGGGATCGCTGTGGGTGGGGGGCCCGGGGTGGGCTCAGCCCCACGCCCCTCCAGCGGTGGGGGGTCCGTGTCAGCTATCCCTCTGGCGCTGGGTGCGTCACCCCCTGCCCGTTGTCCCCTGCCCAGGAGGAAGGACGGGGCCCCGGCGGGTCCAGGCTGAGCAGTGGGTAGAGGTGAGTCCCCCCCGGCTGCTCGGGGCCCGGGATGATGCAGCAGAGAGGGATCTCCAAGGATAGCATGCCTTTACTGCACGGCCCCGCCATGCCCCCGGTCCCCACCATGTCCCCCGGTCCCCACGTGCAGCCTCCCAGCCCCACGGTCTCTGCTCCGGGCCAGAGAGCTCTGGGATGGCTCCACAGTCCCTGGGGACATCCCTGCTCCTGCCGCAGCTCTGCAGGGGACAGGGAACCCCCGTTTCCCGTCCAGGAGCCCCCGAGGTGATGGAGCATGCTGGGGGCCAGCCTGGGCACCCTCAGCCGTGTGGGGTGCTGCTCCAGCACAGCATGAGGCTGGGGCAGCCCCCCAGCACGCAGGCGAGGCCAGGTTCCCTGCAGCTCCTCCGGTGAGGCCGGCCCAGGATGGCAGCGGCGTGGTGGGGTCTCCTCTCGTGGGACCGGGGGGGTCTTGCGGCTCAGAAGACGAAGGAGCTGGGGTCCGGGCGGCTGCTCAGCGCCCGCTCCGCCTGGGCGATGGTGTCGTCGGCACGGCGGCTCAGCTCCCGGCACTCCTGCAGCACCTCCCCAAACTGCTTGTAGGCTTCCTCCATGATGGAGCTGCGCCGGGGCGGCCGCGGCTCCCAAAACCCCGCATCCACCCAGGGCTGAGCCGTGCGGGGCGGTTCGGTACCGGCACCGGCGCTGCCACCGCCGCCGCGCCCCAGCGAGCTGTCGAGATCCCGGCAGAGCTGGTAGAGCTCGCTGCCCTGACCGGACACCCGCTCGCCGTCGATGGCTTTGAGGCCGGGGAACATGTCCGCCAAGGCGGCGCGGTAAGCCGGGGCGGCACAGAGCGGGTTGGCGAGGCGGGCGAGGGGGTCGCGCAGGCGCAGGCTCTCCAGGCGCCGCAGCCCCGTCAGGCACCGCAGCTGCTGCAGGCTGCTCACCCGGTTACCGGCCAGGTTGAGTTTCTGGAGGTTGTGGCAGGAGCCGAGCGGCTCCAGGCTGGCGATGCGGTTGCGGGAGAGGTTGAGGACGGTGAGGGCCTTGAGGGCGGCCAGCGGCCCCAGCTGGGCGATGGCGTTGCCGGAGAGGTCCAGCCACTCCAGGTTGGCGCAGTCGCCCAGGCAGCCCAGGTGGGCGATGCCGCGGCCCCGCAGCTTCAGCAGCAGGATGGACTCCAGCGCGAACTCCCCGGTGCTGGCCTTCAGCAGCTGGGGGGTGATGCGCACCCCCCGCTCCTCCTCCTCCTCCTCCTCCTCCTCTTCCTCCTCCTCCTCCTCGCCTCCCTCCCCGCGCCCCTCCATCCCGGCCGGGGGGTCCCGCGGATCCGTCGAGCTCCCGCGGCTACGGGGGGGGGGGAACCCCGGGGCAGGGCCGGGCCCTGCGGGGGGAAGGGGCGGGGAGCAGCCGGGTGTCCCGGGCGCGGTTCGGGTACAGCTCACCCGTGGGGATCCCCCCGCCCCGGTGCTGCCCGCGCTCCCCCCCCCGCCCGGTGCCTCCGCCCGCACTCACCGGACCGGGGCTCCCGGCGGCCCCCGCGGCCCCGCCCCCCCGTTGCCATGGAGACGCGCGGCAGCCCCGCCCCCCCGGGCACCGGCACCTCCCCGGCGGGGCACACCGGCACGCGCACACGTGTGGGATAACGTCACCCGGTGCCACACACACACACTCACACACACACAGAGTCACTCCAGCCCCGAGCCTCACCGTTCCCAGAGGTGAGGGAGGACACCCTCCGCTAGCCCAGCTTGCCCAAAGCCCCATCCAACCTGGCCTTGACCACTGCCAGGGAGCCAGGGGCAGCCCCAGCTTCTCGGGGCAACCTCTGCCAGGGCCTCAGCACCCTCCCAGGGAAGGATTGCTGCCTCCCATCCCATCTCCATCTCCCCTCCTGCAGCTTCAGGCCATTCCCCTTGGCCTGTCCCTCCCTGCCCTTGGCACCAGCCCCTCGCCAGCTTTCCTGGAGCCCCTGCAGGGACTGGAAGGGGCTCCAAGGTCTCCCCGCAGCCTTCTCTTCTCCAGGCTGAACCAGCCCAACTCTCTCAGCCTGAGGTCTCCAGAGCAGAGGTGCTCCAGCCCTCGCAGCATCTCCGTGGCCTCCTCTGGACTCGCCCCAACAGCTCCGTGTCCTGCTTGTCCTGGGGCCCCCCGAGCTGGACGCAGCACTGCAGGGGGGTCTCCCCAGAGCGGAGCAGAGGGGCAGAATCCCCTCCCTCGACCTGCTGCTCACGCTGCTGGACACGCAGCCCAGGACACGGGTGGCTTTCTGGGCTGCCAGTGCACGTTGCCGGCTCATGGCCAGGTTGTGTCACACACACACACTCACACACACATACACACACCACCCCCCCCCCAGCGCTGCTGGCCCCAGAGGCCCCACGTGTGCAACACCCGGGGACACGGGGTTGTCCCCCCCTGCTCCAGCCCCCCAGCAGCACTCCCGCTGCCAAGGGAGGGAGGGACGGATGGATGGGGGGGGGGACACAGGCAGAGGGAGGTGGGGGAGGGAGGGGTGGGTGGGTGGGTGGATGGAGATGGATGGACAGACGGACGGATGGATGGAGGGAGAGATGGGTGGATGGATGGGACAGAGGGATGGAGGGAGGGACGGATGGACTGATGGATGGGACAGAGGGATGGAGGGATGGATACACTGATGGATGGACAGATGGATGGCAGGACAAATGGCAGATGGGCAGAAGGCCGGCAGGACAGCGCTGTGCTCCAGGCCCCGTGACTCTCACCGGTGCTGTGCCGCGCTGAGGGCCGGGCACTGGGCGGGGAGCTCGGACCCCGCTGCTGGGAACAGCCTGGGGAGCACAATTGGGGCAGAGCTGACGTGGTGCCGGCGCGGCTCCAACGGCCACCGGGCGCCCGCGGGCAGCACGGCTCTGCCTCTGCCGGGACAATGTACCGGGTGTCGTGGCTCAGCCCCAGCCGGCAGCTGAGCACCGTGGCGGGATGGGGAGCAGAACTGAGGAAAAAGGTAAAACTGGTGGGTTGGGGTAAGGACAGTTTACTGGGACAGCAAAGGGAGAGGGGAAGGGCCGCAACAGGACTGAGAACAGAACAGACAAAGCGGGTGATGCACAATGCAGTTTGCTCACCGCCCAGAACCCGATGCCCAGCCTGTCCCGAGCAGCGACCCCCCCCCTCCCCAGTCAACTCCCCCCTTACAGAGTGAGCACGATGTCATATGGGAGGGAATGTCCCTTTGGCCAGTTTGGGTCACCTGTCCTGGCTGTGTCCCCTCCCCGCTCCTGGGGACAATTAACTCTATCCCAGCCAAACACCAGGACAGCCAGGCTGGGCCAAGCCAGGCTGGGCTGAGCTGACCTGGGCTGAGCTGAGCTGATCTGGGCTGACTGCCTGTGCCCACTCTGGCCCTGGTGACACTGGAGCATCCCATCCTGGGGACACCGGAGCATCCTGGTCCAGAGGTGAGCAGAGCATCCCGTCCTGGTGACACCAGAGCACCCTGTCCCGTGTACACCGGATCATCCTGTCCCAGGGACACTGGATCATCCTGGCCCTGGTGACACTGGAGCATCCTGTCCTGTGTACACTGGAGCATCCCAGCCCAGTGACATTGGAGCATCCCGTCCCAGGGACACCGGAGCATCCTGTCCCGGTGACATTGGAGCATCCTGTCCCCGGTGAGACCAGAGCATCCCGTCCCAGGGACACTGGAGCACCCTGGCCCCGGTGACACCAGAGCACCCTGTCCCGTGTACACCAGATCATCCTGTCCCAGGGACGCTGGAGCATCCTGTCCCCGGTGACACTGGAGCATCTTGTCCCCGGTGACATTGGAGCATCCCGTCCCAGGGACACCGGAGCATCCTGTCCCCGGTGACACCAGAGCATCCTGTTCCAGGGACACCAGAGCACACCAACCCTGGTGACACTGGAGCACCCCGTCCCAGGGACACCGGATCATCCTGGCCTTGGTGACACTGGAGCAGCCCATCCCGGGGACACCAGAGCACCCCGGAGGACACTGGATCATCCTGTCTCGGGGACACTGGAGCATCCCATCCCAGGGACATTGGAGCATCCCATCCCAGGGACACCAGAGCATCCCGTCCCGGTGACACTGGAGCACCCTGTCCCCAGTGACACCAGAGCACCCTGTCCCGTGTACACCGGATCATCCCGTCCCAGGGACACTGGATCATCCTGGCCCGGTGACATTGGAGCATCCTGTCCCCGGTGACACCAGAGCATCCTGTCCCCGGTGGCATTGGAGCATCCCGTCCCAGGGACACCGGAGCATCCTGTCCCGGTGACACCAGATCATCCCGTCCCAGGGACACCGGAGCATCCTGTCTCAGGGACACCAGATCATCCTGGCCCTGGTGACACTGGAGCATCCCGTCCCCGGTGACACCAGAGCACCCTGTCCCGTGTACACCAGATCATCCCGTCCCAGGGACACTGGAGCATCCCATCCCAGGGACACTGGAGCATCCTGTCCCCGGTGACACCGGATCATCCCGTCCCAGGGACACCGGAGCATCCTGTCCCAGGGACACCGGAGCACCCTGTCCCCGGTGACACCGGAGCATCCCATCCCAGGGACATCGGAGCATCCTGTCCCCGGTGACATTGGAGCATCCTGTCCCGGTGACACCGGATCATCCCGTCCCAGGGACACCGGAGCACCCTGTCCCGGTGACACCGGATCATCCCGTCCCGGGGACCCCGAGCAGCCCGGGGGCAGCGGCGGCAGGGCCGGGGGCGGGGGCCGGACTACAGCTCCCGGCAGGCAGCGGGGGGAGCCCTTTGTCTGCCTCGCCCCGTGCGCCGCCCGCCCCGGTGCGCTCCTGCGGTCGGCGGCCATCGGCGGCGGTCCGCGCGTGCCGCCCCTCCGAGCGCCGTCGGTGAGAGCGGGGACAGCGGGACGGGGGGGGGGGGCACGGGCGGGGACAGCGGGACGGGGGGGGGGGACACGGGAGGGGGCACCGGGACGGGCGGGAGGGGACAGCCCGAGGGGGACACCGGGAGCGGGGAGGGGGGGGGACACCGGGGGGGGGGGGCGCGGCGGGGGTGGCCCGGGGCCGGTCGCGCCCGGCTTCCCCCGGGGGGTGCGGGACTGGGACGGTGCTGCGGGTGTCTGGCTGCCGGCTGGGGCTGAGCACCGCCCCCCCCCCGAGCCCAGCGAAGAGCCCCAGCTCCAGCAGCCCCGGGATGGTTGGGGGGCTCCGCTGGTGGCCGGGCTGGGGAGGGGGCGGCCGGGGGGTGCCGGCACCCCAAGGGAGGGGGGGTCCTCCAGCAGTGCTGTGGGGCAGGGCGAGGGACGGGGCTGGAGGGGGGGGCATCACCCAGAGCACCCCGGCAGGGCCCCGCTTGGTCGTGGGGCGTGCGGAGCACCCGGTGCTCTGGCACCCGCTGCACCCCCCTCAGCCCCCGGCGCTTCCCGTGGAAACGCGGGCCCTGACCTTGCGGCCTCTCGCAAAGTGGGCGATTCCCCTCCGGGGTGCTGGTGGGTGCACGTGCGGGGCCCCGGAGCCAGGGATGCTCATTTTGTTCTTGAAGCGTCTGCCGTGAGACCTAGAAAATAAACCCCAATAAACCAGAATGACACTTGCAATTGTGTGGCTTGCAAGTCCGGGGCTGGGTTTGATGAAGCATCATTTAACGAGCTGTTTGAGTCAGGTTTGGGCCAGGTCCCGGCACAAGCCGACGCTTTTAGCAACAGCCTTGCGATTCCGGCTCTTTTCCGAGGCAAACCCTGCGGCAGCTCGGCTGCAGCCTCAGACCGCAGGAACTTCTGCCCGCAGTTTTGTAAAGGGTGCGGGAAGCTGTGGGCAGACAGTGTGTGTGCAGGCGATGACCCCCCCCCCCCCCGCTCTCTTTGGCACCCCGGGGGTCCCAGGCCGGGCAGGGAGGAGCCGGGCAGGCAAGGACAGCGTGGTTTGTTTTCCCCGGGGTCTGGGACACGCGACGTGATGGGATGGAGAGTTACGGGTTTACGGTTTCGAGGGTGCAGATAAGGTGGGAGCTGTGCAGCTCAGCCGGCTCCTGCCAAAGTTCATCCCAAATTCCCTGGCCGGGGGCACCCCGGGCTGGTCCTGCTCCCGCACCCAGCCTGAGCAGAGAGGAGAGACCCCCCCCCCCAGAGCAAACCTCTCCTGTTCAGAAACAGCCAAACCCCGACAACCCCTGAGCACCCTGTTCCTGCCAGCCCTGGGCACCCCCTGCACCCGTCTGGGTGCCCTCCTGGCCCGGGCGCTTACAGGGTCCCTCGGCAGCACCCCGACGAGCAGAGCGGGGTGCCCTTAGAGCAGGCAGCACAGCCCTGGCAAGAGGAGGAGGAAGAGGAGGGCAGCCAGCCTCCATCTCTGTGGTGGTTTAACCCCGGTAACCCAGCACCACGCAGCCACTCGCCCCTCCCCCCAGCAGGATGGGGGGGAGAATGGAAAAACCCTCCTGGGTTGGGTTAAAGAGGCTTTAATAGGATAACAAAGGAAGAGAATAGTAACAACGGTAATAACAATATTAATATAATATGTAAACCAAGCGATGCACAAATGCAGTTGCTCACCACAATGGTGGGGAAAAACCCAACCCCTCCCGATGCCCAGCCGGTTTCCGAGCAGCGATCCCACCTCCCGGCCAGCTTCCCCCGTTATAGCCGGAGCAGGACGTTACGTGGCAGGGAACATCCCTGTGGGCAGTCCGGCTCAGCTGGCCCGGCTCTGCTCTCCAGCTTCGCGTGCCCCCGGCAGGGCCTGGGAAGCTGAAAAGTCCTGGACTTGGTGCAGATACAGCAACTACCCAGCACCAGCTACAACATCAGTGTGTTATCCACGTTATTCTCATCCTAAATCCAAAACACGGCACTGTACCGGCTACTAGAAAGAAAATTAACTCTGTCTCAGCCGAAACCAGGACAGTATCCACCCCTTATTCTATACCATCTTCATCATGCCCAGGTCCTATACTTCCCAATACATTCCAACTAATCACCACCACTTTCTCCGTCTTTGAGATACGTATATATATATATATACACACACACACACAGAGATATCACTGCCTTAGTGCATGGGCCATCTCTCTAAAATGCCCGTTGAGTTCATTTAGTCCGTGACTTCAGGCTCCGTCTCTCAGAACCGTCTCTCAGGGCAGGAGGGATGGTGGGTGCTGTTGGGATGTTGCGGCTGCATCCAGAGCGCGCGGCTGGTGGATCTGGCGCGGCCTGTGCCCACGGTCTGCGGGTTGAAGGTGTCGACTTCGAGGAAGTTGCTGGGCGCCGGTTGCTGAGGCCAGTTCTGGTTCCCTCATTGCTGCTCTTTGTTTGATTGCATCACAGTTCATCCTTCATTAATTGGGTGATTCTTACTGCAATACCGCTGTTGTGGCATATAGCGATTGTAGTAGTGACGACATACAATGGCAGGGTATTTAGCAATTAACGTCACACAATTTAATTCATTGGCTCTTCTCACCCAAAATCAGATCCCCTTGAGGCACACATCGGACTTCCCCATCCTTCCGCATCACTCACCAAGCGTACCCAGGTCCTTGAGCTAAGGCAATCCCGCGCATGGGTTTGCCTTTGCCCGAGGCAGGAATAACCCAGACTGTCTCCCCCAACATATTCTTCACGTGTACTATGGGGACTTTATCCCCTTCTACAGGACGTGGAAGTTTTGACTGGGCAGGGCCAGCCCCATTGGCAGATCCCCTGGTGTTGACTAACCGATGGCCTTTGCTAAGCGTGTGTCCCAATGGCTGAGGGTCCCACCACCCATTGCTCTCAGGGTAGTCTTTAGCAGTCCCTTGTACTGTTCAATGTTCTTACAGGCTGGTGCGTGACGGGGGATGTGATACACCCACTCGATGCCACGCTCTTTGGCCCAGGTGTTTATGAGGTTGCTTTGGAAATGCGTCCTGTTGTCCGACTCAGTTCTTTCTGAGGTGCCATGTCGCCACGGGACTTGCTTTTCAAGGCCCAGGATAGTGTTCTGGGTGGTGGCATGGGGCACGGGATGTTTCCAGCCATCCGGTGGTTGCTTCCACCATTGTAAGTACGTAGCACTTGCCTTGGGGGGTTTGTGGGAGTGTGACGTAATCGATCTGCCAGATCGCCTAGTGTTGACTAACCAGATGGCCTTTGCTAAATGTGTATCCCAATGTCTGAAGGACCCACCACCCGCTGCTCTCAGTGGGTGTGTGATATAATCGATCTGCCAGGCCTCCACATACCGATATTTCAGCCATCGTCCTCCATACCAGACAGGCTTTACCCACTCGGCTTGATGATTGCAGCGCATGTTTCACATTCATGGATAGTCTGTGAAATGGCATCCATGGTCAAGTCCACTCCTTGATCACGAGCCCATCTCTATGTTGCATCCCTTCCTTGATGGCCTGAGGTGCCATGGGCCCAGCGAGCTATAAATAATTCATCTGTACGTTGCCGGTCCAGATCCACTTCAATCTCAGCAGCCTGATCCACTGCCGGTTGTTTTGATGCTCCTCAGTGGCCCGACTCTTTGGTATGTAGGCATCTGCGTGACGTACTTTCACACCCAGCTTCTCTAGCCAGCAGCAATATCTTGCCACCATGGAGCAGCCCGGATGGGTTTGCTGCTCAAAACCCGTCCAGGGCCGCTCCTGGCAGCCGGCAGGTTGCTCTGGCGAGCCCGGTGTCGGAGGAGGGCTGTGCTGGGCCGAGCCCTGGGGCTGCGGGGGGGCTGGGGGGCTGGAGACAAGCAGCCGGTGCTGGGGATGCCGCCTGTCCCTCCTGGCAGCGCTGCTGGGTCCAGCGCTCGCTGTAAAGAGCAAGCAGAGCGTTGCGGAGTCGATGCCCGACTTAGTCCCAGGGTTAATCCCAGTCGCTCAGGACACCAGTCCCAGTCCCGGGGGGCACAGAGCAGCAGGGCTGGTGGGGGAGAAGGGGTGAGCGCGCTGCCCTCCCTCGGCTGCCCCTGGTCTCCGGGTGCAGGGGGGCTGCAAATAAATGTGGCGGCAGCACGTGGTTGGGGTGTGCTGGAGGAAAGGATGGGGTCAGAATCCTTGGAAATGGGCAGCCGCTCCTGGGGCGCTGCCCGGGCAGAGCGTGCCCACGGGGCGCCTGGTTCGCGCTGCGCTGGAGGTTCGGCTGCCTGCGGTGGGGGTCCGGGGCAAGGTGTCTGGGCTTGGCGGCCATTGGGGACATCGCATGGGCATGGCAGGCCTGGCTCATGCCACTTGGCCCCTGCAGCACATCTCCCCTCCTTCCCTCCCGGCAAAACCTGGGGACTG
This sequence comes from Balearica regulorum gibbericeps, assembly GCF_011004875.1. Classification (NCBI taxonomy): domain Eukaryota; kingdom Metazoa; phylum Chordata; class Aves; order Gruiformes; family Gruidae; genus Balearica; species Balearica regulorum. Next base: position 167,939,101 of record NC_046185.1, read on the forward strand.
CCGGGTCTGCCTTTGGGTGCCCTTGCTGCCAGCGGGCTCTGCCGAGACTCCTCTCCTTCTGGCTTTGCACCCCCAGGGGTGAGCAGCCCTTTTCTGCGCCGTTTTCACTCTGAATCTTTCTCAGAACTTGTTCTGTGCTCTGACCGCGTACCCCGGCCTGCCCTGCCTTTGCTGCCTTCACTGCTGCCACTGCTGGGCGGGAAGGAGCGGCTGGGGGAGGCGATTTGGGCGATGACAGGCTGCCCTGGCACCCATCCTGTGCCGCCCTGGCACCCATCCTGTGCCGCCCTGGCACCCATCCTGTGCCGCCCTGCACCGTGCAGCCGCCGCGACGTCCTCAGCCCTGCTGCCCGCGGCCGCTTCCCGGGGCAGCTGTGGGGTGAAGGGGGTCTGGGGAAGGGACGGGGGGGGATCGGCACAGCCCGGCGTGCCGGAGCGGGGAGCCCGGCCGGAGGTCGGCATCCTCCGGAGCAGCCGGGCCCAGCTGAAGGAGACTTTTCCGTCCCTCGGGCAGGTTCTTCTGGAGGGACCCCCGGACCCCCGACGATGGAGCGAGAGGAGGAGCCGTTTGGGGGGGACCTGCGGAACACGAGGCTGCGGGGGATGCCCGACGCCTGCGGCGCAGGTGAGGCTGCCGAAAGCTGCCGTGGATCCCGCGGGGACCCGGCTGCCCCGGCACCGCAGGGATGTCGCAGCCCCCCCAGCCGGGGCCTGTGACCCCCCAACCGGGGCTGAGCTGCCGCATCCGGCGGAGCCAGGCAGGGTGCTGGCGTGGGGGATGCTGTGCGCGGTGCCGGACGCCGGGATGGTTTTGGTTGGGTGAGGGTCCTCGTTGGGCTGCAGGGAGGGACGGGCAGTCGCTGCCCACGGCTGGGGGGGCCCGTGGCTTGATCCCCTGGTTTCCCCTCTAGTACCCACGGGGGATGTTTGGTGCCCCCGTGCCCGGTGCAGGGCTGCGGAGGGAGCGCGGAGCCCACGGCCGCACCGTTCACAGCCGCGGTGCGATGCCGGGCTGCCCACGCTGCCCAGGAACCCGAGAGCAGCTTTGTCTTCCCCAGGAAAGGGCTGGGCTGGCGTGAAGCGTGAGATCGTGGTGAAGACGGAGCCGGAGGATGAGTCCTACATCGGGTGTCCCCGGGGCCTGGGTGTCCCCGGCATCCCCGGCCACCCCAGCGCCGGTGAGCCAGCGCGGAGCGGGCGGCTGGGGGAGGGCTGGGAGCTGGGCGAGACCCGCAGCCCCCCGGGATCGAGTCCCCTGTCCCGTGCAGGCTGCTGCGGGTGACGTCCTGTACCGAATGCTGTGGGTGCCGTCCGCGTGGGGACGTGGGAAGGGCCGTTGCCCCCTGGGGAGCTTTGCCGGGGCAGTGCAGGCCCGGTGGCGTTTGGTTCTGTGCCACCCGGGGATGGTGACACCGTGCTGTGCCACCCGGGGGTGGTGACATTCTGTCCTGTGCCACCCGGGGGTGGTGACACTCCACGGGAGTCCCACGAGAGCCCAGCCCTGCCCTCCCTGCCGGCGGTGCTGCCAGCCGGGGCCCAAAGCCCATCCGTGGCTCCTCTGGCCCTGCCTGCGCCCGCCGTAGCACCGCGCTCTCCGCATGCAGGCGATGCCAAGCCCGAGATCATCGTGAAGGTGGAGCCGGAGGAGGAGTCGTACATCGGGTGCCCCCCGGGTCGGGATGACCCCGGAGCTCCCGGCCATCGCGGCGGTGCAGGTGAGCACCCAGGTGAGCACCGGGACGGCTCCGGGGGGTCCGGTGGGATGGGGGAGACGTGGGGGCGAGTGCCCCGGCTCGCTGGGTGCGGAGCAAGGGAAGGCTCCTTGCTGGACATGCGGCGTGTCGGAGCAGGTCAGCCTGCCGAGAGCCCGGGGATCTGGCCCCGTGTACCCGCGACGGGCCGGGTCCCGCAGAAGTCGATCTGACAGCGCCGTCCGGGTGGTGGGCTTGGCTGAAATGTCCTTACGGCTCCCGAGGGAGCACTGGAGGGGGCGGTCAGGGGGGCGGTGGCTGCTGGTGGGCTTGGGGGAGGTTTTTGTCAGCCAAGGGAAGCCAAAAGCTTCAACCAGAGCCGGTACACGAGGCAGGTACCGCCGGGCTTGGCTGGCAACGGCTCTGGTCCCATTCCAGACCCCGGCTCGGGGGCTCCGGAGGTGCCCCCTGTCCCAGGACAGGGACGCTCAGGCTCAAGCTGCGGGGGGATGTCTGCAGTTTGGGCGTGGGAGGAGAGATTTCATGTGGCACCTTTGGGTGCGCTGGGACCCGGCGGTGGGTCTGAGGGTGGTGCGGGACCCGGCTGGGTGCCGAGGACAGGGCGGCTTCGTCCAGCTCCTCCATCACCCAGACACGCTCGGACACATGAACCCAGTGCCGGAGCCGGGACCCCACAGCTCCCAGCCCACCTCACCCCAGTGCCAGGGTGGGGGTGAGGTGCCGGTGCCCCGGTGCCAGGGGAGCGGGTCGGAGGTCCGCAGCACCATGCCCGTGTTGATGGGCGCAGCTCCGCGCGAGCCCAGCACGTGTGAACGTGTGTTGGAGACGTCCCGAGAGGGGAGTGGGGCTGCGGGGGGCTGACTGCTGGTGCGGGGCTGTTGTGGTTTAAGCCCAGGCAGCAACTGAACAGTGCGCAGGTGCTCGCTCACCCCCTTCCCTGCGGCACGATGGGGAGGAGAATCGGAAAACGTGAAACTCGCAGGTTGAGATAAAGACAGTTTAATAGGACAGAAAAGGAAGATTATAATAATAATGATAATAATGATAAAAGGATATAGAAAACAAGTGATGCAGAGCACAGTTACTCATTGCCCGCTAACCGATGATCAGCCCGTTCCTGAGCCGCAGCTTCCCCCCGGCCAACTCCCTCGTTTATATTCGGAGCATGACGCTGTATGGTATGGAGTCTCCCTTGGCCAGTCTGGGTCAGCTGCCCTGGCCGTGTCCCCTCCCTGCTTCTGGTGCACCTCCTCACTGGCAAAGCACGGGGAGCTGCAAAGTCCTTGACTTAGTATAAACATTACTTAGCAACAACCAAAATGTCAGTGTGTTGTCAACGTTATCCTCATCCTAAATCCACAACACAGCACTGTACCCGCTAGTACTAAGAAAATCAGCTCTATCCCAGCCAAAATGAGGACGGTATCCACCCCTTTTCATAGAATCATAGAATTGTTTTGGTTGGAAAAGACCCTTCCATACCATCTACGTCATGCCCAGGTCCCACTCTTTCCAATACATTCCAGTTAATCACCACGACTGTTCAAAGAATCCCAGAATCGTTTAGGCTGGAAAAGCCCTTTAAGATCACGGAGTCCAACCGTTACCCCAGCACTGCCCAGCCCACCACTGACCCATGTCCCCAAGCACCACATCTACACGGCTCTGAAATCCCTCCGGGGACGGGGACTCCACCACTGCCCTGGGCAGCCTGTCCCAGGGCTTGACAGCCCTTGGGGGGAAGAAAGGTTTCCTGATCTCCAATCTAAACCTCCCCTGGCACAACTTGAGGCCGTTTCCTCTTGTCCTGTCGCTTGTTCCTTGGGAGAAGAGACCGACCCCCACCTGGCTGCACCCTCCTTTCAGGGAGTGGTAGAGAGCAAAAGGAAGACCCAGGGAACTACAGGCCGGTCAGTCTCCCCTCTGTGCCTGGCAAGATCAAGGAGCAGGTCCTCCTGGAAACTATGATCCGGCACATGGAAAATGAGGAGGTGATTGGTGACAGCCAACACGGCTTCACTAAGGGCAAATCGTGCCTGACAAATTTTGGTGGTCTTCTACGACGGGGTTACAGCGCTGGTGGATAAGGGAAGAGTGACAGACGTCATCTACCTGGACTTGTGCAAAGCATTGGACACTGTCCCGCACGACACCCTTGTCTTGAAATTGGAGAGACATGGATTCGATGGATGGAGGACTTGGTGGATAAGGAATTAGCTGGTCGGTCGCACTCAGACAATCCCAGAATCCCAGAATCCCAGACTGGTGGGGGTTGGAAGGGACCTCTGGAGATCATCTCGTCCAACCCCCTGCCAAAGCAGGATCACCCAGAGCAGGTCGCACAGGATGGCGTCCAGGCGGGTTTGGAATCTCTCCAGAGAAGGAGACTCCACAACCTCTCTGGGCAGCCTGTCCCAGGGCTCGGTCACCCGCAGAGGGAAGAAGTTTTTCCTCATGGTCAGATGGAACTTCCCGTGTTCCAGTTTGTGCCCGTTGCCCCTTGTCCTGTCACTGGGCACCACTGAGAAGAGTCTGGCCCCATCCTGCTGACACCCACCCTTTAGATATTGATAAGCGTTGATCATATTGCAGTGTAGAGCACGTTTTTAACATCTGGTCCTGCCTGGACTGGCCCGAGGGCCACCGCATGGACTGTCTCCTGGTTAATTTGTTCAAAGACTTGTCGTTGCTCAGGGCCCCGTTTGAAATCGTTCTTCTTCTGGGTCCCCTGATGGCGAGGGTTTACGACCAGACTGTAATTTGGAATGTGCATGTTCCAAACCCCACAAAACCTAAGAAAGCTTGTCCAGGAACCCGAGAGCAGCTTTGTCTTCCCCAGGAAAGGGCTGGGCTGGCGTGAAGCGTGAGATCGTGGTGAAGACGGAGCCGGAGGATGAGTCCTACATCGGGTGTCCCCGGGGCCTGGGTGTCCCCGGCATCCCCGGCCACCCCAGCGCCGGTGAGCCAGCGCGGAGCGGGCGGCTGGGGGAGGGCTGGGAGCTGGGCGAGACCCGCAGCCCCCCGGGATCGAGTCCCCTGTCCCGTGCAGGCTGCTGTGGGTGATGTCCCGTACCGAATGCTGTGGGTGCCGTCCGCGTGGGGACGTGGGAAGGGCCGTTGCCCCCCAGGGAGCTTTGCCGGGGCAGTGCAGGCCCGGTGGCGTTTGGTACCTGGGAATTCCGTTCCGGAGGGAACCGGGATACGTGTGTTGTATTTTCTGGCAAACCTGACCATTTGCCGACTCTGGGCGTTTCGGATCCCCGGGGTCCCGTGGCTGGGGCACCCCCGTGTGTCCCTGGGGACGGGGTGTCCCAGCACTGGCAGATGCCCGGCGGCTGGAGGGAGCTCCCGGGAACCCGGGATTAAGGAGCAGCGAGCCGGAGCCGGCGCCGACACGGGCAGAGCGTGGGGACGTCCCCGAGCGCTCGGTCAGCGCCCAAGCCGGACGCGCAGGCTGTGCCTTTCCTCCCGCAGGCGTCAAACTGGAGGCGGTCGTCAAAAGCGAGCTCAAGGACGAGGCGTCCGGCGGTTACCGCCCCGGTTCCCAGGAGGGGGACGTGCCCCCCTGGCCCGCTGCCTGTGAGTGGGGCTGGGGGCCCCGGGAGGGCCGGGAGGGGAGGGGGGGGCAGCCGGGGCGTGCGGGCTCTCTGCAGGCCGCTGGTGGTGTGTGGGCCCCGTGCAGGATGGGGGGTGCGGGGGGCCGGGCGGGAGACGAGCTGGGCAGAGGGCACCCGGCCGGGCACGGGGTGGGGAGGAGCCGCCCCTCGGGATCTGGTGCTGCCGGCTCTGCCTGCTGCCGGGGCGGCCGGAGGCGGCTGTGCCGTGCCACCCGGGGATGGTGACACCGTGCTGTGCCACCCGGGGGTGGTGACACTCCACGGGAGTCCCACGAGAGCCCAGCCCTGCCCTCCCTGCCGGCGGTGCTGCCAGCCGGGGCCCAAAGCCCATCCGCGGCTCCTCTGGCCCTGCCTGCGCCCGCCGTAGCACCGCGCTCTCCGCGTGCAGGCGATGCCAAGCCCGAGATCATCGTGAAGGTGGAGCCGGAGGAGGAGTCGTACATCGGGTGCCCCCCGGGTCGGGATGACCCCGGAGCTCTCGGCCATCGCGGCGGTGCAGGTGAGCACCCAGGTGAGCACCGGGACGGCTCCGGGGGGTCCGGTGGGATGGGGGAGACGTGGGGGCGAGTGCCCCGGCTCACTGGGTGCGGAGCAAGGGAAGGTTCCTTGCCTTCGAAGGGTGAAGCTGGCAGTCGTGAGTGCTCCTGATGAGCGATGCCGGTTGTGCTGCAGGATGGAATTTTCCCTTTATGTTTGGATCTTTATTCGGCACTTTGGTGTTTCTCAGGGTTCGGTGTCCCCTCGCCACAGGCCCGACGGTTTGTGGTGCCCGTGCTCTCCCTGCCAGTCCCAGGGGTAACCTGGCCATGAGCCGGCTGCGGGTGTGGGGAGGCGATGGGCAGGCAGAGGTGGCCGTGTGTGTCCCACCGGAGCCTCGTGGGTCCCACCGCAGCGTCCCAGCCGTGGGAGCAAATCCCAGGCTGGCCGGTGAGCTCAGGCAGCCTTGCTGCTGGCTCTTGGTGGTTGGGAGAGTCACTGTCCCCCGGGCTGGGGCTGCACCCAGCACTGCTCAGGGGGTCTCGGGGGGCTCAGTGCGGTCCCATCCCACCTCATGCAGGTTCCCCTGTGGTCAAGCCGGAGCCGGTCCCGCTGGCGGAGCAGGCGGAGGAGATGGATGCGCCGGGCTGCGCCGGCTCAGGTGGGTGCCAAGGCTGTCCTGCCCGTCCCCCTGCCCGCCCCCCTGCTCCCGGGGCTCTCCCGGGGTCCCCGCAGGGCGAGGGGCTGTGCGGAGCTGGGGGGGACCCTGGCTTTGCCCCCTTTGTCTTTCCAGCGGGGCTGGTGGTCCCCAAGGTGGAGGCGATCCCCGAGGGCAACGGAGAGGAGCCGGGGAGCCTGGAGCACGGATGCTCAGGTGAGGGTAGGCGTCGGTACGCGGCAAACCCGCCAGAAGGCATGGCACAGCTGGGCACACTGGGGACGCGCAGCAGCGGTCGTTCCGTCCCCATTGCTGGTGGTGGTGCCGGAGCCGCCCGTCCTCAGTGTGGGGTGTGCCGAGAGGTGCCGGGGGGAGCGCACGTCCCCACGTACCTGCCGTGTGTGCCCCACAGAGGACTGGCTGGTGAGGAAGGTGAAGGTGGAGGAGGAGTACGAGGACTGGCCGGCCGGCCCCGGTGCTGAAGCTCTGCTGGCAGGGCAGCCCCCGGCCGGTGCCTTCCCCCATGCCGCCAGCACACCAGACTGTGCGGGCACCTGCAATCCGGAGCAGCCGTGCCCGGAAGAGCTGGATGATGGTGGGCTGCCTGCCTTCGCCCTGCCGCCCCAGCCGCTGCTGGGCCAGAGCCTGGCCCCGCTGCACCCCGTGGCCTGCGCCCAGTGCGGGAAGGGCTTCAGGAAGAAGGCGCACCTGACCCGGCACCTGCGGGTACACACGGGCGAGCGGCGCTTCCCCTGCGGCCAGTGCGGCCGCCGCTTCCTCAATAAAACCCACCTGGTACGGCACCAGCGCACCCACACCGGCGAGCGCCCCTTCGCCTGCCCGCACTGCGCCCGCGGCTTCGCCTACAAGGAGCACCTGCTGCGGCACCTGCGGGTGCACAACGGCTCACGTCCCTTTGCCTGCCATCACTGCGGCCGCTGCTTCAGCTCCTGGCCCAAGGTCATCGCCCACGCCATGGCCCACGCCGGCATCCGGCCCTTCGCCTGCGCCGAGTGCGGCCGGGGCTTCAGGCAAAAGTCCCACCTGGCCCGGCACCAGGCGGTGCACACCGGCACCCGGCCCCACGCCTGCACCCTGTGCCGCAAGCGCTTCAGCTCCAAGACCAGCCTGCTGCGGCACCAGGTGGTTCACACCGGCCCTCGGCCCTACATCTGCACCCAGTGCGGCAAGAGCTTCAGCCGCAAAACTTACCTGCTGCGCCACGAGCGCAACCACGCCACCGCCAGCACCGCCACCGCTGCGTCCCGGCAGAGCTGGCCAGCCCCTGCCGCCCCAGCTACCGCAGCCCTCTGCCCTTCAGGGCCGGGGACCGTGTGCCGGGTAGTAGTGGGGACCCCAGCAGCTCCCAGCAACGCGCGTGTGGTCTACACCCTCCCCTGGGCTGCGGACCCTCCCCTGGGGCTCGCTGCCGGCTCCTGCCTGCTGGTGCCAGCCCTGCCCGTCGTCCCTCAGCCAGGCCCTCAGCTCATCCTGCTGCCAGCCGGCTCCAGCACCATTCTGCTGCTGCCCGCCGGAGACACGGCACGCGTCACGGAGAGCGGCATCCAGGGGTGCCGGAAGCGACGTGGCCGGTGACCGATGGAAAACTCCGGCTCTGAAATAGTCTTAAAAACCTCCTAAGTAGGGCTGTCCCACGCCAAGCTCTGCACCGGGACTGGCACGGGGTGCGGGGGGGAGCCCCATCCCCTCTTCAGGACAGGACGGTCTCCGTGCCGCGGTGCCGGTCGGCAGGGCTGCGCACGGGGTGCTGCGGGGCAGAGGGGCGCCAGCCCACCCGGGGGGCTCTGCCGTGGTAGGAACAAACCAAAACTACTAATAAACCGACTTTTGTCAAACTTTCCTGAGGGTGACTCAGGGCCAAGCAGGAGCTGCGGGGACAAGAAGGTTGGCACAGCCTGGCAAAGCCACGGTGCCGCTGGCCTCAGGCAGTGCCGTGAGGTTGCCCTGTGCCGTGAAGCAGCCGGTGCCGGTGCCTGGTTCCTGCCATCGGTGCCAGCCGGTAGAAGTGTGCTGGCTGAGCTCCTCGCTGGGCTGCGGGTCCCTGCCCCACCGCACGCAGGAGCCCGGCACAGCCAAGCCCCAGCAGCTCCAGCCCCCCGGGAGCATCTGAAGACTGAGTGGCAGTGGGGACGCGGCAAGAACCGGCACAGCCCCGGCAGTGCGCCAAGCCTGAGTCCGGCAGCGGGAGCGTGGCAGCTGCCGGCGGGCAGAGCGGGAGGCTCCAGGACCAGGGAGTTACAGGCAGGGGCAGGCAGGGCTGGGCAGGCAGAGGCAGCGGGGGTCCCAGCCAGGGGCTGGGGTCACCTCTGCCCGCCTGTGGTTGTGGCGTGATGGTGTGCGGCTGGTGGGGGCCACGGGAGGAAGGGAGCTGTGCCGGAGCTGTGCCAGCGCACACCGCTGCCAGATGGTGATTTGCCAGGCCTTTCCTTTGGGGGGCCGTACGCTGGCACAGGGCTGCAGGCAGCGAGGCAGGCAGGGAGGCAGCACAGGGACAGGCAGCATGGAGCACACATAGCACCCCAGCCATGCCGCACCGTTCCCCGGCCACGCCGCACTGCACCGGCCACCCTGGCAGAGGACGACCTGCGTTACCGGCAGAGCAGCCCCACGGCCACGGCCCTGGGGACACCCAGCACGTGTCGCCCCGGTGGGGAGCGAGGCATCGGGGTGCAGCGACGGGGACAGGGGGACACGGGCAGGGACCGTCCCCAGACCCCGTGGGCAGCTCCCCAGGATGGGGGTCACCCCAAGATGGGGCTCCCTCCCCACCCCGGCCCCTCTTACCTGGGGCCGCCTGGACCCCCGCTCCGTCCCGGCTGGCCCTGGCACTGCCGCCCCCCCGGTTTTATGGGGTGGGACCGGCCGGCAGGGGCCATCTGTGGGGCTGGCAATTGGGGCCAGCTGCCGGCTGGGGGCGGGAGCTGCGGTGGGACCCCCCCATCACCCTGTCTCCAGGGCAAAGCCTTCAGGACTGTGCTGGGGGGGCTGGACCCGGAGCCCCCCAGGCAGCTCTGCACAGCGGGGCCACATCCTGCATCCGGCACATCTTGGCATTAGGGATTAGGGCTCTGCCCCCCCGCCACCCCGGCACAGATGGACCAGGATACGGCCCGGCCATGCCCCCCCCAACACGGATGTGCCGTGACCCCACGTCCTGGTCCTGCTCATCCCCCCCAGGAATGTCTGGGGGGCCCTGGGCCCCTGCCCCCCCAGGATAGAGACCCCCAACCCACCCCACAGGGCCAGGGACACCCCGGGTGGCTCCCACTGCCCCACGGGACATCGCCCCCACCTGCTGCCAGCCCCACGGTCACCCCCCATCTCCCTGCCCCGTGTCCCTCCCATCTCCATCCCCATGGTTGGGTCCCCTCGTGTCCATCTCTCCCTGCCCCGTGTCCCCCCTGTGCCCCTGTCCCATGTCCCATGTCCCCTTCCATCGCCCTGTCTGCCTCCATCCCCACGGCCGTGTCCCCCTGTGTTGGGTTTGCGTGGCAAGGTTTTGGTAGCAGGGAGGGCTACAAGGGTGGCTTCTGTGAGAAGCTGCTAGAAGCTTCCCCTGTGTCTGACAGAGCCAATGCCAGCCGGCTACAAGACGGACCCGCCGCTGGCCAAGGCCAAGCCAATCAGCGCCTCTGGGATAACATATTTAAGAAAGAGAAAAACAGTCAGAGAGAGCTTTTGCAGCTGGAGAGAGGAGTGAGAAGATGTAAGAAACTCTGCAGACACCCAGGTCAGTGCAGAAGGAGGGGCAGGAGGTGCTCCAGGCGCCGGAGCAGAGATCCCCCTGCAGCCCCTGGAGAAGACCATGGTGAAGCAGGCTGTCCCCCTGCAGCCCATGGAGGGAGGATGAGGGGGTGTAGAGATTCCACCTGCAGCCCGTGGAGGACCCCACGCCGGAGCAGGTGGAGACACCTGAAGGAGGCTGTGACCCTGTGGGAAGCCCGCGCTGGAGCAAGCTCCTGGCAGGACCTGTGGCCCCGTGGAGAGAGGAGCCCACACCAGAGCAGGTTTGCTGGCAGGACTTGTGACCCCGTGGGGGACCCACGCTGGAGCAGTCTGCTCCTGAAGGTCTGCACCCCGTGGGAGAGACCCACGCTGGAGAAGGCCGTGAAGGACTGTCTCCCGTGAGAGGGACCCCAGGCTGAGACAGGGAAGGAGGTTTTACGATTTGGTTTTATTTCTCATTATTCTACCCTGTTTTGCTTGGCAACAAATTAGAGGAATTTTTTCCCGAGTGGAGCCAGTTCTGCCCGTGACGGTAATCGCCGAGCGATCCCCTGCCCCTGCCTTGACCCACGAGCCTTTCGCCTTTCCTTGCGTTTCCTCCCCCCTGAGGGGGGTGACAGAGCGGCTCCGGGGGGCACCTGGGTCCAGCCAAGGCCAACCCCCACCCCCGTGTCCCCCTCTCCCTGCCCCGTGTCCCCCTGTCCCCAAGCCGCGGCCGTGTCCATCTCCCCGTGTCCCCTCCGCAGCCGGCGGGGGGGCGGGGGGGGGCAGAACCCTGTTCTCCGTGGGACCGGGGGGGGGGCGGCACGGGGGGGGGGGGCCGGGTCGGCAGGACACGGGGGGCGGGCGGAGGGCGGCACGGCGGCTGCCGGGAGATGTAGTCCCGCTGCCCGCCGTCCCGCTGCCCGCCGTCCCGCTGCCCGGGTCTCGCTGTCCGGTGTCCCGGGGCGGCGCAGCGGGGCCCGGCGGGAGGAACCGGCCTCGGTGGCGCTGCCGGTGCCCCGGTGGGCGGCGGGGGGGGGGGGGGGGCGGAGGGAGCGGGGGGAGCGGGCGGGCCCGGCGGGGGCGGGGGGACCGGCGGCCACCGCGGGTGAGGCGGGGCCTCGCGGCGGCGGCGGAGCAGGTAGGGGCGGCGGAGGGGCCACGGCGACGGGTGCGGCGGGGCGAGGGCCCGGGAGCGGGGCCCGGCGGGGGAGGGGTAGGGGCTTTGGGGGGGCAGGAGGGGGGGTACCGGGGGGGGGGGGGGAGGGACAGCATGGCGGAGGGGAACGGTGGGGGGGAAGAAGGGGTTGGGGGGGGCGGGCATGGATGGACGGACGGGGGGACACGGGGGGGCGGGCAGGGCAGGGGTGGGGGCTGTGAACATCTTGGGGGGGCTGGGGCGGGGACACCCCACCGGTGCCAGCAGTGGGTGACTCCCCGGGACGTGTCCCCGGGGTGGGGGGCGAAGCTCCGGCGCCTGAGAGCCAGGAGGCTGCCCCTCCTCCCCGGGGGGGCTCAGGGCCGGCCGGGGTCCCCCCTGCACCCCCCGTCCGCTTGCCCCCTCCCCACTGGCTGACACCCCCGAGCTGCCCGTGACCCCGGCCGGGGCCGCAGGGTGGGGGGCTGCGGTGGGGTCTCCCTGGTTGAGCGCCCTGGGGACCCTCGCCCCATTGTTCCTTTGCACGAGGCCGTGGCCATTTCTCCCCCCGCAGCGGCCCAGCCCTGCCAAGCGCCCGACCCGCGCCATGAGGGAGAGCTTCGACGGCCTGGACACCATGGGTACGTGCCCACCGCTGCCGGGCATCCCGGCTCCGCTCCTGCCGCCCCCCACGGCTGGGCAAGGTGGGAGGTGGGGGGCTGTCCGTCCCCTGCAGCACGCAGACGCTGCCGCAGCAGGTTTTTGGGCACAGGCTTCGGCTGTCGGGGGGCTCAGTGCGGTCCCGTCCCACCTCATGCAGGTTCCCCTGTGGTCAAGCCGGAGCCGGTCCCGCTGGTGGAGCAGGCGGAGGAGATGGATGCGCCGGGCTGCGCCGGCTCAGGTGGGTGCCAAGGCTGTCCTGCCCGTCCCCCTGCCCGCCCCCCTGCTCCCGGGGCTCTCCCGGGGTCCCCGCAGGGCGAGGGGCTGTGCGGAGCTGGGGGGGACCCTGGCTTTGCCCCCTTTGTCTTTCCAGCGGGGCTGGTGGTCCCCAAGGTGGAGGCGATCCCCGAGGGCGACGGAGAGGAGCCGGGGAGCCTGGAGCACGGATGCTCAGGTGAGGGCAGGCGTCGGTACGCGGCAAACCCGCCAGACGGCATGGCACAGCTGGGCACACTGGGGACGCACGGCAGCGGTCGTTCCGTCCCCATTGCTGGTGGCGGTGCCGGAGCCGCCCGTCCTCAGTGTGGGGTGTGCCGAGGGGAGCGCACGTCCCCACGTACCTGCCGTGTGTGCCCCACAGAGGACTGGCTGGTGAGGAAGGTGAAGGTGGAGGAGGAGTACGAGGACTGGCCGGCTGGCCCCGGTGCTGAAGCTCTGCTGGCGGGGCAGCCCCCGGCCGGTGCCTTCCCCCATGCCGCCGGCACGCTGGACTGCATGGGCACCTGCAAGCTGGAGCAGCCGTGCCCGGAGGAGCTGGGCTATGGTGGGCTGCCTGCCTTCGCCCTGCCGCCCCAGCCGCTGCTGGGCCAGAGCACGGCCAGTGCCAGCACCGGCGCTGGCAGCTGCGAGCGCTGCTTCCAGGCGTGGCTCAGCCTGCGGCTGCCGGCGGGTGAGAGCGAGCCCCAGCCCTGCGAGAGCTGTGGGACCTCGGCCCCCCTGCGCCCCTTCGCCTGCGGCCAGTGCGGGAAAGGCTTTGGGAAGAAGGCACACCTGACCCGGCACCTGCGGGTGCACACGGGTGAGCGACCCTTCCCCTGCGGCCAGTGCGGCCGCTGCTTCCGCCAGAAGATCCACCTGCGCTCCCACCAGAAGACGCACACGGGCGAGCGCCCCTTCCCCTGCCCCGAGTGCGGTCGCTGCTTCCGCAAGAAAACCCACCTGGTACGGCACCAGCGCACCCACACTGGCGAGCGCCCCTTCCCCTGCGCCCGCTGCAGCCGCCGCTTCGCCCACAAGCAGCACCTCCTCCGGCACCAGCAGCTGCACACCGAGCCGGCACCGGGGGACGGGGACCAGGGGCTCCCCGCCGAGCAGAAACCCTTCCCCTGCCCCGAGTGCGGGAAGAGCTTCAGCTGGAAGAAGAACTTGGCGTCCCACCGCCGGCTGCACCGGGAGGGACGGCCCTTTGCCTGCGCCGAATGCGGCCGCGGCTTCAGCGACAAGCGGCACCTGATGGCGCATCTGCGGGGGCACATGGGGTTGAAGCCCTACGCCTGCCCTCACTGCGAGAAGACCTTCAGCCACAAGCCCAACCTGACCACGCACCAGCGCACCCACACCGGCGAGCGCCCCTTCGCCTGCCCGCACTGCGCCCGCGGCTTCGCCCACAAGGAGCACCTGCTGCGGCACCTACGGGTGCACACCGGCGAGCGCCCCTTCGCCTGCCCCCAGTGCGGCCGCTGCTTCAGCTCCCGGCCCAACCTCATCGCCCACGCTAAGGCGCACGCCGGCACCCGGCCCTTCGCCTGCGAGCAGTGCGGCCGGGGCTTCAGCCGAAAGTCCCACCTGGTCCGGCACCAGGCGGTGCACACCGGCACCCGGCCCCACGCCTGCACCCTCTGCGGCAAGCGCTTCAGCTCCAAGACCAACCTGGCACGGCACCAGGCGGTGCACACTGGCCACCGGCCCTACATCTGCACCCAGTGCGGCAAGGGCTTCAGCCGCAAAACCCATCTGCTGCGCCACGAGCGCACCCACGCCACTACCAGCACCGCCAGCACCGCCACCACCACCACCACTGCCGCGCCCCAGCAGAGCTGGCCAGCCCCCGCCGCTCCGGCCCCCGCCGCCCTCTGCCCCTGAGCACTGGGGGCTGAGCACCAGGACGTGCCGGGGGTCCCGGCGGCTCCCAGCAGTGCTCGTGTCCTCAACACGCTCCCCTGCGCTGCGGACCCTCCCTTGGGGCTCGCTGCCGGCTCCTGCCTGCAGATCCCAGCTCTGCCCGTGGTCCCTCAGCCAGGCAGAGTCCCACTGCCAGCGCCGTTCTGCTGCTGCCTGCCGTCACCCAGGGGTGCCGGAGGGGACGTGATTGGCAGCCGATGGAAAAACCCGGCTCTGAAATGGTCTTAAAAGCCTCCGAAGGAGGGCTGGCCTGCACCAAGCTCTGCACCGGGACTGGTGTGGGAAGTGCGGGGGGAGCCCCATCCCCTCGTCAGGACAGGGGGGTCTCCGTGTCGCGGTGCCAGTTGGCAGCGCTGCCTGCGAGGTGCTGTGGGGCAGAGGGGCACCGACCCACCCTGGGGGCAGCGCTGCGGTGGGAGGGAACCAAAACTGCCAGTAAACGGGTTTGTCAAACCTAAGGACGTCTTGGGGCCGAGCGGGAGCTGCGGGGACAAAAAAGGTGGGACAGACTGGCAAAGCCACGGTGCTGCTTGCCCAGGGCCAGTGCTGGGAGGCTGCCCTGTGCCCTGAAGCAATCGGTGCCTGGCTCCTGCCATCGCTGCTGGCCGGCGGGAGCCACTGGCTGAGCCCCTCACCAGGGCTGCGGGTCCCCACCGCACAGAGGAGCCGGCCGGGCAGCAGAGCAGGGCAGCGTGGGGCTGCGGTGGACGTGCGGGCGCCCAGAGCGATGGCCTGGGGACACCTGGCCGGTGAGTGGGGAAAGGGTGGCTTCGGTGGGGACACGGAGGGCCGGCTCTGATGTCCCCGGGGCTCTGGATGAGCCAGGGCTGGGCTGCGTCCTGCCACCCCGGGCGCTGCTGCTGGGGCTCAGCATCGCCCGTGCTGCCTCGGGGGACTGGGGATGTCCCTGGGGGCACCGGTCACAGCAGGGCTGTGGACACGGCCGTAGCCGGCGGTCCTGGTGTTTGTCTGGGATAGAGTTAATTGTCCCCAGGAGCTGGGAGGGGACACAGCCAGGACAGGTGACCCAAACTGGCCAAAGGGACATTCCCTCCCATATGACATCGTGCTCACTCTGTAAGGGGGGAGTTGACTGGGGAGGGGGGGTCGCTGCTCGGGACAGGCTGGGCATCGGGTTCTGGGCGGTGAGCAAACTGCATTGTGCATCACCCGCTTTGTCTGTTCTGTTCTCAGTCCTGTTGCGGCCCTTCCCCTCTCCCTTTGCTGTCCCAGTAAACTGTCCTTACCCCAACCCACCAGTTTTACCTTTTTCCTCAGTTCTGCTCCCCATCCCGCCACGGTGCTCAGCTGCCGGCTGGGGCTGAGCCACGACACCCGGTACATTGTCCCGGCAGAGGCAGAGCCGTGCTGCCCGCGGGCGCCCGGTGGCCGTTGGAGCCGCGCCGGCACCACGTCAGCTCTGCCCCAATTGTGCTCCCCAGGCTGTTCCCAGCAGCGGGGTCCGAGCTCCCCGCCCAGTGCCCGGCCCTCAGCGCGGCACAGCACCGGTGAGAGTCACGGGGCCTGGAGCACAGCGCTGTCCTGCCAGCCTTCTGCCCATCTGCCATTTGTCCTGCCATCCATCAGTGTATCCATCCCTCCATCCCTCTGTCCCATCCATCAGTCCATCCGTCCCTCCCTCCATCCCTCTGTCCCATCCATCCATCCATCTCTCCCTCCATCCATCCGTCCGTCTGTCCATCCATCTCCACCCATCTCTACCCATCCATCCATCCGCCTGTCCATCCATCTCCATCCATCTGCCCACCCATATCATAGAATCACAGAATGGTTTGGGTTGGAAGGGACGCCAAGGACCAGCTAGTTCCAACCCCCTGCCACCCACCCACCCACCCCTCCCTCCCCCACCTCCCTCTGCCTGTCCCCCCCCCGCCGTCCATCCGTCCCTCCCTCCCTTGGCAGCGGGAGTGCTGCTGGGGGGCTGGAGCAGGGGGGGACAACCCCGTGTCCCCGGGTGTTGCACACGTGGGGCCTCTGGGGCCAGCAGCGCTGGGGGGGGGTGGTGTGTGTATGTGTGTGTGAGTGTGTGTGTGTGACACAACCTGGCCATGAGCTGGCAACGTGCGCTGGCAGCCCAGAAAGCCACCCGTGTCCTGGGCTGCGTGTCCAGCAGCGTGAGCAGCAGGTCGAGGGAGGGGATTCTGCCCCTCTGCTCCGCTCTGGGGAGACCCCCCTGCAGTGCTGCGTCCAGCTCGGGGGGCCCCAGGACAAGCAGGACACGGAGCTGTTGGGGCGAGTCCAGAGGAGGCCCCATGGATGCTGCGAGGGCTGGAGCACCTCTGCTCTGGAGACAGGCCGAGCCGAGCCGATGCGGGCAGCAGGACTACAGCTCCCGTGCTGCACCGGCGGCGGGCGGCCCTCCCGGGCTGAGGCGGGCAGGGACAAAAGCGGCCCCGGCGCAGGTAGGGGCGGGGGGCGGCGGGCCCGCGGCACGGGGATGGGCGCTGACCCCCGCCCCGAGAGGGCACCCCGGCCCCGACGGCCTCTCCCCTGCGCTCCCCTCCGCCGGCCAGCCGCCCCCGGCCCTGCCGGCCCCCCCCGGTGCCCGGCGCCCCCCCGGTGCTCGCCCCTGCCCGGCCTTTCCCTGTCTCGCCACGGGGCCCCCGTGCCCAGGCGGACACGCTGCTCCACGTCCCACCCGCCCGGACCCCCTGGCTCCGGCCCTGCTGACACAGGCGCTGGGCAGGGCTCGGCTCGGCCCGGGACACGACGGGACGGGTGGTCAGACCCCCCGGGACAGCCCGGCACATCTTGCTCCTGCTCTCCTTGGGCACCGCAGGCCCGTTTGGGGAGTCGCGAGCTTCCCCAGGGCCCCTTTTCCTGGCGAGTTCTCGCCTTTTGCCGGCCAGCTGCGTGGGCCACGCTCTTGGGGTCGGTGCTTTTAGCAGGAGTTTTGAAGGCTCTGGCTGGAAGGGAAGGCGGCTGTTGGCAGGTAAGTGCGCTTCTGCCCGCGATTTCTTCTGAATCCAGGTGTTGTGCTTGGCAGGGCCCCTCTGTCCTTGCTGCGCCGGCCGGCGCGGCTGCTCACGGGACAGGCCTCTCCTGCGGACCCCGGCGCATCCCACCGCCGTCTTCCCGCACAAGTAGCTGTACCTGCCTCCATCTGCGCGCCGAGGGCCAGCGGCACGCCGGACTCCAGGCCGCTGCGGCAAGGTGGGGGTCTGAGCTGTCCCGGCGCTGTCCGGCACTGGCAGGATTTCAGCGGAGGGGCTCGGCAAACGCACGGCAGGGCGTGCCGAGCCGGGCGTGCTTCTTGCTGCAGATGTCGGTGACCTTTGAGGACGTGGCCATCTACTTCTCCCGTGAGGAGTGGGCAGAGCTGGCGGACTGGCAGCGGTGGCTCTACCGGGAGGTGATGCTGGAGAACTACCAGGCGGTCGCCTCGCTGGGTGAGGACTCTCTCCGGCGCCGCCGGGCTGGGGTCGAGCTGCAGTTCACCTCTGTAACGGAGCTGGAGCCTGGAAAGGGAAAATCCAGCTGTCGCCGTTGGTGCCCGAGCGCTGACGTAGGGGTTGTGATCGCAGGTTTTACCCTGCCAGGCAGCCTCCTGCGGAGAGCGGTCCTGGTAGAGAGACTAGGAGAGTGGAACGGGATGGGATAGAATAGAATAGAATAGAACAGAACAGAACTGGACTATTTCATTTGGAAGGGACCTACCACAACCATCTAGTCCCGCTGCCTGACCCCTTCAGGGCTGACCAGAGTTCCTGGCTGACCAAAGCCTCCCTGGCGCAGCGATGAACCATCCCAGGCGCTGTCAGCAGGCAAGCGGACGAGGTGATGAGGACAAGGCGAGAGGAGGCTGTAGGTGCAGGGACGGGGGGGCCGAAGCTGTAGACGGGCAGGGACAGGAGAGAGGAGCAGAGCTGGGGGGAGATGCTGGGGCTGCAGGTGGCGGGGTCCGGCGATGCTGTCCCGGCAGTGCGGGAGAGGGTGCCTCTCTCTCTGCCCCGGACAGGCTGGCCTGTGATCAAGCCAGAGATCATCTGCCAGATGGAGCGAGCAGAGCTGCCGTGTGTGCCAGACCCCCCCAGGACACCGCGGAGCCACCGGACCCCTGTCTCAGGTTGGTACCCGGGGGCTGTGAGGGTTCTGGGGGGTTCCAGCAGCAGCGTCCCCTGGGCCCCAGATGCTCTGTGCAGCAGGAAGGGTGGGTGTTGGCGGGGTGCCTGTGCCGCTGGCCATGGGGAGGGGTCCCACGTGCCCATCCAGTCCCCAGCAGTGACCCCAGCCTCTTCTCCCCAGCAGCCGGTGACCCTGGGACGCAGAGGGAGGCTGGGGGGGTCCCCGAGGGGCTGCCGGCACCCACCACCCTGCTCCCGGGGATGCCCAAGCGGGGCAGGAGGCGTCGGGGGCGCTCGACCCACAGCCGGCCAAGCAGGAGCCGGGGGGGTTCCTCAGGGCGCCCTCGCCTCCACCCCTTGCCAACCCCTCAGCCACTGGAGAAGACCCCCACCACACTGGAGAAGACCCCCCCTACGTGTCCTGAGTGCGACAAGAGCTTCAAGCGCCAGGCGGCGTTGGCCGTCCATGTGCGGAGACACACAGGCGAGCGGCCCTTCGGCTGCCCCCGCTGCGGGAAGGGCTTCCCCTCCAAGGGGGGCCTCAAGCGCCACCAGAAGACCCACGTGGGGAAGCTGGACCCCCCCTGCCCCCAGTCATGCCAGCCCAGGTCTCCTGGCCAAGCTTCTGCTGGCCCGGCCCCCCCGTGGCCCCCCAGCCCCTAAGAGACCCTATGGCTGCACTGAGTGCGGGAAGAGCTTTGGCAAGAGCCGGGACCTGAAGAAGCACCAGCAGACTCACACGGCAGCGCAGCCATTCTCCTGTCCGCAGTGCGGCCACTGCTTTCGGCTGAAGCAGATCCTGGCGTCGCATCAGAAGATGCACAGCGAGGAGAAACCCTTCGGCTGCGCTGACTGCAGCAAGCGCTTCGGCCAGAAGCGTCACCTGCTGAGCCACCGGCGCGTGCACACCGGTGAGAAGCCCTTCACCTGCGGTCACTGCAGCCACCGCTTCAGCCAGAAGCACCACCTGGTCAGCCACCAGCGCATCCACACCGGGGAGCACCCCTTTGCCTGCACCCACTGCCCCAAGGCCTTCAGGGATGAGAAGATCCTCACCATCCACCAGCGCATCCACACCGGACAGAAGCCCTACAAGTGCGGCAAGACCTGCAGCCAGAAGCAGCACCTGAAGAGCCACCAGCGGGTGCACCGTGGCCCACCGGTGGTGCCGGAGGGTGTGTGGTGCGAGGGGAGGTGTCTTACCCCAGCGGAGAACCGGGCAGAGGACAAGCCCTTGCAGTGCGGCCACTGGGAGAAGCGGTTTCGGGATGAGGGGATCATGCTGGCTCACCAGTGCACCCACAGCACCCCCAGCCTGGGGCCACCTCTGCAGCCCAGTGACCCCTGAAACTGCTGCTGAGGGGCTGCGGGGTGCTGGGGCTGTGTGTGGGGGGGTGGCTGTGGGGGGTGACCCAGAGCACCAACCTCCAGCTGCACCGGAGCAGCCATGCATGAGCCAGGAGCGAGTGAGGGCCGTGGCCCCTCCACCAGCAGCTCCAGCTGTGGCCCGAGAAGCATCCTCACCAGCAGCTGGATCGTCCTTGACTTTTCCATCGTGGGTGTTGGTTTGGGGGTGGGGGTGGTTGCTGGCACCCCTTCCCTGCTGTGCTGGGCCCTGCGATGCCGGCAGCTGCTGTGGGAGAGCCGTGGGCACAGGACCGGCTGCCGGGGCAGGGAAATACAATAAATATACGACAATTGTCAGAATGGTTTACAGGACAGAGGGGAAGATGCTGCTTGATTTTTCCACCCGGATAGTAAATAAAAAGCTTCTTCATGCTGACAACAAGCGGTGAGCTCCACAGCAGCATGGCGTCTGCCACTGCTCAACAGCAGCAGCACCTCGGGTCCGGCGTCCCCTTGCTTGTCCCTAGAAAACCCCTTCCCCGGCCCGTTCTCCTTCGGACACTGTGAGAAGCTGGGATCTGCCCGGGGGGCTCCGGCGGGCAGGCGGGGGGTGAAGCAGCGGGACGTGCGCGAGGGCTCATCTCAGCAAAGGTGCCACCCGTGCCGGGGCCGCCGGATCTCGCTGGGAACAGCCTGCTCTTCCCATCGGCTTTTTGAAAATTCTGGGCACTGGACACCACTGGGGCTGGGGCAGGCAGATGGTGGGGATGGCCGGGGGGGGCTGCCCTTCCCCTGCCTGACAGTGACCCCGTCCCCGCTTGTCCCCATGGCCCCAAGGCTTTCTGGGACACCAGGTCCCTCCCGCGGGTCTCGGCTCCCCCAAACGTGGTTCATCCGAATGGCCTTGGGTGCGTCCCCACATCACCCACCGCTCCCACACGAGCCCACCCTCCCTGCGGCCACTTCAGCCCCCCCAGACTGTTCCCGCCTGCCCTGGGTTGCTCCAGGCTTGGCCCCAAACAGTCCCAGCTCACCGTGAGACGAATCGTCTCTTTCTAGAAATACAGAATGAGCAAGAAGCAGAGCAGGACCCAGGATTAGTGGGCAGGTCTATCAGGTCTATGCCAACAGGGAGGTCATTCCTACAGCCCAGCCCATCCCTACAGCTCATCCCATTCCTACAGCCGATCCCATTCCTACAGCCCAGCCCATCCCTACAGCCCATCCCATCCCTACAGCTCATCCCATTCCTACAGCCCATACCTACAGCCCATCCCATACCTACAGCTCATCCCATCCCTACAGCCCAGCCCAGCCCTACAGCCCATCCCTACAGCCCATCCCTACAGCCCATCCCATCCCTACAGCCCATCCCATCCCTACAGCCCATCCCATTCCTACAGCCCATCCCATCCCTACAGCCCATCCCATCCCTACAGCCCATCCCTACAGCCCAGCCCATCCCTATAGCCCATCCCTACAGCCCATCCCAGCCCATCCCATCCCTACAGCCCATCCCTACAGCCCATCCCATCCCTACAGCCCATCCCATCCCTACAGCCCAGCCCAGCCCTACAGCCCAGCCCAGCCCACCCCTTCCCCCACCCACACGGAAGCACAAGGGCAGCTCGGGCCCCATAGTTTGGGTCCAAAACCCACAGGTTCACGGCCATGGCTGAGCTCTGTCTGTCCATTTGTCTGTCCCTCTCCCTGGCTCAGCCGGGTGCCAGCACAGCCCATGGCATCTCAACGCTCCGTGGCACAGCTGGGAATCCCATCGCCCAGGTCCCTGCTCCCGGCGGGGCGGCCTCTGTCCCCTCCGCACCGAACCCCCTCGCTCTCTGCCCCCAGGAGTTATTGCGACCGATGCACGATGGTGCTGGGCCAGCGGGGTGCTGTCGTGGCTGGGCATGGCACAGCACGGCACAGCATGGCACAGCACGGCACGGTGGTTGTGTCTCAGCATGCACCAGTAAAAGCTCCTTCAACCCCTCTGCCAGCTCTGCCCACTGCTCGGGACCCAGCGGCCACGTCCTCAGGCATCGCCAGCACCTGCAGCACCGGCCAACACCCCGCAGCACCTGCAGCACCGACAACGTCCCAGCACCGGCAGCACCCGCAGCGGGGCTGTGGCGTGTGGCGCAGTGTGTCCCTCCTGGCCATCGGACACCCCCAGGCCAACAGCCCTTCTCCTTTTAAACACCAAAATCCCACACTCCCGTGCCCTGTGCCCCACCGGCCTCTCTCCGCCGGGTGAACGTGGCCGGCGCGTTGCCTGTCCCCAGGCTCGGTTCACCGCGGTGCTGCCGCCCGCTCACCCACCCGGGTGGAAGAGCAGCGGTTGCACCCAGCGCTCACGTAAAACCCTCCCCTGACAGCAACAGCCTCCTGCAGCCCTCTGCCTGCCGGGGCAGGCAGCCTGGAGGGCAGGCAGCGGGACAGGCAGCAAGGAGTTGAAGGCAGCGAGGCAGGCAGCAGGAAGCTGCAGGCAGTGGGGAACTGGAGGCAGCAGGGCAGGCAGTGTGGCAGGCAGCAGGAGCTGCAGGCAGCAGAGCAGGCAGCAGGAGCTGCAGGCAGCTGCAGGCAGCAGGGCAGGAGCACTGACAGTGCCAGGCAGCGTAACCTGCCGGGTGTGAGCCATCGCCCTGGCCCCTCACGGCTGTCACCCCCCCCCCCGGCAGGCAGTGCCGGCCCGACGCCCAGCCGGTGCCGGAGCTGTGGTGGGCAAAGGGGAGAACGGGGGCCCGGCTCTGCCACTGTCGGTGGGACGTGGCTGCTGGCGATGCCCCCAGCCCGGCAGAGCCCCCCGCCTGCCCCTCCTGGCTCCGGCGGCTGAGCCGGGATGAGCGTGTGGCCAGTCGTCCCCCCCCGTGCTGCGGTGGGCACGAGTGACGCCGGTTTGTCGGGCAAGTGGCCAGGCTCTGTGAGCAGCCGGTCACCCCTCAGCCCCCTTCCCTCCAAAGCCTGTGCTGCACCAGTCATCGAATTCTGTTAAATTCTGTTCAAAAACTGAAGCTTTAATGGTAACCGCAGCCTCATGCCGCCATCCTCTGCCCGGCATCCCCGGTGAACCATCTGTGCCGGGTGGGACAGGCTGGGTGAGGCTTTGGGGAGGAAGCGGGACGTGGGGCAGCCCCCCCAGCCGCGGACCCACCATGGGGGCAGCTGCTCTATAGAGACACCCAGACGTCGGGACTGGGGCTGCTGCGGCCCCTTGGCCCTCCCCTTGGCCCCGCACCCCTCCCAGGCCCTCCCTGGTGCCCCCCATGTCCTCCCTGGTCCTCCCCAAACCCTTCCCCATCCCTCCCGGTTCCCCCCTGAGACCCTCCCCATCTCTCCCCAGTCCCTCTCGGTCTCCCCGAGCCCTCCCTGGTCCCTTCCCTGGTCCCCCTTGTCCCCCTTGTCCCTCCCGAGTTCTCCCAGACTTCCCCGGTTCCCGTGGTTCCCCCCCCGAGCCCTTCCCATTCCCCCCCCGTCTCCCCAGTCCTGGTCCCCCCCAAGCCTTCCCACTGCCCCCCAGTGTCCCTAGTCCCTCCCCAGTCCCACCAGTCCCCCCTCGTTGGTCCTCCCAGTTCATCCCCAGTCCCCCCGGTGTCCCCCCCCAGTCCATCCCCAGTCCACCTGGTCCCCCCGAGCCCTTCCTGGTCCCCCCCAATTCCCCCAGTCCCTCCCAGTGCCCCCCCTCGGTGCCAGACGTGGGGGCTGCTCCCGCAGGTGTATCGCAGCCCGGGGCAGGACCAGGAGCACTGGAGCATCCCGGGGGGGGGCGTTGGGCCAGGGGTGCCGGGGGGGGGGGGGAGCTCCTCAGCGCCGGGAGAAATCCCCACCTGTGGGAGAGGGGGTGAGGGGGGCGCGGGGTGCTGAACCCCCAGCCACGTGGGGGGCTCAGGGAGCTGCACCCCGGGAGGCTGCCCCCAGCCCCCCCCGCTCACCCTGGCAGCTGCTGCACTGGCAGCTGTGGATGACGGGCAGCACCACGGGCTCGGTCTGGCCGCCGGGACAGGGCAGGCGCAGGACGCGGACGGGGCTGCCGGGGTCCAGGCGGTAGCTGCAGCAGTCGCAGAGGCTCTGCAGGTACGGCTCCTGCCCGGGGACACGCGGGTGCTGGCGTGGGGGCTGGAACCAGGGAGACACCCCCCCCCCCCCCGCTCCTGCTGCCCCTCAGCCCTGTGGCAGAGCCTGGCTGAGCCCCCCGGCGCCGGCTGACCTCGGGGATGACGGTGGTGCGGGAGCGGCAGCGCCCGGCGCAGTAGCTGACCTCGACGGCGGGCAGGGCGCAGGGCCCCTTGGCGATGGTGCGCAGCTCGGTGAAGCGCCGGCACGTGGAGGACGGCTCCTCTGCAAGAGGAGGGCACGGCGGTGGTGCTGCCCGTGCTGCCCACGCTGCCTGCGCCACCCCGACGCCTCCCCCCGGCAGCGCGTCCGGCGAGGCCGTGGGGTCCCGGTGGGCACCCACCCCCAGCGCGGGCCGCGGGACCTTACCCGGCCACTCCTCCCGGCACACGGGGCAGCAGCTGCCCGGCTCCCGCACCTTCACCGCACCCTGCCGAGACGGTGGCCTCAGCCCCTGCCCCTGTGTGCCCTCTGCCCACGAGAGCCCCCTCCCCACACATGCCCCCTCCCCACGAGTGCCGCGTCTACGCGTGCCCCCGCTCCACGAGTGCCCGCATCCTAAATTGTGCCCCCTCCCCATGAGGGCCCCCAGCCCACACGTGTCCCCAGCCCACACGTGCCCCCAGCCCACACGTGTCCCCAGCCCACACGTGCCCCCAGCCCACGCGTGCCCCCTCCCCAGAAGCGCCCCAGACCTCGGGGCAGGCGAGGGGGGGGCAGCCGGCGGTGCAGGCAGCCTGCCCGTTGACGCAGCGGCACGTCTCGCACTCCTCCTGCCACTCGCTGCCAGCCTGGGGGGGACGACACGACAGGGCTCGGCCCAGCCTGGGGTGCAACCGGGCACCCCCAGATGAGGGGCACCCCCAGACAAGGCGCACCGGCACCGCTCACCTGGTGGAGCTGCCCCCGGTGCCGGCACTCGCAGAGGTCGGCCGGGACACAGTGGCCAGTGCCGTTGCGGTAGCGGCCAGGCTGGCAGGTGCAGCCGGGGGCCGGGGACTCGCTGCAGTTACGCGGCGGCTCGCCGAAGATGTCCTGGCAGCTCCGCTCGCAGCCGGCCGGTGTGTCGGGGCCCTGCCGGTGCTCCCCCGCCGGACAGGCTGCATGCGGCACAGGGTATGGCATCGGCCCCATCACCGGCACTGGCACCGGTGTGGTGCAGGACACAGGGATCGCCGCCTTGGCCCCGGGTGGGGGCCGGCACCATGCGGGTGACAGCTCTGTCCCCTCCCTTGCCACCTCCCGGGGTCGAGGGACTGCGGGGGGACTCACGGCAGTCGGGGAGGCTGCAGGGGGTCCGGCGGGTGGGGGGCCCCAGGCACTCTGCCCCCTCGTAGAGGCGCTGCCGGAGCGGGTGCCGGTGGGAGAGCCGTTCGCCCATCCCGCACGTCACCGAGCAGGGGGACCAGGGCGACCACGGGGACCACAGGCAGTCCACTGCGGGGGGTGAGATGTGGCGGCTGCTGCGCGGGGACGACATCATGGGGACGGGGACGGGGACGGGGACAGGGACGGGGGTCTCTCACCGTTACAGTCCTCCTGGGAGCAGTTGAAGGTGCCGCGGACACAGATGCTGCGGAGAGAGGGGGGATCGGTACCCAGCCAGCCCCCGCTGAGCTCCCAGCCCCCCGGCTCGGCCACGCACGTGGGGTGACCCACCCCGGGGCGACACCGGGGGCTGCAGCACCCACCAGCTGTTGCAGCCGTGCTGGAGGCGGCTGCCCGGCACATACTCCTGCTGCTGCTGCTCCTGCGAGAGGTTGTGTGCCCCGGGCAGGACGAGGGGCAGCCGGCAGCGGCACAACTCGGGGGGGACGCAGGCCCCATCCTGCAGCACCTGCGGGGCACCCACAGGTGACCAGGGACCCCTTGCCTCCTCGCCCGGCCCCCACCCTCTGCGGGGTCCCTGGGGTGGTGGGTGGCAGTGGGCTCCCCGGGGCTGGGGGGAGGGCTTGGGGGGGGCGCAGCCGTACCTGGCCGGGTGGGCAGGCGCAGCCGGGCTGGCAGCTCTCTGGCAGGCACCGTGTCCCCGGGCGGAGGTGGGCGCAGATGTGGGGGCAGGCGTTGGCGCAGTCCTGGTACACCTGCCCACCGGAGCACTCTGCGGGAGAGGAGGGGGTGGCTGCGGCATGAGAACCCCTGGCAGCCCAAGGTCCCCCCCACCCCTAAACCTGGCTGGGCCCCCCCCTTACCCGCCGAGCAGTTGTGGGCATTGCAGACACGGTGCAGCAGCAGCGGCAGGAGGGTGCATGGCTCCTCCCTGCCCCCCGGCCCGGGCAGCGGCTCCCGGCGCCGCTCGGAGATGCCCCCACCGCAGCTGGCGCTGCAGGGGCTCCACGGGGACCAGGGGCTCAGCCGGCAGCCGGCTGCGGGGGGAGCGCAGGCTCAGGGCTGTGCCTCGCCATCTCAGCCTCCCACTGTCCACCATCCCACCGCTGACCATCGCACCATCCACCATCTCACGTCCCACCATCCACCGTCCCACCGTCCCACCGCCCAGCCCACCGTGGTGGCACTCACCGGGGCAGGGCTGTGGGTTGCACTCGGCCGTCTCCTTTGTGCCAGCGGCACTGCAGGGCACCCCGCCGGCACTGTCCTGGCAGCTGCGGTGCCGGGAGGTGTTGCCAGCGCCGCAGCTGCGGGAGCAGGGTCCCCACGGGGACCAGGGCCCATAGGAGGGACACGCCGGGGCCGGGCAGGCAAAGGTCCCATTCCCGCAGGTGCTGCACCGGGAGCGACACCGGCATCAGCGTCCCACCCCAGGGGCTCCGCCACGCGGCACAGCTGTGCCCGCCTTGCTGCCGTGTCCCCCCCACAGCACCCACCAGTTGTGGCACTCCAGCTCGGCCACCTGTCCCGGCCGGAGCTCCCGGCTGATGTTGGCAGCGGGCAGCCCGCAGCGGCATTCGGTGATGGCCACGCACGCCCCGTCCTGCAGCAGCTGCCCCGGAGGGCACCGGCACCCTGCAGGGGCAGAGAGGAGTGGGGCTGCACCCATGGGTGCCGTGGGTGGTCCCGAAGGGGGCGGGCAGGTGGGGAGCTCTGCCACGGGGATGTACGGTGCGGGACGTGGGTGCACCGGTGTGCCACAGTGCAGCCAGAACCAGCGCCGTGGGGTGGGAGGGTCTCATGGCTGTGATGGGGGGCAGGGGGCTGTGCTATGGGTGGGGGGCTGCAGGCAGCTCGGGGGGGGGCGGGCAGTGGCGGCGGCACGTACCCGGCTGGCAGGGCCCCTGCAGACACTCGACATGGGGCCAGAGGTCAGCGCAGGCGCGGGGGCAGCCGTTGGCGCAGGACGCGGCGAAGGCTCGTCCCCTCTCCTCACACGCCTCCCCTGGGTGCGGGGCTGGGTGTCAGGGTGCAGCGGGGGCACGGCGCCCGCCTCGCTCCCCTCCAGCGCGCGGGGGTCCCCGGGACGCTGGGGCGGGGGGGTTACCTGGGCAGGCGGCGGTGTTGCAGCTCTCGGTCTGGGAGTGGGCACCACGGCACCGCTGGCTGCCAGCCGGGTGCTGGGGCTGCCGTCGGCGCAGGCGGTAGCCCCCGCTGCAGGGATCCTGGCAGGGCCCCCAGGGCCCCCAAGGGCTCCAGAGGCAGAGGTCTGCGAGACACGGGGGTCACCCGCCCCGCGGGGATGCCGCCGTCCCCGGCAATGGTGCCCACGGCACCCTGCAGCCCCCCCAGCCCCCCGGTACCTTCGCAGACGTGGGGGTCTGGGCAGAGTCGCTCCTGCCGCAGCTCAGCCGAGCAGGCGGCCCTGCTGCCGGCCCAGGGCAGCCCGGTCTGGGGGTCCAGGCAGGTTCGGTAGCGATGCTGCACCGCGGCCAGGGCCGAGACCCCCGCCGGTGTCCCCTCCGCCGGCCACCACCGCCCCGGCTGGGCCAGCAGCTGGGCGAGGGTGCCGGGGCCGAGCGCGGGCAGGGGCAGGCAGGGGCCGCAGGGCGCCCACTCCGACCAGGGGCTCAGCGGCAGCAGCCCTGGGGGGACATGGAGCCGCTGGGGACCCCCGGTCAGAGCATGGGGAGGGGGCAGCCCCCACTCGTGTGGGGCAGAGCAGTGTGACCACCCCTCAGGGGGATGCCGGGGGGTCCCTGAGCAGAGGGAAGGGGCTGGGGGGGGCTGGGGCCAGATCGAGGAGGTGCCGCCGAGGGCGGGGGGCTCTGCGGTGCCGGGGGTCCGCACTCACCCTGGCAGCCCTGGCTGCTGCAGTGCAGGGTCCCGTTCTGGCACACGCTGGGAGGAGAACAGCAGATGAGCACCCCCCGCTTCGGCGCAGCACCCCGGCCCCCCACGTGCAGGGCTGCCCCCCCCGGCCCCGCTCACCACTCCGCGCAGCCCAGCAGGACGGTGTCGCCGGCAGCCAGGGTCTGGGGGCCGCCGGGCCCCCCGGGGTGCAGGCAGTCGCACTGTGTGGGCGGCACACAGCCCCCGGCCTGCTCCAGCAGACCCTGCCAGGACAGAGGGTGATGGGGGGCGATGGGTGCCCCCCCTGCAGCCCCCCACCCCTCCTGCCGCTTTGGGCCAGCTGGACGTTGGCACTCGGGTCCCGCCATGGCCCCGTGGGCAACGGGCTGTCCTGTCCCCCGACCCCGGGGGGGCTGGCACCCATCCCATCCCCATCCCATCCCTGGGGACCCCCCCTCTCCGGACCCCGTCCCCGGTGCCGCAGCCCCCTGCCCACCCCTGCCCGCTCTTGCCTGTGGGCAGGCGCAGCCGGGCAGGCAGGGGGGTGGCTGCGGACAGAGCTCGGGGTGCTGCAGGCTGGAGCAGAGCTGGGCACAGGGCGGGCCGCAGGGCCGGTACTCGAAGGGGGGAGCACAGCTGGCCTCTGTGGGGGAGAGGGGTCAGACAGGAGCCCCCCACGGGCAGGGGCACCCCAGGCAGCGCCTGGGACAGGCAGGGGCAGGCAGGAGTGCATGGGACAGGCATGGGACCCCAGTGAGGGCATGGGGACGGGCAGGAGCAGGCAGGAAGCTCACAGGATGGGCAGGGACAGGGCAGGGAGCGCTCAGGATGGGCGAGGACACCCCAGCGTGCGCACAGGATGGGCAGGGTGCAGGCAGCGAGCCGGGAAGGGCAGGGGCACCCCGGTCGAGCACAGGGACGGGCAGGGGCAGGCAGGGGGTGCGGGCAGCCCCGTTGCTCACCCGAGCACCCCGAGGTGTTGCAGACACGGCTCTGCCTGTCCAGCCCCACGCAGCCCACGGGGCCCTGCCGGTGCCGGTGCCGGTGCTGCCGCGGGGCCTGGCAGGAGCAGGGGCTCCAGGGGCTCCAGGGGCTCCAGGGGCAGGCGGCTGTGGGCAGGGAGGGGACGGGGTGATGGCGGGCAGGGACCCCACCGAGGCCCCCACCCCAGCCGGCACCCTACCTGGGCAGGGGCGCAGGTAACACGCTTCCACCTCGCGGCGTGTGCCGAAGCCGTGGCTGTGGTTGCAGGCAGCGCCGGGGGCCGGGCAGGGGCAGGCAGCCTCCCGGGTGGTCAGGCCGGTGCCGCAGGAGTGGGAGCAGGGGCTCCACGGGCCCCAGGCGCAGCCCCCCGACCCTGGGGGGACACAGCACGTTACGGGGACACGGTGCCCCAAAGCCACCACCGCAGTGCACAGGGACCCATCCATCCCACTGGGATCCCGGTCCTGCCCTGGGCCCTCCTGGGAGGTTCGGGGGTCCTGGGGGCTTTGGATCGACCTCTCAGGCTCCGGGGGGGGCCGCACGGTCCACGCACCCCCCAGGGACGCCAGTGATGCCCGTGCCCGCCCCCGTCCCCTCGCCCAGGCACTCACCGGCACAGGGGATGTCCTGGCACTGGGTGCCCTCAGGGGTGCAGGTGCTGTGGGGGGGACGCAGCGGGTGGGTGGGGGGAGCAGCTCAACCCCCCCACCCTCCCCAGCCCCCCGGCACTGACCATCGCTGGCATTCGCCCTGCGGCCAGCTCTCGCCCAGGCGCCTCTCGCTGCCCGCCTGCAGGCAGAGGGGCAGGCAGGGCCCCGCCGCGCACCCCCGGCTCTGCTCCTGCACCCCCTGGCACTCGCCGTCCCCAGAGTCCGGGCTGGGGGTCCTGGGGGGGACACGGGGGTCACCCACCGCACAGGGGGGCTGCAGGAGCGGAGTCCCAGCTGGCACCCATGGGGGTCACAGTGGTTCCCACCCCGCAGCCCCTGGGTGTCCCGTGTCCTCTGGGTGCCCTGTGTCCCCCCGGGTGCCGTGTGCCCCCCCCAGGTTCCGTGTCACCTGAAGCGAGCCTGTTGCCCGTCCCCGCAGGTGACGCTGCAGGGTGTCCAGCGGCTCCAGCGGCTCCACTGGCAGGGGGGCGGGGGGCAGCCCTGGGGGGTGCAGCGCAGGCGGCCCCCCACGCAGGTGCAGTTGTTGCAGCCGTCGCGGTGGCGGCTCCCCGGCACCCAGCTGTGCCCCGCCGCATCCGTACACTCGCAGTGGGCGGGGGGCACGCAGCCCCCATCCTGCTCCAGGGTGCCTGCGGGGACGGAGGGGGGTCGGTGACAGGGGGTGGGGACCCCCCCCCCCCCGGCGCGCACAGATGTGTGTGTGCAAGTTCACATACATGCGTGTGTGCGTGTAAGTGTGCAGATAAGTGTGCGGGTACATCTGCCCCTGCAGACCCCAGGGGCACCCCCAGCTCTGCCCGAGAGGGGACCTGAGCTCTGCCCCCCCTCCCCAGCACCCCTTGGGGGATGCAGAGGGGACGAGGACAGGCAGGACTCACCGTTGGGGCAGCGGCAGCCGGGCTGGCAGCGCTGCTCCTGCCCGCAGGCCAGGCCCTCCTGCAGGTCCCGGCAGTGCCGCGGGCAGCGGTTGGCACAGGCCACCAGCGCCATGCCGGGCGGGCAGCCCTCCCCTGGAGACAGCACCCATCAGCCCTCGGTGAGCCCCCCCAAGCCCCCCGCAGCCCCCCACACCCCCGCCCCCGTACCGTACCGCAGGGCCGGGGGTTGCAGAGGCGCAGGTGGTGCCGCTCGCCGGGGCAGGGCTGCCCACTGTTTTTTGGGGGGGGGCCGGGTGCAGGAGCGGCTGCGGACGGAGCGACCCCCCCCGCACGTCCGGTCACATCGCGACCAGGGGCTCCAGGCCGACCAGGCGCCGTCCACTGCCGCGCAGCGAGAGGGCGTCAAACGGGGGCCACTGCCCAGCACCCCCCCACAAGCCCCCTGTACCGCCACCACAAAATCCCCTCCATGAGGCCCGCGCGCTGCCCCCCAACCTCCCCCCCCCCAGGTCCTGGACACCACCCCCCAGCCAGCCCCGCTCTGAGCACCCCCCAGCCCCCCTAACCGTCCGGCCAGCCCCCAGCCCCCTCCCCGAGCCCCCCGAGCCCCCCACCCTTGCAGGCCTGTAGGTTGCAGAAGCGGCGCTGGGTGTTGGCGCTGAGGATGTCGGGGCACCAGCGGCCCCCCGGCCCGGGGGGGGTGTAGGCACGCAGGCGGAGCTGCAGCCCCCCACCACAGCTGCGGGAGCAGCCGCCCCACGGCCCCCACGGCGTCCACCGGCAATCCCGGTCGGCACAGGACTCGTCCGGGCAGGGGGGGACGGCTGCGGGGACACCGGGACTGGCACCGCCGACACCCGCAGCCCCCAGAGCCTGGGCGGGGGGGCAGAGGGACCGCTGCCCCCCCCCCAGCCCCTATACAAGCAGTGGGGCAGGGCCCCCCATAGCCCACCTGCGCAGTGGGGCAGGTTGCAGACCCGCTGCTGGACGCTGTCCCCGCTGCAGCCCCCCACCCTGCTGCAGGGGCGGCTGCGGCTCTTGGTGGCCGGCGCCTCGGGGCGGGTGCAGGTCTTGGAGCAGGGGGTCCAGGGAGACCAGGGGCCAAAGCCCCCCTCTTCCTCAGCGCCTGGCCCGGGATGAAGGCTCCCCATCAGCCAGCGGCATGAGCCCCCCTGACGTCGCAGAACCCCCGTGCCGGGGGTCCCGAGGCAGCACCCCCCCCGCCACGCAGCACACCTCTCACCTGGGGCAGTGGGTCTGGGCTCTGGCGGGGCGGTGGTCATCACTGTGGGGGAAGAGCAAAGGCAGTGACACCCTTGCACACCCCCCCCCCGGCCCCCACACCCCGGCCGCGGTGGTGGGACCCACAGGGGACCGTGGGGCAGAGGGGCCGTGACCCACAGCAGGGCCGAGGAGCTGGGGCCAGCACCCACCGGGGCAGTCGGGGCTCCGGCAGAACTTGCTGTCGGTGCGGGGTCCCACACAGCCCCGGTCCCCGCAGGCCCGCCGGCGGGTCGTCAGCCCCAGCCCCCCGCAGCTGGGTGAGCAGGGGCTCCAGGGCCCCCAGGGCCTGAACCCCCCGGCCCACCGGCACCCCGGCTCCGAGCAGCGCAGGCGGCCGTGCAGGCAGGTGCTGGGGTGGCAGGCAGAGTCAGGCGGGGGGTGAGGAAGGGTCAGGGGATGGGGCATGGGGGGGGCAGTGGGGGGATGAGGGATGGGGAGGGGCAGTGGGGTGGTGGGGAAGGGCAGTGGGGTGACGGGGAGAGGGTTCAGGGTGGTGGGGAGGGGGTTCAGGGTGGTGGGGAAGGGGAGCAGGGTGCGGGGTGCTGGGGAGGGGCAGTGGGGTACGTGGTGGTGGGGAAGGGTGGCGGGTGCTGGGCGCTCACCAGTTGGTGCAGGGCGTGTGGATGGTGCTGCCGGGGGGCAGCTCCTGGCCCGGCGCGAGGGGGGGGGCTGTGGGTGCCCAGGCCCGGGGGGGCCGAGGGGGTGGCGGAGTCGTTGTGCAGCTCCCACAGGAGCTCGGTCGTCAGCACGCAGGGACACTCCTGCGCCGCACACGGCCTCGCACCCAATGTCCCAGGGCACCCATGGCCCCAGGGAGCACCCATGGCCCTGGGGGGCACCCAATGGCCCAGGGGCACCCATCACCCCAGGGAGCACCCATGGCCCCAGGGAGCACCCATCACCCTGGGGAGCACCCACCACCACTGGGATCCCCCGCCACCCCAGGGAGCACCCACTACCCCCAGGAGCCACCCCAAGAGCAGGGACCAGCACCCCCCACCCAGCGCAGGAGGAGGCAGCACCCAGGGGTCACCCCACAGAGGGGGGGGGGGTCCAGAGTGCGGGAGCGGCACCCCGGGGTGCTGGGGGCTCACCGAGACGCAGGCGCCGCGGTGCAGGTAGGTGCCGGGGGGGCAGTGGCAGCCCTCCTGGCAGCCCCCCCAGAAGCAGCCCACCCGGCCGGCCAGGTGGGCACAGCTGTAGGGGCAGCCCTCGCCGCGCTGGCACTCACGGTACAGCCGTCCCGCCGGGCAGCCCGCCTCTGCGCCAGCACCGGGGCTCAGCACCGCACCGGGGCCCGGCGGGGCTGGGGGCCGGGGCTGGGGGTCGGTACTCACCCCGGCACACCTGGGTGTTGCAGATCTGGCTCTGCAGGCCCAGCCCCGGGCACGCCGGCTCTTGGCACTGCCGCCGGCGCAGCCGCTCGCCCCCGCCGCAGGAGACGCTGCAGGGGCCCCATGGGGACCACGCGCCCCACGGCGACCACGCGCCCCACGGCGCCTCTGTGGACACGGGGAGGGAGAGCGGGATGGGACAGGGCGGCCGTTGGCTCAGCTGGAGCCAGCGCAGGGGCAGCCTCGGCCTGGCCGGCGGCAGGAGCTTTAGCCAGCGCTGCACCGGTGCTGACGCCAGCCCCGACACCACGGCCCTTGGGAACAGGGTTGCTCTGCCCCACCGCATCACCCGCACCGCACGGCATGGCACTGCGCCGTGCAGCTTGGCACGGCACTGCTCAGCGCTGCGTGGCAGCACGTCGTGCTGTGCTGTGCCGCGTGGCACCGCGTGGCGCCGCACGGCATCACGTGGCACCGCAGGGCACCCATGTCACCTCCCTGCTCCGCACAGGACTGCACAGTGCTGCATGGCGCTGCATGGCACAGCACGGTGCTGCACGGCACGGCGCGGCACAGCACTCTGCCAACACAGATTTGCTCTCCAGGGAGCCCCCACCCCATCCACCCCATGGCACCCCACGCACCCTGTGCCACCCCATGGCACCCTGCGCCCTATCCCTGCCCCTGCGCTCCCCCAGGACCCCCCCAGCCCTGTCCCCTCACCCCACCGTGTCCCCGCCCTGGGGTCAGGCAGCAGCTGGGGTGGCCACCCCAGGGACACCCACCCACCGCAGGGACACTGTCCCCAGGACGCCAACCCTGAGGGCACCCACTCCATGGACGCCCACCCCAGGGTCACCTATCCCAGGATCACCCACCCTGTGGACACCCACCCCAGAGAGCCCCGGGCGCTCAGTGCACCCACCCCTGCAGCCCCCCTGGGCCTGTATCTCACACGGCCCCCCAGGCCCCCCCCAGGGCCGGGGGCTCTCACCTCGGCAGGGCTGGTGGCCACGGAGCCGGGCAGGGGCGGCCCCCCTGGGAGCGGGGCACCCCGGCACCGTGTGCACCCCCCAGCACCATGACCCCCACTCCCTGCACCGTGGGTACCCCGGGACCCCCACCCAGCCCCGCCACCACCGCGGCCGGCCAGTACCTGGGCAGGGCTCTGTGCCGCACACCATCGCCCCGGCCATGCAGGTACTGCAAAAGAGGAGAGTCATTGGCGGGGGGGGACACCCCGGCTGGGACCCCCGGGCAGCACCACGGCCGCCACATCCGCACCAGTTGTTGCAGGCGTCGAGGGCCGCGGTGTCACCGGGCTGGTAGAGGCGGCCGCGGTGGTAGCAGAGGCAGCGGCTGGACGGCACGCAGCTCTGGTTCTGCAGCAGTAGCCCAGGTGGGCAGGCACAGCCGTCGTGGCAAAGCGCAGCACACTCCACGCCCGTGCCCAGGTCCAGGCAGAGCCGCGGGCAGGGCCCCCCGCCATGCCGGCACTCCTCCGCCGTCCGGTAGACCATGTCCCCTGGGCACCGCGCTGCAGGCAGAGCGGGCAGTGGGGCTGGGCATCGTCTGCCGCTGGTGCTGCCGGGCAGCGGGTCCTTGCGCGGAGCACTCACCTCGGCAGGGTCGGGTGTTGCAGTCCCGCGTCTGGACGTGGGGGCCAGCGCAGTCCAGCCCCCCGTGCTCTGGGGGTGCACAGACCCGGTGCCGCCTCTGCTCGCCGGCGCCGCAGGGAGCGGAGCACTCGGACCAGGGCGTCCAGGCGCTCCAGCCGGTGTCGGGCTCTGCCGGGGACAGACGGACACACGGCACTCAAGGGGCCACCATGGCACCAGGCACGGGGGTCCCCAGGCCAGCACCGGCACAGCCCCCGCCATCACTGGTGCCACTGCAGGGCTCGGTGGGCGCCTACCGGTGCTGCAGGCCTCGTGGCACTCGCGCACCTCCCGTGCCTCCCCGGCGCAGGGGGCTCCGCCGCCGGCTGCCGCGGGGTTGGAGGGTGACCTGCAGGAAGGCGCCACGTGGCTGTCCCGTCCGTGGGGCACTGCCGTGGGGCAGGATCCCCCCAAAACCCCCCAGCCCCGCACCTGAACCTCTCCTGCATCCCCGCGCCACAGCCGCCATCGCACCGGGTCCAGGGTGACCAGGCTGACCAGCCGCAGTCCACGGCACAGGCCACGTCCTCACACGTCACCGTTCCATCCTGGCACACGCTGGGGACGGGCGTGGGCTCAGCCATGGGCGAGGGACACCCCCAAATGCCCCGGGGGGGTTGTCCCTGCCTGCAGGCAGGACCGGGGTGCAGGCAGGGAGCAGTTCCATGGCGTTGGCGCTCACCATCGGCGGCAGCCTCGCAGGAAAACCTCGCCGGGCAGCCGGTGCTCCTGGGGCAGGTGGCACCGGCACTGGCTGGCGTTGACGCAGCCGCCATCCTGCAGGTACAGCCCCGGCGGGCACCGGCAGCCTGCCCGGTGGTGTGCCTTCAGCACCGGCGGCACCGGCATCCCCCACCATCCCCAGCCCCCCGTTCTGTCACCACGCTGTCCCCAGCCCCCCATGCCATCCCCAGCCCCATCACTCACCCTCCTGGCAGGGGCTCGGGCAGGTGCTGTTGGTGCTCAGGTCCCCACAGGTCTGGGGACAGGGGGGCACCCGCCCCCCCTCGCAGTCCCCTGCCCGCACGAACACCATCTGGGGGCTGCAGGCTGGGGAGGGGGGGAGAGGCAGGGATGCTTAGGGACGGGGTGCTCCCCCGTCACCCCGGTGCCCCACGTGTCCCCAGCTCCCAGACCCCCATACCTCTCTCCCCCTGTGCCCCCTCCCCCGTGGTCCCCCCGTGCTCCCCGTACCTGAGGGGTCCCCGCAGGGCTGCAGGTTGCAGGGCTGGGTCTGGAGGGTGCCCCCGGGGCAGGGCTGCCCCCCGTTCTTGGGGGGGGGGTCGCTGCAGCTCCGCGCTCGGCTTCGCACGCCCCCCCCACACTCGGCGTCGCAGGGGGACCAGGACCCCCAGGCCGCCCACCCGCCGGGCACTGGGGGGGGAAGGCAGGGGGCAGGGGGGGCGCTGACTCCCCTCTGCCCCCCACCCACCCATGCTGCCCCATTGCTCAGCCACAGGACACCCCCCCGGCACCCTGCCACCGTGGGCACGGGCCCCCCGAGACCCCCCCACCATTGGGGACCCCCCCAGCTGGCCTAGGGATGGGGGTGTCCCAGCCCGTGGGGGGGTCCCGGCCCGGGAGCGGGTACCTGGACAGGCACGGAGGAAGCAGGCGCGGGTGTCGAGGCGGGGGCGGGTGCAGCCCCCCCCGGGCAGGGCCCCCCGCAGCAGGGTCCGCCGGCGCAGGGTGACCCCCAGCCCACAGGAGCGGCTGCAGGGACCCCAGCCGCCCCAAGGGGACAGGACACAGTCGGCTGGGGGGGCAAGGCGGGGGGTCAGGGCTGCCCTGGGGACCCCCCTTGCTGCAGGGGGGGGGGCTGGAGCATCCCCTGGGGCTGCCGGGGCCTCTGATCGCCCCTTCCCAACCAGCTCCAGCCCCCTGTGCCCACTCTCAGACCCCCACCCTCGATCCCTGCCCCCCCCCCAGTGCCCCCATCCTCAGACCCCCAGCCTCGATGCTCCCAACCTCAGTGCCCCCAGCCTTGGACCCACAGCCCCAATGTCCCCCAGCCTCGGTGCCCCCCAACCCTCTTGCCAACCCAGGCTCGGACCCCCAGCCTCAGTGCCCCCCAGCCCCGGTGCCCCCCCCAGCTCCCCAGGGCAGGGCAGGCAAACGCCACAGGGACGGGGGCCAGAGTTGGCCAAGGGTAGAAGACCCCGGTATGAGGGGGTTCCCCCCCCCGGCCCCCCCCGTCCTCCCCCGACATACCGCAGCTGTGCTCGTCGGAGCCGTCAGGGCAGTCGGGGTGCAGGTCGCAGCGCTTCTCGGGGGGCAGGCAGCCCCCACTACTGCAGGAGAACTGCTTGGGGGGGCAGGTGGGGGGGGGCCTGCCTGTGGGGGGGCGCCAGGCCGTGGGGCTGGCAGAGGTGGGGGGGCCACCTGCAGAGCAGGCAGGGAGTGGGGGGTCACTGCAGGCAGCCCCCCACCCGCTGTGGGCAGGGTTGGGGGGCTTGGCTCCCCCGAGAGGGGGGTCTCTGTAGCTGGGGGGGTCCTGGGGGGGATGGCTCACCGCAGCGCTCCTCATCCGAGCCGTCCAGGCAGTCCTGGCGCCCGTCGCAGACCAGGGCCGCATCCAGGCAGCCCAGCACCCTGCAGGAGAACTGGCCCTGGGGGCAGAGCAGCCGGGGCAGGGCTGGTCCTGGGGGGAGTACGGGGGGCACAGCCCCCTCCCATCTGTGGGGCTGGGCACGGCACCCAGCCCGCAGCACCCCTGAACCCACAGCACCCCTAAACCCACAGCACCTGGTCCACAGCACTCCAGCCACACAGCACCCCTGACCCCATGGCACCCCCAATCCCACAGCACCCCAATCCCATGGCACCCCCAGCCCCATGGCACCCCCAATCCCACAGCACCCCAATCCCATGGCACCCCCAGCCCCATGGCACCCCCAATCCCATGGCACCCCCAGCCTCGTGGCACCCCCAATCCCACAGCACCCCAATCCCATGGCACCCCCAGCCTCGTGGCACCCCCAATCCCACAGCACCCCAATCCCATGGCACCCCCAGCCCCAGGGCAGTAAGCTGGGGTGCTGCCCCCCACTTCACCCCAGGGACCCCCATGACCCCGTCCCGCTCCCCCAGGCCACGTCCCCGGGGGGGGCTGTGCCTGTCCTTGGACCCCCACACCCGGGATCCCCCTCACCTGGGGGGGTCGGGGGGGACACCCCTGCCAGGCCTAGGGAGTGCAGTGCCGTGACCCTGGGGGACACCGGGGAGGGTGTGGCGGAGGGTGGCCCCCCGGGGGGTCTGGTCTCCGTTGGCAGGGTGCCGGGGGGTGTCGGGGTGTCAGAGGGGCCTGGCGGCCCGGCAGGGGGGGCACCGCTGAGCTGTGGCTGCCCAGAGCCCCCCAGGCTGGCCGACACTGGTTCTGTGGCCCCCAGCACTGTGGGGCTGGTGGCTCCGGGTTGGGGGGTGCCCTCGGCTGCAGTGGGGGGCTCGGGGGGGTGCTCGGCCCTCGGCTGCCCTGTGTGGGGCAGGACCCGGCTGGGGACAGGGGCAGAATGGGCCCTGGCAGCTCCCCCCGCAAAATCCAGGATGCCCCCCCCAGCTCAGAGCCCCCCCAACAGCCCAGGACCCCCCCAGCCCTGTATCCCCCTCCAGACCCCCCCCAGCACCCCCCAGGCCCTGCTCCCCCCCGCCCCGTTCTGCCCCACAGCGGGTACCTGGGGGGGTTGGCTTGGTGCCTTCGGGGGGCAGCCGGGTGCCCGTCCCTGGGGACACCTGCACCGGGGCAGACAGGCGTCACCCACTGCCACCCCCCCCATCTCCCCCCCCCCAACCCCTGGGACTCACCGCGGCCGTGGGCACCGATGGCGGCTGGGCAGTCGGCAGCAGGACACCGGCTGCCGCAGGGGCCGCGGGGCTGGAAGAAGCAGAGCTGGCGATGAGGGGTCACCCACCCTGACCCCCCAGCTCCCACGGGACCCCCACTCTCCCGGCACCGGTACCTGGTGCTGGCGGGGGTCTCGCAGCTGGCCTCGTCGGCACCGTCGGGGCAGTCGGTGATGCCGTCGCACCTCTGGGATACCGGGAGGCAGCTGCCGGAGCCCGGGCAGGTGAAGCGGGATGGGGGGCACAGCCCGAGCACTGAGG
Organism: Balearica regulorum gibbericeps; assembly: GCF_011004875.1. Taxonomy (NCBI): domain Eukaryota; kingdom Metazoa; phylum Chordata; class Aves; order Gruiformes; family Gruidae; genus Balearica; species Balearica regulorum. The sequence continues at coordinate 167,977,910 of NC_046185.1, forward strand.
GGGTCGCTGGGGGGGCCAGCCCTGTGCAGGGTGGGCAGCATTGTCATTGAGGGCAGCCCCCCACAGCGCCGGACCCTTCCTGGTGCCGGACACCCCCATGGCACTGCGGCCCCCGCCCCCTCACCGCAGCTCAGCTCGTCCGAGAGGTCACCACAGTCGTCGACACCATCGCACAGGGCGCCGTGGGGACCCCCGGGGACGCAGCCCCCGTTCCCGCACTGGAACTCGCCCACGCCGCAGGGACGCTGGCTTGGCGGCACCGGCATCGGCACCGGCATCACCGTCACTGCCCCGAGCAGGGCAGGGGACACTTTGGGGAGAAGGCAGAGGTGGGCAGGAGGAGGGCTCCGGGGGGGGTGGGTGAAGGGATGCTCCCCCCGTTGTCCCCCCCCCCGTACCTGGGGGGCAGCCCAGCAGCTCGGCGCGCAGAACGATGCGGTTGTGGAAGTCCTGGGGGAGGATGCGGACGAGCCGTGCCTGCACCATGCGGCCCAGCAGCCGCACCACTGGCGTGCTGGCGTCCCAGTTGCCCTGGAAGAGCTGGGGGGGGGGGACACGGGACGACACACAGGCAGGAGTGCGCAGGCAGGGACGGGCAGCAGGGCATGCACGCCTGAGCATGAGCACCACGTGCATGGCCTCATGCATGTACCCACCGCTCCGCACGCACCCGGTGCCAGCCCCGCGCATCCCCCATGCACCCCCCGATGCCCACCCGCTCCCGCGGTCGCGCCCCGGCGCAGGCGGCACCTTGGCCTCGGGCCAGCCGCCGGCGGGGACCTCTCGGTAGCGGTGCCAGTGGGTGCCGTCGGTGCTGAACCGCAGCAGGAAGGCTGTGACGAAGGCGTCGGAGGAGCCGGCTCCTTGCACCACCACCCCTGCGGGGGGAACAGGCGGAACGTGTCACCAGCACCACCCACACCGCCGCTGGCACCACCGGCAGCGCCCGAGGCGTTGGATGGGCACCCACCGGTGATGTTGGTGGGCTCCAGCAGGTCCAGCTGCAGGAAGGGGGGGTCGGAGAGCAGCGTAGGGTAGGCATCATCCGGGGGGGCCCAGCCCCGCAGCTCCTGCCCGGGGTCGCCGCCGTGCAGGCGGGCAGCGTGGGCAGGGGTCCCTGCCTGCTCCGAGGAGGCAGCGAAGCTGCTGTCCGGCAGGGAGGCGATGCCCAGCGGGCGGTAGCAGGGATCTGGTGGGACAGAGGACCGGGGGTCGGGGGGGGCCGGGGAGGACACAGACCCTGGTCCCTGGCTGCCTGCACCCTGCCCACAGCCAGCAGCCCAGCGGTGGGGGGGGGTGTCCTCGCTTACCGCCGAGGGGAGGCAGCGGGAAGGTGAGGAGGGGGCTGCTGGGGGGCTCTGCCGGAGTGGTGGAGGGGGGCTCCGCCGTCAGTGCGGGGAGGGTGGCCGTTGCGTTGTCACCTGCAGCGGGCACAGACACCGTGCAGCCCGTACCGGGGCAGCCCCCACACCATGGGGACAGGACCCCCCCACTGCGGCACTCGCTCCCCCCGACTCACCCGCCGGGGCGCAGTAGCAGCAGGAGTCCCCGCGGCCCTCCACCAGCACCTGGCCCTGCGGGGGGGTCACCGTCACTGTCACCGGCACCGGCAGGGATGGGACCCCTTGAGCCCCTGGGGGCTGCTCGAGCCCCCCCAGCCCTCACCTGGGGGCAGCCGGTGGCGCGGTGGGGGCAGTAGGGAGAGCACCGGACGGCCAGGCTGGGCAGGCATTGGCACACGCGGCAGGGCCCCCCACGCCAGCGCTCACCGGGGACACGCCGCTGGCCCTCGTACTGGCATTGCTGGCACGGCGCCGTCTGGCACCTGCGGGAGAGGGGAGGTCAGTGGGGAGCCCGCCCGCCCGCCCGCCACCCCCCGTGCCCCCCCCTCACCTGCGGGCCTTGCGGTAGATGCCGTGGCAGTGCCGCCCGCCGCCTCGCCGGCTGGGGTTGGTGGGGCTGCGGAAGGACCACTGGACGCTCTGGGTGCCACAGGGCCCCGGGCACTCGCCCCACGCCGACCACGCCGACCAGCCGCAGTGCACTGCCGGCACGGAGGGCACCGACTCAGCGGGGTCCTGGAATCCCCTGCCTGTCGTCGCGGTGCTGCCGCGTGCCGGGACCCACCGGTGCAGTCAGGGTTTTGGCGGCAGCGCCGCAGTTGCCCGTCCAGGCAGGTGCAGAGGCGGCAGTTCACCTTCACCAGTTGCCCCGGCCGGTACCGCAGCCCCCCGGCCTGGCAGGGGCACTCTCGTGGGCGCACGCACCGGCCGCTGCCGGCATCCAGCACCAGCCCCGCCGCGCACCAGCACCCTGCGGTTGGTGGGGGGGGGTCGGTGGGTCATGGCTGACCCCTCGCCCACACAAAGTGGGGGGTCCCCCGGGGTGTCTGCAGCCGCCCCCATCCCGTTCCCCCCACCTCACCTGGGCTGCATGGCCGGTCATGCCGGCAATCGGTGCCGGCGGCGAGGTCAGCGCAGGACGCCGGGCAGGGAGCGCAGGGCTGGGGCCGCAGCCCCCCCGGGCAGGTGGAGGCGTTGGGGCAGCCCCCCAGCTCGCAGGCACCTGGGGCGGGAGGAGCAGGGTCAGCCCCCTGGAGCCCACCCACCCCCAGAGCCCACCCAACCTGCGGAGCCCCCCAGCCCCACCGGCACCCACCCATTTCAAGCGTGGTGGGGGACGCGCCGGGCAGCTCGGTGCAGTGGCGGCCGCCGTTCTGGGGGGGCCGGCAGTCCCGCTGCCGCAGCCGCACCCCGCCGCAGCCCCCCGTGCAGTTGGACCAGGTCGCCCACTCGCTCCATGAGCCGTCCACTGTGGGCAGCGGGAGAGGCGTGAGGCCAGGCAGCCCCTGCCTGCACCCCCTGCCTGCACCACCCCTGCCTGCACCCCCTGCCTGCACAGCCCTGCCTGCACACCCTCCGGCACCCCTGGACAGCCCTGCCTGGGGGGGGACCCCGCTCCCAGACCAGCAGCCCCAAACCCCCCGGCAGCCCTGGTGGTGGGACCCCCAAATCCCCCAGATCACACCAGCCATGGGAACCCCCTGAACTCTTTGGGCAGCCCCAACCACGGGAACCCCCAAATCCCCTGGGCAGCCCCAGCTGTGGGAACCCCCAAACTCCCCCAGCAGCCCTTGCTGTGGGAACCCCTGAATCTACTGGGTGAGCCCAACCACAGGAACCCCCAAATCCCCCTAGCAGCCTCAGCCATAAGGACCCCCAAATCCCCCAGGCACCCCAACCACGGGAACCCCCTGGGCCGCTCGAGTAGCCCCATCCATGGGAACCCCCAAGCCCTCCAGGCAGCCTCAGCCGTGGGAACCCCCAAATCACCCCAGCCATGGGAACTCCCTGAACCCCTCGGGCAGCCCATTGGGGTGATCTAGGGCAGTATTGGGGTGCTCTAAAGAGATATTTAGGTTCTCCAGTGGGTATTGGGGTCCTATCAGGAAATAATGGCTTCTTAGAAGGGAGTATTGGGGTGCCCCAGGGGGTATTGGGGTGTCCCAAAGGGGATTGGGGTGATCTAGGGTGGTATCAGGATGCTATAGAGGAGTACTGGGGTGTCCCTGGGGGGTACTGGGAACCCCCATGGGAACCCCAACCCCCCTGGGCAGCCCTGAGGGTGGGAACCCCCAAACTGTCGGGCAGCCCCAGTGGTGGGACCCCCAGGCCCCCATGCGAGCACCCCGTCGCTGCCCGCTCACCGGGACAGGCGATGGTGAAGCACTGCTGCTCCTGTGTGGCCTGGCCGCGGCACCGGTGCAGGACACCGGGTTGGTGCTGGCGGCAGCCCCGCGCACGCTGCTGCAGACCGGGGCCGCAGGAGTGGGTGCAGGAGCCCCAGGGCCCCCAGGGCCCCCAGACCCCGCAGTCCTGCTCATCCTGGGGCGGCCCCCCCCCCAGCCCCGCAGTCTGGCACGCCGTCGCACACCTGCGGCACCGGGATGGTGCTGAGCCGGGAGGGGGGGCAGTGCTGCGGGGACCTTCAGGGGTGGGGGTCCACCGTTCCCCCCATACCTGCTGGAAGGCGATGCACTCGCCCCCTCCGCAGTCATATTCGGCGCAGGGACCCCCCGTCCGGTTGCTCCCGCCGGCGGGGAGGTGGCTCTCTGCGGAGGGGACATGGGGTGGCTGTGGCGGGGTCGGGGGGGGGGGGCCTGTCCCCAGCTATGACCCCCCCTGGTGCTGCCCAGCCACAGCCCCCCGCCAGTCGCCCCTCACCACAGGCCAGCTCGTCCTCGCCCCGGGGACAGTCGGCGGCACCGTCGCAGACCCTCGACATGTTGAGGCACACGCCGTCATCGCAGGCGAAGTGCCCCGGGCACGGTGGGATGGCGGTAGAGCCTGTGCCGGGGCCAGCGTGCCGTCAGGTGCGATGCCACAGGGAGACCCCCAAGAGCATCCCACCGCCCTGGCTGCCACCAGGGAAGGTGACACCACCGTGGGATCCCCCAAGAGCGTCCCAACGCGCCGGTGGGGATTGGGACACTGAGGGCAGCCCTGCCGCGGCTCACCGCAGTGGTCAGTGCTCTCGTCAGAGCGGTCGCGGCAGTGGGGGACGCCGTCGCAGAGGTGGCCGTAGGGGACGCAGTCGGTGCCGTGGGTGCAGGGAAAGTGTCCGGGCTCACAGCCGCCGGTGCAGCCCAGCTCATCGCTGCTGTCGTGGCAGTCGGCCTCGCCGTCGCAGAGCCAGCCCCGTGGCACGCACTCCCCGCTCCCGCAGGCGAAGGCGTAGGGGCCACACGCTGGTGCTGGGGGCAGCGGGTCACCGCGGGGTGCCCGTCCCCATCACACCCCCATCCCCGCCCAGTGCCGTCCTGGCAAACCCCTCCGTGCCGGTGCCGGGGCTGTGGGGCAGGGCAGTGGGGAGCTGTGCGGGGGGGGCCGGCTGTCCCACGGCACCGCTGCCCCTCACCTTCTGAGGCGTTGGCGGGTGTGGTGGGCACAGCAGCAGGCAGTGCCGCCGCGCACGCCGCCGGGCTCTCGTCCCAGCCGTCCTGGCAGTCGCGGACACCGTCGCAGACCGTGGCCTCGCCAACGCAGGAGCCATCGGGGCAGGGGAGCTGCCCGGGGGCACAGGTCAACCGGTCTGGGGGGGGGGAGACGGTACCATGGGGTGATGCCGCCACAGGCAGGGGGTCCCGGTGGGGGGCGGGTCAGCCCCACGGCCCCTCACCTGGGCAGAAGGCCTCATCGGTGCTGTTGGCACAGTCATGGTGGCTGTCGCATACGGCGGACGGGGGCAGGCACTGGGCATCCGGGCACTGGAAGTGGCCAGGGGGGCAGACACAGCCGCGCTCATCGCTGAAGTCTCCGCAGTCGTCGTGGCCGTCGCACCGGTGAGGGTACGGCACACACCGGCCAACTGTGCAGCGGAACTCGCCAGCTTCACAGCTCGGGCTGCAGCCTGCAGCGGCAGCGGTCAGGGACCCCCGCTGTGGGGTACAGACCGCCAAGGACCCCCACCGTGGGGCACAGCCCACTCCTGCATCCCTCTGCTCTGGGACCTGGGACCTCTGCTGTGTCCCCCCTCCCCGGGACCCCAGGATCAGCCGTGGGGCCACTCGCCTGCCTCGTCCGAGTCGTCCGCAAAGCCGCAGTCCAGCTCCCCATCACAGACACGTTCCGGGGGGAGGCAGCGGCCGCTGGCACAGCCGAACTCGGGGGGGACGCAGGCGGAGGGTGGGCAGCCGCTCTCGTCGGAGCCGTCGGGGCAGTCGGGCACACCGTCGCAGCGAGCGCCCCAGGCCAGGCACTGCCCGCCGGCGCAGCGGTGCTGGTGCGGGGCGCAGCGTGGGGCGCAGACCTCGTCCGAGCCATCCCCGCAGTCTTCCTCGTTGTCGCAGACCCAGGCACCCGGCACGCAGCGCCCATCACTACGGCAGGCGAACTCCCACTCGGCGCAGCGCGGCTCAGCCAGGCAGGGCTCTGGCGAGGACTGGCAATGCCACCGACCCGCCACGCACGTGCTGTGGGGACGGCGACGGCTCAGCCCCGGGGTGCTCTCCGCCATCCCGGTGTCGCCGTCCCCACGGCCTGGCTGCTGGCAGGTGCCAGATGGCCATGCTGGCCCAGCGCCGTGCCAAGCGGGGACTCACCAGTTCTTGCAGCCCTGCTGCACCGCAGCACCGGCAGGGAAGGCGAAGCCATCCCAGAAACATGGGCACTTGGTGGGCTCGATGCAGCCGCCATCTGCCAGTGGGAAGGGGAGGAGGCGTTGGACCGCAGTGACCCGGCCCCGGCACACGGCTGAGCCGGGCTGAGCCGCCGGCGCCTTGTGTGGCACCCAAAGCCGGGTCAGACCCTGCGCTGCGGAGAGGAGCCGTGGGCTGGGAGGGGGTCGGGGCAGGGTGGGTGCAGAGCCCCATACCCAGGAGGGGGGAAGCTCAGCCCCACTCCAGCCCCTGCCAGCCCCACGCCATCACCAGGACTCACCGTGCAGGACCCTCCCCGGGGGGCAGAAGCAGCCCTCCAGGCAGGACAGGTCCTGGCAGTGCTCGGGGGGCTCCCGTCCGAGGCTGCGGCAGGTGGGGGGGGCAGGGGGGGCCGCAGGCACTGTACTCCAGCCCCCGGTCACACTGCAGGGCTGGAGAAGGGGGTTGGGCAGGGTAGGGACCCCCTGCCCCACAGCCGCCTGGCCCCGCTACCTCCCCACGGTGCCACGGGGGGTCACACCCCCTGATTCCCGATGCCAGCCCCCCCGGCCCCATTGCCATGGCTGGATCAGCCACAGGACCAAAGCCAGACCCCCCCGCAGCCCACCCCAGCCTCGACTGGCAGCTGACGGGGACGGGGACGGGGACGGGGACGGTGACTCACGGCACAGCTCCTGGCTCCTCCATCGGATGTGGATGCCGCGCCGGCCGCACTCCTCGGCGTAGGTGGCGATGGCCGTGCACAGGCACTCGCAGTCCCCCCCGGAGTCACAGCTGCCGGCAGAACGTGGCGGGTGGGTGCCAGATTTGGTGGGATGGGGGTGACGGGACCCCCCCCGGCTCGGAGATCCCCTGCCCGCTGCTGGTCCTGACACTTACCCGCAGGCGTCAAAGACGCACCAGTCGTAGAAGCGCTGGCACGGCACCGCCTCATGGCATGGCGCGAAGAGCCGCTGCCGGAGGATGCTGCAGCGCCGGCGGGCCCATGTTGCCCGGTGAGGGCTCTCCTGGGGGGCCGGCATCACCATCAGACATCGTCCCTTGGCCAGCCGGGCACCGGGGCCACCTCCCGCCTGCCTCCCCCCACCGTCCCTGCACAGCCGCCCCAGTTGCCCCCCGTCCATACGGTGCAGGGGTGCCGTGCGTCGGTGCTGTCGACCTCGGGACAGAGCAGGCTGAGGCGCCAGGAGTTGCCGAAGAGGTCGGCGGTGGGCTCCAGCACCCCTTGCCGGCTGGCGAAATCGTTCTCGGCGTCGCCGTCGAAGTTCCCGCAGAGCCCGGCCACACGGCCCCGGTGCTGCGGCTCCAGCCGGACATACACCCGTGTGCCTGGGGCGGCACAGCACGGTGCTCAGCACCGGCAGCCCACCGCAGCACGGCCAGCCCAGGGACCCCCCGGCCCCTCCAGCGGGTCTCACCTCCGTCCCAGAGCACCGCCAGCCCCAGGCGGGAGAGGAGGAGGAGGAAGAGGCCGGTGCGCTCCAGCATCAGCCCGGTCCCGCTGTAGACTTTGGGGGGTCTGACCGAGACACCGTTCACTGTCACATCCCTCCCTGCCGGGACAGGGTGGGCTGTCAGGGGCAGCGACCCCCCGGCACGTCACCATCCCCATGGGGGAACCCATCCCCGCGTCCCCCATCCCTGTGCCCCCCTGTGCCCTCACCCCGCAGCATGTGCACCACGGTGTTGCCCATCACCACCACCACCGACTTGGTGCAGGTGACGCCGCTGGTGCCACAGGGGACGTTCTCGGCGGTGACGGCGAAGAGGCCGGCCGTCTCGCGTGCCAGCAGGTACTCGCAGTCCCCCGGGAAGGAGAAGGCTCGTCCATCAAAGGTGACGTAGTGGGGGTCCCCCGTGGCCATGCAGGTCCCCGCGCACTCCTCCCGGCCGCAATGCCAGCGCTGCTGCCGGCACACACTGCGGGGGATGGAGCTGAGCACCGGCACGGCCGTGGGGCATCCCCAAGGGATCTGGTGGCGGGGCGGGGGGGTCTCACCAGGTGTTGCAGTCCCGGACGATGGTGTCATTGGGCCGGTACAGCCGCCCACCATGGTGGCAGGGACACTCCTCTGGGGACACGCAGTGCCCGTCCTGCTGGTGCCAGACCCCTCGAGTGAGCGGGGTCTGGGGGGGAGCGGGGGCTGCCAGCCCCCCTGGTGCATGGGGGGCCCTGGGCAGGCACCACCAGAGGGGCTGGGACCCTCCAGTGCCCCTCGCCAGCCCCTCACACCCCACATCCTTGATGCCCCAAGTCCCCTGGACACACCACCCCAACACCCCAGGTCCCCTGTCTCCCCCAGTCCCCTCATGCCCTGGCTCCCGTGACCCCCAACTTCCTCAGCCCTCCAGCCCCCCAGTTCTCCAGCCCCCCAGCCCCCTGATTGCCCATGTCCCTTGGCTCCCCCAAATGCCTGGTCCCCCAGTGCCCAGCTCCCCCAGCCCTCCAGGACTCCCCCCAGGACGGGGGATCACTCACCAGGAAGAGGGTGCCAGGGGGACAAACGCAGCCATCGGCGATGCCAGAGCAGGTGCCGTTGGGCTCAGCGCTGTCGCAGCGGCGCAGGCAGGACCCTGGGGCGTGAATCAGATCCCCAGGGCAGAGGGCAGCCGCAGGGCAGGGGGCTTCGGCACAGCGCCAGGACCCACCAGTGCAGACACTGCAGGGAGGTGTGTGGTGAGGGCAGCCCCCCAGCACCCCCCAGTATGAGGACCCCCCATCCGGCAGGACCCATCACGACCATCCCCATCCCCATCCCATCCCTATCCCCATCCCATCCCATCCCCATCTCATCCCCATCCCCATCCCATCCCCATCCCCATCCCATCCCCATCCCCATCCCCATCCCATCCCCATCCCCATCCCCATCCCCATCCCATCCCCATCCCCATCCCCATCCCCATCCCCATCCCATCCCCATCCCCATCCCCATCCCATCCCCATCCCATCCCATCCCATCCCATCCCCATCCCCATCCCCATCCCCATCCCCATCCCATCCCATCCTGTCCCACATGAAGCCCCCTCCGCAGGAGAGATTCCGTGGGCTCCTCCTGGGTCCATGCCACCATCCCAGGGCTGGGTCCCCCCACCATCTCCTCTGGGGGGGGACCGGGCTCTTTGTCAGTGGCATTGGTGCGCCATGGCAGGGACGTTCAATGAAAGCCACCTATCCCGCGGTGCCGTCCCAAACGGGCCGTAGGAGGATTTCATCAGACGTCTCCCACCACCGCCACATCCCGCAGCACCGGATCGGTGTTCCTTGTCCTGCCCAGCCCCTGTCACCCTCCACAGCCCCTGCCCGGTCCCTGCCACCCCTCCCGGGCACCGGCTGGGCCACGCACCAGGCGTTGCAGCCCCGCTGGATCTGGCTGCCAGGAGCGTAAAGCTCGGCACCATGGCGGCAGGGACAGGCGCCCGGCGGGACACACTGCCCACCCTCGGCCAGCACCAGCCCGGCGGGGCAGTTGCAGCCCGGGACGCAGAGCCCGTCCAGGTCAGGGCAGGAGCCAGCCCCATCCAGGCGCAGGTCGGCGCAGGTCCGGCCGCAGGGATGGCCACACTCCAGGTACAGCTGCCCCCCGCCACACGGAACGCCTGCATGGATGGACATGGGAATGTTGCCAATGGCGGCATCCCTGTCTGTCCTGCCCCACTGCCTGCACCCCCAGCACCCAGCCCCTCCCTGCTGTCACCTGGCAGGTGGTAGCAGCATCCCCATCCCCATTCCCATCCCATCCCATCCCCATCCCCATCCCATCCCCATCTCCATCCCATCCCATCTCATCCCATCCCATCCCATCCCATCCCCATCCCCATCCCATCCCCATCCCCATCCCATCCCATCCCATCCCCATCCCATCCCCATCCCCATTCCCATCCCATCCCATCCCCATCCCCATCCCATCCCCATCCCCATCCCCATCCCATCCCCATTCCCATCCCATCCCATCCCCATCCCCATCCCATCCCCATCTCCATCCCATCCCATCCCATCCCATCCCCATCTCCATCCCCATCCCATCCCCATCCCCATCCCATCCCCATCCCCATCCCCATCCCATCCCATCTCATCCCATCCCATCCCATCCCATCCCCATCCCCATCCCCATCCCCATCCCATCCCATCCCATCCCCATCCCCATCCCCATCCCATCCCCATCCCATCCCATCCCCATCCCCATCCCCATCCCATCCCATCCCATCCCCATCCCATCCCATCCCATCCCCATCCCCATCCCCATCCCCATCCCCATCCCCATCCCATCCCATCCCATCCCCATCCATCCTGTCTCATTCCATCCATCCCCGCCCCTGCCCCGCACCGCAGGAGGTCTGGTTCCTCCAGGAGAGCACAGCTCCCTCCTGGGCGCACTGCTGGGCGTAGGCAGCCAGCGCAGGGCACAGGCAGCGCTGCCCGCCCCGGCAGGCACAGGCGTCGTGCAGGCAGAGCTGGAGGAAGGGCTCTGGCTCCACGACCTGGTGGCAGGGCTGGGGGCGGGAGGGGCACGTCGGGCTGCGGCGCTGGCGCTTGGCACCCCACCAGGCACCGGGAACCAGGCACTGCGCACCGGGCACTGGGAACTGGGCACCAGGCACCCGGCACCCTGCGCCCAGCTGGGGTGGGGGCCGCTCGGCACCTGGAAGGGCGGGCTGTGCAGGACGGCGCAGGCAGCCTCGGCGAGCTCCCGCCGCCCGGCGAAGGTGCTGCAGGGCTCGAGGGGGAAGGGGCTGAGCGGGGGGCAGTCACTGGATGCCCGGTACTTGTTGGTGAAGGCGGCGACACCGGTCTCCACATCACCTGCCGGTGTGGTGAACTCATCCTGCTGGTTCCAGTTGTAGGTACCGCAGAGCCCCCGCACCTGCCACAGCAGCACGTGGCTCAGGATGGGCCCTGTGGGACCCCTGCAGCCGGGATGCATCCCACCGGATCTCAGCCCAGCTCTGCCACTGGGCACTACCACGGCGGCGCGGCGCAGCTGGGGACTGGGGCTCACCTTGTTGGCGAAGGCGGGCTGGAGGGTGATGTAGGTGGCGGGGGTCTCCAGCCCCCAGAGGACGTGGGCCCCGAAGGTCTGGAGCAGCAGGAAGGAGGAGGATGCCCGGCGGATGCTCAGCTCGGTGCTGGTGAAGGGCAGCGTCACCTCCTGCCCACCCACCGTCACTTCGCCTGTGCCGGGAGAGCGGGGGGATGTCAGGGCATGGCCACCGGGCTGGCACTGGCCACCACAGCGATGTCAGGGCATGGCCACAGGACTGGCACTGGCCACAGTGGGGACATCAGGGCACAGCCCCCAGGCCAGCACCCACCACCTCACCGGGGCACGGGGACTGTCCCGGTGGGTCACCTGTGCCACGGAGGCGGGCGGAGGTCTGGCGGGTGCTGACGGAGAGGGACCGGAGGCAGCCGAGGGGCTGGCGGCCATCGCAAGCCTCGTGCTCGGCTGTGATCAGCAGCTGCCCCTCCATGAAGTCCTGGGGGAGCAGAGACCATGCTGAGCCCCCTGCACCGGGGTCCCCCCCCGCCAGGCAGGTCCTCACTGCCCCAGCCACCACTGCGGCCACCATCCTGGCCACCGTGGCAGCCACCCTCACCTGCACCAGGGTGTAGGCACAGGCGCCCAGGAAGGAGAAGCGCCGGCGGTCGAAGGTGACATAGTGGCGGCCCCCCAGCACCGCACACTCCCCCGGGCACCGGTCCTGGCTGCAGAGCCATTGCCCGCCCTGGCACGTGCTGCGGGCACAGGAGGGGATGCCAGGCTTGCCGGGGGGAGATGCCATGGCCACCCCGCCTCCTGCCACTCCAGGCACTGACAGGGTGGGCGCTTGTCCCCCACCCCAAAACCCGGGGTGCGCAGGGCGTCGTGCCCATCCATAGGGTTTATCCTCCGGTGGGTGTAAGAACCCCAGCCCAGAGGTGCAGGATCTGGCCCCGTGCCCTGGCATTGCTCACCACTTGTTGCAGCGCTGGCGGATGCTCTGGCCCGGGGCGTAGCGCTGGCGGCGGTGGTGGCAGGGACAGGCGCTCGGGGGCACGCAGACCTCCCCGTCCCGGTAGAGCCCTGGCGCACACTCACAGCCACCGACACAGTCCTCACGGCACAGCCCCTCCTCGGCGCTGCCCACGGCCGCGCAGCTGGCAGGGCAGGAGGAGACGCAGTCCGAGAACCGCTTCCCCGCGCCGCACCGCCGCTCTGCCAGGATAGATGCCACAGTCAGCACTGGCAGGCTCGGCACCCGCAGGCACACCACTGACTGGGGGGGGCACACACAAACCTTTGCAGTGCACCCAACTGAGGGGTGCATGCACAAATAATTGGGGTGCACAGGACCGATGGGTGCACGCACAAGAATCCAGTGTGCAAGCAATTGGGGGTGCACGCAAAAGCAGTTGGGGTTCACACGACCGAGGGGTGCAAGCAGAAATCTTTGGGGTGCACATGACTGATGGGTGCATGCACAAAAAATTGGGGTGCACGCAATTGAGGGGTGCATGCAACTGAGAGGTGCACACACAAGCCTTTGGGGTGCACCCAACTGAGGGGTGCACCCGCAAGTCTTTGGGGTGCACAAGACCAATGGGTGCCTGCATAAGCCTTTGGGGTGCACATATCTGAGGGATGCACACAACTGAGGGGTTGATGCACGAGCCTTTGGGGTGCTCGGCATGGTGGGAGCCGCCAGCGCAGCGGGGAGGTGGGGCAGCAGCAGTGAGGGGCCGGTGCCGGAGCCCCCCCAGTGCCTACCGCAGAAGCCTGGCCGGCGCCAGTCGATGTAGGTTTGGTGCTGGGCGCAGTCCCGTGCATAGGCGGCAAAGGTGTCGCAGACGGCGGCGGGCGGTGAGGGCCCAGCGTCCCCCTCCCGGCACAGCACCTCCAGGCACGCCGTGTAAAAGCCGTCAGGGTTGACCTGGCACAGGGGCAGTGGGTGAGGGCAGCAGGACAGGCACCCCCCGGTACCCCTGGCACCCCTCAGCCCCCTGCGGTGCCGGGCGCCTGCTCACCTCGCCGTGGCACTGGTGGAAGGGCTCGGCCAGCAGCTTCCTGCAGACGGCCTCAGCTGCCCGCCGTGCCGTGTCACCCGCCGCGCAGCCGGTGCCGAGCTCTGCTGCGTCCCTGCAGGCAGGCTGAGCCGGGGGCGGGACGACCCTCAGAGCCAGGGCGACCCCCCAGGGACCCCCAGCCAGACATGGGGGCCAGCAGCCCCAGCCCCCCTGGTACCCAGCTCTGCCTTGTACCTCTGTGCTGGCGTCCGGGATCTTCCAGGAGTTGCCAAAGCTGGCGGCAAAGGGGGCCGTGTCCCCCCCCGGCCGCAGAAAGTCATCTGGGGACACAGGGAGGGCTGGGGCAGGCGGGGGGACACGGCACATGGCACCGGCACACAGACACAGCCATGGCCTCGGCACGGGGATGGCAGAGGCGCTGCTGGTGAGGTGACACTTACCGGCAGGGTCATCGTTGTAGGGGCCGCAGAGCCCCCGCGTGCTGCCCCACAGCTCGGCATCGACCGTCACGGTGACTGCCTGGCGCCCGTCTGAGGTCACCCGCACGCCCAGCCCGCTCGCCACAGCCACCCAGTCACCCCGCCACGTGACGCTGATCCCTGCCGGCACCGCAGACACCTCCAGCTGCAGCTGGGTTGTCCCCCGCCCCGGCTGTGGCTTTGCCGCTGCCAAGCCGTCACTGCCTCGCCGTGCCACCCAGCATCACCCGGGGGCTCGGCCCCACCGGGAGCCTGGGATCGGCGGCAGCGCGGGCATGGAGCATCATGCCGCCCTCACCGTTGTGCAGGTACGGCTGTCCCTCCGGCACCGCCACGCTGTTCACGGAGACGTTTCGGCCCCGGGTCACCACCGTGTCCATCCCAAAGGTCATGTGCAGTGCCTGCGGCAGTGCGGCGGCAGCACGGTGTCAGCCGGGGCAGGGGCTGGCTGCCTGCGGTGTGTGCCAGCGCTGCCGGGACCTCCCCAGCTGCAAGCAGCCTCAGATGCCGGGGGACACCACAGCCGTGCCGGGGCACACCACGGGGCTGTGACAAGCTGTGGGGACCGACCGACGGCCTCCCCTGCTCCTGGACTGACTGTCCATGGGGGAAGCAGAGACCCCAGCTGGGCTCCCTGTCCCCCCACCCACGAACACACCCTACCGCGGGGGTGGCCGATACCCGGGGATTGCCGGCAGCGATGGAGATGGCCCAGGTGCCGGTGGCGGCAGCAGCCAGGCTGTAGGTGCACTCGCCGGAGAAGTGGAAGTGCCTCCCGTCGAAGGTGCGGTAGCGGGATCCGGCCCAGGTGAGGCAGCCGGCTGAGGGACCCCGGTGCCGGGTGGCCGCTCCCCGCAGGGACATGGCGAGTGACGGCTGCGGGGACGCATCATCTGCGGTGGGGAGGCAACGCCGCTTGGCAAACACCCCTACGGGACCCCCCATTCCTCCCACTGGATCCCCAGACATACCGGCGAGGGGCAGGTGGGTGCAGGCGAGGCAGGGCGCGGTGGAGCCGTTCCTCCAGCTGTGCCCCCATGGGTGCCGGCAGCACTCAGCCAGGCTCATTGCAGAGAGGTTGCGGCTGCTGGCATCGTCCTGGCACCGCCACGTGCCGTAGCAGTGCCCCAGCGAGCCTTCACCTGCGGCACAGGGACGTGCCTCGTCTCCGCCGGTGAGCACCGGGCGCCTCAGTGGCCGGGTGCCGAGTGGCAGGGACGGCACAGTGGTGCCACCGCGCCTACCTTCGGTGCAGTGGGGCCCGCTCCAGCCCTGGCAGCAGGCGCGCAGCGTGCGGTTCCACACCACCGGCCGCGTCTCCGGGGGTCTGTGGGGCAGGGGGAGCCTCGGTGTCAGGCGGGGGGCTGGGGGGCATGCAGCATCGGGTCGAGTGCCCCCTCCTGCGCCCCACCCTGGCATCACCCCCGCGCCGTGCACCGCACATCCCCGCGGCGCTCACCTGTAGATGTAGCAGAGGGGGGTGCTGGAGCCAGGCTGGGCATCGCGGTGGGGCTCGCCGCGGTCCCCACCGTAGGCCTGGCGCATGCGGTCCTGGTCGATCTGCCAGCCCGCCAGGCTGTAGTGGTAGAGGCTGGAGCAGGGTACCACGTCCTCGCGTCGCGGCGTCACCTCCTCCTCTGCTGTCACCTGCACCGTCCGCTCGCACCACCGCCTGCCGTGGCACCCCGTCACCTGCTGCAACAGCACCCACCCCAGCACCCATCCCGCCCCCCAAACCCGGGCTGGGGCCAGCACCCCACCACCATGCCCCATCCCGGGCACCACACGGTGACGTGGCACAGCCCCCGGCACGGAGGACTTACCCAATGGCCGCTTCCACCGCAGCTGCCCAGAGCAGCAGGGAGACCAGGACACTGACAGGCACCCATGGCACCCCAGCCATGCCGCACCGTTCCCCGGCCACGCCGCACTACACCGGCCACCCTGGCAGAGGACGACCTGCGTTACCGGCAGAGCAGCCCCACGGCTGCGGCCCTGGGGACACCCGGCACGTGTCGCCCCGGCGGGGAGCGAGGCATCGGGGTGCAGCGATGGGGACAGGGGGACACGGGCAGGGACCGTCCCCAGACCCCGTGGGCAGCTCCCCAGGATGGGGGTCACCCCAAGATGGGGCTCCCTCCCCACCCTGGGCCTTCTTACCTGGGGCTGCCTGGACCCCCGCTCCGTCCCGGCTGGCCCTGGCACTGCCGCCCCCCCGGTTTTATGGGGTGGGACCGGCCGGCAGGGGCCATCTGTGGGGCTGGCAATTGGGGCCAGCTGCCGGCTGGGGGCGGGAGCTGCGGTGGGACCCCCCCATCACCCCGTCTCCAGGGCAAAGCCTTCAGGACTGTGCTGGGGGGGCCGGACCCGGAGCCCCCCAGGCAGCTCTGCACAGCGGGGCCACATCCTGCATCCGGCACATCTTGGCATTAGGGATTAGGGCTCTGCCCCCCCGCCACCCCGGCACAGATGGACCAGGATACGGCCCGGCCATGCCCCCCCCAACACGGATGTGCCGTGACCCCACGTCCTGGTCCTGCTCATCCCCCCCAGGAATGTCTGGGGGGCCCTGGGCCCCTGCCCCCCCAGGATAGAGACCCCCAACCCACCCCACAGGGCCAGGGACACCCCGGGTGGCTCCCACTGCCCCACGGGACATCGCCCCCACCTGCTGCCAGCCCCACGGTCACCCCCCATCTCCCTGCCCCGTGTCCCCCCCATCTCCATCCCCATGGTTGGGTCCCCTCGTGTCCATCTCTCCCTGCCCCGTGTTCCCCCTGTGCCCCTCCCACCTCCACAGAGTCATAGAATCCCAGAATCGTTTAGGCTGGAAAAGACCCTTAAGACCACGGAGTCCAACCGTTACCCCAGCACTGCCCAGCCCACCACTGACCCATGTCCCCAAGCACCACATCTACACGGCTCTGAAATCCCTCCGGGGACGGGGACTCCACCACTGCCCTGGGCAGCCTGTCCCAGGGCTTGACAGCCCTTTGGGGGAAGAAAGGTTTCCTGATCTCCAATCTAAACCTCCCCTGGCACAACTTGAGGCCGTTTCCTCTTGTCCTGTCGCTTGTTATCTGGGAGAAGAGACCGACCCCCACCTGGCTGCACCCTCCTTTCAGGGAGTGGTAGAGAGTGATCAGGTCTCCCCTCAGCCTCCTCTTCTCCAGGCTAAACCACCCCAGGTCCCTCAGCCGCTCCTCATCAGACTTGTGCTCCAGACCCTGCACCACTTGGTTGCCCTTCTCTGGACACGCTCCAGCCCCTCAATGTCCTTCTTGGAGCGAGGGGCCCAAAACTGAACACAGCACTCGAGGTGCGGCCTCACCAGGGCCGAGTACAGGGGGACGGTCACCGCCCTGCTCCTGCTGGCCACACTATTGCTGACACAAGCCAGGATGCTGGTGGCCCCCTTGGCCACCTGGGCACACTGCTGGCTCACGTTCAGCCGGCTGTCGACCAACACCCCCAGGTCCTTTTCCGCTGGGCAGCTCTCCAGCCACTCTGCCCCACGCCTGTAGCGTTGCCTGGGCTTGGTGTGACCCAAGGGCAGGACCCGGCACTGAGCCTTGTTGAACCTCACAGAGTTGCCTCGGCCCATGGATCCGGCCTGTCCAGATCCCTCTGCAGAGCCTTCCTGCCCTCCAGCAGATCAACGCTCCCGCCCAACCTGGTGTTGTCTGTGAACTGACTGAGGGTGCCCTCGATCCCCTCGTCCAGATCACTGATAAAGATATTAAAGAGATCTGGCCCCAGTACTGAGCCCTGGGGGACACCGCTTGTGACCGGCCACCAACTGGGTTTCACTCCATTCACCACAACTCTCTGGGCCCGGCTGTCCGGCCAGTTCTTTATCCAATGAAGCATGTGCCCATCCAAGCCATAAGCAGCCAGTTTCTCCAGGAGAATGCTGTAGGAAATGGTGTCAGAGGCTTCACTAAAGTCCAGGCAGAGACATCCACAGCCTTTCCCTCATCCACTGAGTGGGTCACCTTGTCACAGAAGGAGATCAGGTTGGTCAAGCAGGACCTGCCTTCCATAAACCCATGCTGACTGGTCCTGATCCCCTGGTTGTCCTGTACATGCCATGTGATGGCACTTAGGATGATCTGCTCCATAACCTTCCCCAGCACCGAGGTCAGACTGACAGGCCTGTAGTGCCCCGGATCCTCCTTCCAGCCCTTCTTGTGGATGGGCGTCACATTTCACAGAACCACAGAATGACATCGCAAGCTGGAACCTGGGCAGGATCAAGGTGGGCTATAAAGCCCTGGGGGTGCAAGTGACAAACATTGGTGCCCAAGTTATCTCTTTCTCCATTCTAACAGCTGGGGGAGCCAGACATAGACGTATAATGCGTACCAACTCCTCGCTACGTGGCAGGTGCCATTGCGAGGGTTTTGGCTTTTATGGAAATGGGACATTCTTTGATGACTCTAACCTGTTAGGGAGGGATGGAATCCACCTGTTTAGAAGAGACAAGGGGATCTTTGGCAGCAGGCTGGCCAAATTGGTGAAGCGGGCTTTAAAGTGAAGGACTCAGGAGCTGGGGTCCAAAGTGGCAATGCTCGTGCCATTGCATGCAACTGGGGAATAAGCCAGGCCAACCATAGCAGCGACAAATGTTCCTTAGCTGCCTCCCAAGAGGACAACCAGAAAGACAACCACCTCAAGGGCGTGTGTGGCTATGGTGGACCCTCTTGCACCCCTCCAGGGAAACCTGCATGCTCAATTACCTCTCTGAAATGCCTGCACACCAACGCACACAGCACGGGGCATACACAGGAAGAACTAGAGTTCTGTGCGCGGTCGCAGGGCCATGATCTCATTGCAATTACAGAGACATGGTGAGGTAGCTCGCATGACTAGAATGCTGTCATGGATGGTTATGTAATTTTTAGGAAAGACAGGCCAGCAAGGCAAGGTGGTGGAGTTACTCTTTATGTGAGAGAGCAACTGGAATGTATCGAGCTCCTCCTAGGGGTGGATGAAGAAAGAGTCGAGAGCTAATGGGTAAGAATTACAGGGCAGGCTAATATGGGTGACACTGTGGTGGGTGTTTACTACAGGCCACCTGATCAGGATGAGGAAGTTGATGAGGCCTTCTACAGACAGCTGGAAGTAGCCTCACGATCACAGGCCCTGGTCCTCATGGGGGACTTCAACCACCCTGATATTTCTCCACGAGAAGAGGGGTGCTGCTGGACCTTGTACTAACAAACAAAGAAGAACTGGTGGGGGATGTGAAGGTTGGGGGCAGCCTTGGCTGCAGCGACCACAAGATAGTGGAGTTCAGGACCCTGCGTGAAAGGAGCAGGGCAATGAGTAGGATTACGAGCCTGGACTTGAGGAGAGCTCACTTTGGCTTCTTCAAAGATCTGCTTGGGAGAATCCCGTGGGTTAGAGTCTAGAAGGTAAGGGGGCCCAAGAGAACTGGTCAATATTCAAGCACTGCTTCCTCCAAGCTCAAGATCAGTGCATCCCAAAGACTAGGAAATCAAGCAAAGGAGGAAGGAGACCTGCATGGATGACCAAGGAGCTCCTGGAAAAACTCAAAGGGAAGGAGGAAGTTTACAGTTTACAGAGAGTCACCCGCTACAAGCACTTCTCATTTCTTTTTATGGTATCCACTGTGTGCTGCTGGTACGGTTTCTCCTTACACACCTTGCTCTGGGTGTCTACAGCTGTTAAAGCTTCATATTTGTTTTTGGTTGTGAAGCTGGAGGGTGGAGACTGAAGCAGAGTCCTGCTTTTGTGGGTCACCAGGCTCTAAGGTGCCTCAGTGGTCTCCACTACAGGAACTTGGTTGTGAAACCACCCGTCTATCTCCATCTGGGTGTTGTCCCAAAAGTGGGCTTGTTTGCCCAGTGTGCTGCACGCCAATACACACACAGAGCAGAGGTATTTTATTTATTTCATGTCTGCGCAGAGATGGGTGCTGGGTGGTAACTCCACCAGGCTAGTACACTACACACAGAAGCTATTATGCTAATTGGTCAGTAATTACCACATCATCTGCTATTGATTAAACATATTTAAATTAGCATGCATTCTCCTTGATGGTGGAGGGTAATTTGCATAGTCCTTTAATTTGATTTAATTGCTCGGGATCTCTCCCAGCCGCCTTTACTTTCCCTGAGTTCCTGCAGATTTTTGTTGGCCTCAGGTGGCTTTGGCCATCGCCCAGCTCTGGGCACCTTCTGGGGCAGGATGGTTCCTTTTTATCAGCCTTTCGGCTCCTCTTCAAGGGTAGAGTCATTAGCAAGGCATGCATTTTATCAGTCTTTTAGCTCCTCTTCAAGGGTAGAGCCAGTTAGCAAAGTTAGCAAAAGTTAGCAAAAAAAAAGAGCCAGTTAGCCAGTTAGCAAAGTTAGCAAAAAAAAAAATCTTATTTAACCCTAAGTTAACCCTAAGTTAAACGGTGCCTAAGCACTAACCCAAACGCGTTTCTGTCCCTGTAAAGTGGAAAATGCTACTTTACAGGTATCATCGGCTCCTCTAATACTGCACAGCCTTTTGACTGTTTTCTGCAACTCGGGCACCTGAAGCAGCACCAACCTGTGCACACCCTGTGTCAGATGTCTGAGGGGAGATGTTCTCTGTAGGAACACTGGTTTTAGCTCTGGGGTGAGTGCCCACCATTTTAGCTCTTCCTCGGATTTTCCCTGGCTCTGGAAATCCCCTGTTCACTTCCAGTCAACTGGGACCTCCCCAGTCAGCCAGGACTGCTGATAAATGATGGAAAATGGCTCAGTAAGCACTTCTACCAGCTCCCTCAGCACTCTTGGGTGGATCCATCTGCCCCATAGACGTGTGTGTCTAAGTGGTGTAGCAGGTCGCTAACCATTTCCCCATGGATTATGGGGGCTTCATTCTGCTTCCTGTCCATGTCTTCCAGCTCAGGGAGCTGGGTACCCCAAAAACAACTAGTCTTACTGCTAAAGACTGAGGCAAAGGCAGCATTAAGGACCTCAGCCTTTTCCTCATCCTTTGTCACTGTTTCCCCCTGCATCCAATAAAGGATGGAGATTCTCCTCAGCCCTCCTTTTGATGTTTATGTATTTATAGAAACATTTTTTATTGTCTTTAACTGTAGTACTCAGATTACGTTCTAGTTGGGTTTGGCCCTTCTCATTTTCTCCCTGCATAGCCTAACGACATTCTTCTAGTCCTCCTGAGTTGCCTTCCCCTTCTTCCAAAGTCCATAAACTCTCCTTTTTTTCCTGAGTTCCAGCCAAAGCTCTCTGTTCAGCCAGGCCAGTCTTCTTCCCTGACGGCCCACCTTTCGGCACATGGGGACGGCCTGCTCCTGCACCTTTAAGACTTCCTTCTTGAAGAATGTCGAGCCTTCCTGGACTCCTTTCCCTTCATGACTGCCTCCCAAGGGACTCTGTCAAGCAGTCTCCTAAACAGGCCAAAGTCTGCCCTCTTGAAGTCCAAGGGAGCAGTTCTGCTGACCCCCCTCTTTACTTCTCCAAGAATCATAAACTATCATTTCATGATCGCTGTGCCCAAGACAGCCTCCAACCGTCACATCAGCCACAAGTCCTTCTCTGTTTACAAGCAACAGGTCCAGCGGGCACCTTCCCTAGTTGGCTGACTCACCATCTGTGTCAGGAAGTTCTCTTCCACACACTCCAGGAACCTCCTGGACTGTTTCCTCTCTGCTGTACTGTATTTCCGGCAAACATCTGGTAAGTTGAAATCCCTTATGAGAAGTCATGAGACTTCTCCCAGCTGCTCTTAGAATAGTTTGTCTGCTTCTTCATCCTGGTTGGATGGTCCATAACAGACTCCCACAATGATATGTGCCTTGTTGGCCTTCCCCCTGATTCTCACCCATAAACACTCAACACTATCATCACCAACGTTAACCTCTAGACAACCAAAACACTCCCTAACATACAGGTCTACCCCACCACCCATGGCCATGTCCCCATCTCCCTGACCTGTGTCCCTCCTCATGTCCCCACACCACCTCCATCCCCACAGCTGTGTCTCCCTGTATCCCCATGCTGTGGTTCAGCCCTAGCCAGCAGCTGAGCACCATGCAGCCGCTCACTCACCCTCCCCCCCAGTGGGATGGGGAAGAGAATTCGAAGAAAAAGTAAAACTCATGGGTTCGAATAAAGACAGTTTAATAGGACAACAAAGGAAGAGAAAATAATAATAATGATGATAAAAGAACATACAATGCAGTTGCTCACCACCTGCTGACCAATGCCCAGCCCATCCCTGAGTAGCAATCACACCCCCGACCAGTTCCCCCCCAGTTTATATACTGAGCATGATGCCATATGGTATGGAATATCCCTTTGGCCCGTCTGGGTCACCTGTCCTGGCTGTGTCCCCTCCCGTCCTCTGGTGCACCCTCAGCCTCCTCGCTGGTGGGGCAGTGGGAGAAGCTGAAAAGTCCTTGACCTGGTAAACACTGCTGAGCAACAACCAAAACAGCAGTCTGTTATCATCCCAAATCCAAACCACAGCTCTAGACCCGCTACCACGAGGAAAATTAACTCTATCCCAGCTGAAACCAGGACATCTCCCCACAGTCCCTGGCACCCCGCAGCCCCTCAACAGCAGTTTCAGGGGGCTCCGGGCTGCAGAGGTGGCCTCAGGCTGGGGGTGCTGTGGGTGCACTGGTGAGCCAGCATGATCCCCTCATCCCGAAACCACTTCTTGCAGTGGCCGCACTGGAAGGACTTGTCCTCTGCCTGCTTCTCCACCAGGGATGGACCCCCACCCAGTGAGAACTGCACATAAGAGGTTAAAAACACTGGCATCCGCTTATCTCTTGTGCAAACATTGTGGCTGGAGATCTGCAAGGCTGGTATGAGAAGCAGCCGAAGGAGGGAGTCTTACAGCAACAGGACATTCCTGTTTTGGCTAAAGAATGCGGAATAAGCAGATAAAGGTTTCAACACAGAATCTTGAAGCCATGGTGCCCGGAGTGAGACCTTTTGCTTAATTATCCATGTGTTGCGGATGAAAGGTGTTTGACACGGTTATGATTTAGTCAATTCAGAATTTATTAATAGTATAAGGTAAATCAAAGGTTAAATTTTAACAGGGCTTAATGATTGACTAATTTTAAAGATTTACAAGTGATCAGGGTCTTTTGTCCGGTTTCTCGTGCTTGTTGTAGGAGGTTGATCAGATCAGGATGGTGGAGGAGTTGTTTGATTATGGTTAGGTTCATTCCAACGAGTGTAGGTTGTAACTCGCAGTAACTAGCATGTAATCAAAAGATCATTGTGAGTAATTATTGGTGCAGAGTAATTAAAATCACAACCAATGATCATATAAGAATTACATACATGTAGGTTAAATTGATTGGTTATGTACTAAGCAAAGTTATCTATTAATAAGGATCTACATAATGTTTACATGCAAATACATCCTTTTCCAACATAAATTACTATGGTTTCAGGATCTTCATCTGGATGGATTTCAAAATGGCAAATGTTTTGTTCTGTGTCCAAACAGATGTCTTGAGCTTTAAGGGTATTACTTGCACAAATGAAACCCTGTTGTTCTCGTACAAAGCACGCATTTACATCAATTGTTTGCCACTTTTCCTCCTTTTGATGGGCTGCTCTAAGGGATAGAGTATGGTTCCATTATGATTCAGTCCTAACGCAATGTTTGGATATGTATTGTACACCAAAGCCTTGCATATAGGGAGGAAAAAGGCGACAATCTTACCGCTTTCTGCCTGATAAGGGAAGTCGACTAATTGCCACCACAATTGAAATTCCTTTTCAAATTCTGAGGCATTGTACCAAATCAGTTTACGAATTTCAGTGGGTAGGGTTCCAATTTGGTTAGGTCATGGGTAGTAGCAGTTAGTTTGTTCATTATAACTTCAGTGTCTCTGCTATTTAGTACTCTTAATCCAGTTCCAAATAACCCAGTGGCGTCCTGTTGCATCGTAATGCAATTATGGATTTGGTAAAAGTGAAATTGTACAACAATCTAAATTTGAATCTGTTATTTTATAACAACCATTGTTGTTGTTCGGTTTGGAAAAGTTGGTATAAAATATTTTAATTTTTGTTGACTTATGGTAACTGGATCTATTGATTACCCAGCACCCAATTTAGATGTTAGATGTGTCGGTTGTTCCCACGATGTCATTGGTGGAGTTCATTATTTCTGTTAAAGAGAAAGAAAGAGAGAACAGTCTCAGTGGGGAAGGCCGAACAGGTTACCCTTTTTGAGATACGGGATAAATCCACCTGGTACTGATTTTGTGCTCTATTCCATCATGCGCTGGTAATCAATTGTCAAAACGCCATCTGCCATCCAGTTTACAGACTGGCCAAACCGGAGAGTTGTATGGGGAGTGGGTTCTAGAAATAATTTGCTGTTTTTCCAAATCTTTAATTACTTCTAGAAATTCCAGTCTGTGCTGCAGCAGAAATGCGGTACTATGGGACATTAGTGACTTTTGGTTCGGGAAGTACTGGAGCTGTGTGGAGCACTCGTACTGTGGCATTTTGTTGATTTTTATTAAAGTTGGTCGTTGACCCAAAAGATCACAGACTGGCAGATGCCAGGTTCGGTTGTTCAACGCATCAAACCCTAGGATATTTTCATTGTGATCTTTAATTGCAAAGTGAAAAGATGTCATATGCTTTTTGCCAGGGAGCCATAAATTAACTTTTGTGGTTTGGCACAGTATAAGTTCCCATAACTCCAGTAAGTTTAACTCTTTGCCATCCAGGTTGTACGGCCAGCTTGTCAGCATCTTGTTGTGTAAGTATTGAAATTTGTGCTCCAGCAGCAATTAAAATTTTGTTAATTTTGTTAATTGTTGTCGAGGACCTACTGGAATTAAAATGTAAGGGCCATTTTTGTTTAACCATTGATATGCTGGACAGGCAGGCCCAACTGCCGTCTGGGCACTACTAGGGTTTTTTTGGTTTATGTCTTGTGATTGATCTTTACTACGAGAGAAAGGGTTATCTCTCCCTTTAGGAGCCAGCAAGGGAGGAGTTGGAGTATTTGGAGGGAGACATTTCTTAAAGGCATGACTCAGACTCAGAATAACGCCGGAAGGCTGTCTCTGAATCATGGCTCTAGGAATTCCTAGTGCCAACGCTTGTTTCCACATCTCATTTCTCCCCTCCTGGCCCTTTAGTTGGTGCTCAGAGGATTTTGGTTCTGGGGAGCCGTTTTGATGTGATTGTTTAATTTGCCTAACAGCATGACCTGTGTTTTTTGTTTCACGGTGAATTTCGTCCCATCCCATTTTTCATGCACGTCTTACAGTTCCATGCATTGGCATTGCCCAGGTTGCCACTAAGTTGGCTTCTTCGTTATCTTCAGCTGCTCGTGTTACGTTCATTAACTCATTGTGATTTACATCTCTTTGGATTTCACCTCATTTTGCAATGAAAAAGGGTTTGAGTGTGGCAGGGGCTCCTTTTATTAATGGTTTTAGTATAGCAGGACCTACCGGCACGGAGACAGGAACATCAATAGGATGACGTTGATGCGTGGCCTGGATGCAGGCAGCTTTTGTGAAAGCTACAGAGAGTTCATTTAGAGATTTAAGAGGTATTAACAAAGGTATTTCTCTCTCCAATCAATACCACCAGCACAATATGCCACTCTGCTTGTAAGCGAGGGGTCAGGACCAGCATCTAAGAAGACGCTGGGACCCCAAAAGCCCTTGACTTCATTGTTGTTTAGCAAAATTCTGTCTCCCCCAGTCAGAGACATATCCCTAGATATTCAGTTTCAGTTTCTCCAGGTTTGCGGCCGTAATGTTCTTGTAAATTGGCCATTTGAATTGGATCAAACGGGGTTGTTTTACGAATACGATTTCCTGCACCGCCCCGTGGTCCAGCAGTTACTTCTGTTTAATAATCCGTCTGACTGGGAGTGGGGGTGAAAAGTAAAGTAGAATTTTCCACTTTACAGGGACAGAAACGCGTTTGGGTTAATTTAGGGTTAAATGCACTACTTGTTCTGCTAATGACTCTACCTTTGAAGAGGAGCCAAAAGGCTGATAAAAAGGAACCATCCTGCCCCAGAAGGTGCCCAGAGCTGGGCGATGGCCAAAGCCACCTGAGGCCAACAAAAATCTGCAGAAACTCAGGGAAAGTAAAGGCGGCTGGGAGAGATCCCGAGCAATTAAATCCAATTAAAGGACCATGGAAATTACCCTCCACCATCAAGGAGCATGCGTGCTAATTTAAATATGTTTAACCAATAGTAGAAGATGCAGTAATTACTGACCAATTAGCATAAATTTAGGCGGGTTTTTCTAATTCTGTAACAAGATCAATATGTGGTAGCTTCTGTGTGTAGTGTACTAGCCTGGTGGAGTTACCACCCAGCACCCATCTCTGCGCAGACATGAAATAAATAAAATACCTCTGCTCTGTGTGTGTATTGGCGTGCAGCACACCGGGCAAACGATCCCACCTGCTCAGGCGGGTGAAGAGAATTATCTTCGTCTGAGCTATTATTATTTGAATCACCCCAAATATTACCATCCCAATCTTCAGGAGGCACAATTAATTTTTTAATTTGAACTATATCAGGGGATTTTGGAGATTGCATTAGCATCATTTCAACGTGTTCCTCTAGTTTTTGTTGTTTTAGGTGAGATTATTTAAGTTGTTTTTGCAATTGCCCAATTTTAACTGATGACAGCAGTTCAGTAGATTTGTGCGCCTCTATCTCACCTTGTAAGTCTGGCATTTTTACGGGCAGTTTTTCCTCTTTCCTGACAGGCAGCTTGTAGGCACACTCCCAACATTTTACAAATTATACCTTTTTCCTTTCCAACTGTAGTTGAACCTCTGGCATCAGTTAACTGTTTCTCTACTGGTTCCCAGTTATGCCAGCTATTACAAGCCCAATTCTCTGGGAAGTTCAGGTTTGGTGGGGTATCGTGTTTTTGTAAGTATTCTGTGATTTCGCTTGTCATCCTGCCGACTACACCAATTTGTCGCGGATGAAAGGTGTTTGACATGGTTATGGTGTCATCAATTCAAAATTTATTAACAGTATAAGGTAAATCAAAGGTTAAACTTTGGCAGCACTTAATGATTGACTAATTTTAAAGATTTACAAGCAATTTAGTAAAATATATTAGGATCAAGCAGCGACTTAAATACAGATTTGAAGATGACAAGATTCACACTAACTTACTATAAGGTATCTTAAATCAAAGTGTATAGATAGGTAGATATATATATTATATATACGTGAAACATAAGACAAACAGACAGACAAACAGAATTATTAGGGCCCAGTGATATACGCCACCCACACTCACAAGGCAAATACGCGTATTTTATATAAGTAGAAAGGTGGATGAAGGAAGCTAGCGTATAGTTAGGATTTCCCTCTGTGAGTTTAGAGTAAATACACCTCCTGCTCGATCGGGAGCTGACCGATTATCACTATTGTTCCCAAGTAAAGGAGCAACAAGGGTGTTATGGCCCGCGCAGGGATGTACCGGGTGGTCACCAAGGGAGCAGGACCCAGAGGCACTAAGGGAGCCTGGATGCTCTGGTCGCCGCTCAGGTGTGCGGCCAGAGAAGGGGGGGAAGATTGCGCCAGGTGCCGAGCGGCTCAAGACGGAGGGGTTGCACCACCACACCGTGAAATGAATATGAAAGTTGACGCACCTAAATATGATAATGAACTTAAAGAAGTACAGGATAAACATATATGACTAAAGTACTTGACTCTCCAAATCATGTTAAACGTCAGCCCAGGGAGGGCACAGTTAAGGCCCCGGTGTAAAGGATGTTGGGGAAAATACCCCCGGGGGGACAGAAGAGATTGAAGGCCCAGAAGAGGCAGCTCCTTCTCCTCGTCCCACGATAGGGACGCCTTCTCAGTAAGCGTTGCGACTTCACCTTGTGGTGGGAATACCCGGGATAGCATTTTGCTGGTGCTCTCATCATATATCAGCACCACTGAAGTAAGATTCTGGCTGAGGGTCCTGCCGCACTCGCTGCACGTGTAGGGCTTCTCACCGGTGGGGAAGTGCTGGTAGGCAGTGAGGGTACTGCTGTCCATGAAGGAACTCGGGCAGTGGCTGCAGGTGAAGGGCTTCTCACCGGTGGGGACGTGCTGGTGTCTCAGCAGGTGACGCTTGTGGCCAAAGCACTTGCCACAGTCGGTACAGAGGAAGGGCCGCTCACTCATGTGGCTCCGCACATGGCCGGCCAACGCTGACTGGTGCTTGAAGCTCTTGTTGCACTCGGGACGTGGGGGCGGGGGGGGAACTTCTCCAGCGGGCAGGGAGTCGGCAAGGGGTGGAGGCGAGGGAACCCTGAGGAACCCCCCCGGCTCCTGCCTGGCTGGTTGTGGGCTGAGCACCCCTGACACCTCCTGCCCCGCTTGGGCATCCCGGGAGCAGGGCGGTGGGTGCCAGCAGCCCCTCGGGGACCCCCCCCAGCCTCCCTCTGCATCCCAGGGTCACCGGCTGCTGGGGAGAAGAGGCTGGGGTCACTGCCGGGGACTGGATGGGCACGTGGGACCCCTCCCCATGGCCAGCGGCACAGGCACCCCGCCAGCCCCCATCCTTCCTGCTGCACAGAGCATCTGGGGCCCAGGAGACGCTGCTGCTGGAACCCCCCAGAACCCCCACAGCCCCCGGGTACCAACCTGAGACAGGGGTCCGGTGGCTCCGCCGTGTCCTGGTGTTACAGTAAAAGTCAGTGTAACACGTGACGTGAATCAAGCTGTTGTGCTGCTGCAGAAGTCCATTGTGTAGCCCTACCCCCACGGGTCTAAGGCCAGGCAGGAAATATCTAAATAATGTACCTTTGTCTGATAAGTAGGCTGTGATTGTTAAAAGCTGAAGTTTAACTGATGTATTACTAGTGCAGTCAGTAAACCATGAAGAACCATTTGGAATTGCCCAAAGTACCAGGAAACTAGGGGAAAGGTAATTCTGGCAGGGGGACTTGCGACCACTGACCCATGGACCACCTACCTCAATTATACCACCTATTCAAAAGAGAAAGGCGGAGAAAAGAACTGAGCATGCGTTCTAGTTTGCATGCTAGGTGAAGAAATCTAAACCAATCATGGAACAGAATAACAATGCATATGTATTAGAAAGATGAATATCTTAATGTATTATGGAGCTTTGGTGTGCTGTCTCAGGACAGACACCTGTATCTGTGCAAATATGCAATAAAATACCTCTGCTCTGTGTGTATATTGGCATATTGCACACCAGGTGCGAGGCTCTGATAACAAGTGAATGTCGCAAACACCCGTCTTGACATGGACAGGGATGGGCTGATGATGACCAGGGAGTGTTGAACAAGAACGGAGCCTGCGGAGGCAGGATAACGTCTTGTGAGACCACTCCTCTATTCCTGAAACACGTAAACAATGACCATCTGTGCTCTGTGCACCATGTGCCCGTGACAGATCACCACTCGCTTGGTCAGCCGTGAAGGGGGGGGGCAGTGAGTCCCCCGCACCCCCACAACCCACCGACTCATTTCTAGAACATTTCTGAACATTCCTGAGCACATACTGCGCCTGCTCAGTGATGACAGACCCCCGCCTATGGGGCGGGCACATCGGGTTATAAAAAGTGGAAACATAAGTTTTCGGCGCGCGCCCGCCACCTGAAGACTACAACTACGAGCAGAGAACATCGCTGGGTCCAAGGGTGGTGATATCTTTTCTCTCTCTCTCTCTCTCTCTCTTTTCTTTCTGTCTTTCTTTTCCTCTCTCTCACTCTCTTTGTAACCTAATTTTCGGCACGTTAGGGTAATATTGTCACACGTTTTGCTAAACGCTTACCTTTCATAGTTCTGCTAAATTTTGAGCATTGTTATGACCTTTGCCAAGCCTCTCTCTCTTGTAGTTCCACTGAATTTTAAGTAAATTTATAGTTGGCTTGAACCTCTGAAGTAATTGTCGTTACTTCTCATTACCGCGCAGAGAATTAAAAAGTTAACCTCACCCTCACCCCCTGAGTGGGACGGGACACCAGGTAAACAAATCCCCAGTTTTGGGACAACACTGGGGGGGTCTGGCACACACGGCAGCTCTGCTCGCTCCATCTGGCAGATGATCTCTGGCTTGACAGCAGACCAGCCTGTCCGGGGCAGAGAGAGAGGCACCCTCTCCCGCACTGCCAGGACAGCATCGCCGGCCCCCCGCACCCGCAGCACCAGCATCTCCCCTACAATTCTGTGACTCTATGATTCTGTGAGTGCTGCCATGGTGGAACTTCAATATGAACTGGAGTCAAAGGCAGCCAAGCGGTACACCATGGTTGATACCAGGAATGTGTTTTTCTCGATCCCTTTGGCGGCAGAGTGCAGGGCACAGTTTGCTTTCACTTGGAGCGGCGCCCAGTACCCCTGGAGTTGACTGTCCTGGAGTGGAAACACAGTCACCATGTTTGGTAGTCTTAGAGTCTTGGAGGTGGTTGGTCCTGAAGCACAGCTCCTCCTGGCACCCCGACTGCCAGTGCTGGGCTGGATGGTCAAAGGGAGGGTCCCCTCTACACATCGTGCAGCTGATGCCACATGGAGTAAGTGGGTGGCACTGATCCCACAGCGGGCTCGAATAGGAAACCCCAGCCACCCAGGAATTCTGGAAGTGATCACGGACTGGCCAGAAGGCAAAGATTTTGGGATGTCACCAGAAGAGGAGGTGACACGCGCTGAAGAAGCCCCACTGTATAATAAACTGCAGAAAACGAGAAGCAATACGCCCTGTTCACTGTCGCATTGTGGGAAAGCATCGGAGGTGGAAGGCTGCTGTGCGGAGTCCTACACGACGAGTCGCGGAACTGCTGAAGGAGAAGGGGAATCGAGCCAGTTCACGGAAGTGAAAGCCATCTGGCGGGATTGCTTTGGCTCAAGGACCCGGGTACGCTTGGTGGGTGATGCGGAAGGATGGGGAAGTCCGATGTGTGCCTCAAGGGGATCTGGTTTTGGGTGAGAAGAGCCAATGAATTAAATTGTGTGACGTTAATTGCTAAATACCCTGCCATTGTATGTCGTCACTACTACAATCGCTATATGCCACAACAGTGGTATTGCAGTAAGAATCACCCAATTAATGAAGGATGAACTGTGATGCAATCAAACAAAGAGCAGCAATGAGGGAACCAGAACTGGCCTCAGCAACCGGCGCCCAGCAACTTCCTCGAAGTCGACACCTTCAACCCGCAGACCGTGGGCACAGGCCGCGCCAGATCCACCAGCCGCGCGCTCTGGATGCAGCCGCAACATCCCAACAGCACCCACCATCCCTCCTGCCCTGAGAGACGGTTCTGAGAGACGGAGCCCGAAGTCACGGACTAAATGAACTCAACGGGCATTTTAGAGAGATGGCCCATGCACTAAGGCAGTGATATCTGTGTATATCTCTCTATCTCAAAGACAGGGAAAGTGGTGGTGATTAGTTGGACAGTGCAGGGTCTGGGCATGACGTAGATGGCACAGAGTAAGGGGTGGATAATGTCCTGGTGTTTGGCTGGGATAGAGTTAATTGTCCCCAGGAGCTGGGAGGGGACACAGCCAGGACAGGTGACCCAATCTGACCAATGAGGTATTCCCTCCCATATGACGTCATGCTCATTCTATAAGGGGGGAGCTGGCCGGGGGGGAGGGGCGGCTGCTGGGGACGTGCTGTGCATGGGGTCGGGTGAGCAAACTGCATTGTGCATCACCCGCTTTGTCTGTTCTGTTCTCAGTCCTGTTGCGGCCCTTCCCCTCTCCCTTTGCTGTCCCAGTAAACTGTCCTTACCCCAACCCACCAGTTTTACCTTTTTCCTCAGTTCTGCTCCCCATCCCGCGGGGGGGGGGGGAGGGGTGAGTGAGCGGCCGCGTGGTGCTCAGCTGCCGGCTGGGGTGAACCACCACAGGGGACACCCACATCCCCGCGAGTGGGGACGTGGGGAGCACCCTCCCCCCGAGCCGAGCCGAGCCCAGCCGAGCCGATGCGGGCAGCAGGACTACAGCTCCCGTGCTGCACCGGCGGCGGGCGGCCCTCCCGGGCTGAGGCGGGCAGGGACAAAAGCGGCCCTGGTGCAGGTAGGGGCGGGGGGCGGCGGGCCCGCGGCACGGGGATGGGCGCTGACCCCCGCCCCGAGAGGGCACCCCGGCCCCGACGGCCTCTCCCCTGCGCTCCCCTCCGCCGGCCGGCCGCCCCCGGCCCTGCCGGCCCCCCCCCGGTGCCCGGCGCCCCCCCGGTGCTCGCCCCTGCCCGGCCTTTCCCTGTCTCGCCACGGGGCCCCCGTGCCCAGGCGGACACGCTGCTCCGCGTCCCACCCGCCCGGACCCCCTGGCTCCGGCCCTGCCGACACGGGCGCTGGGCAGGGCTCGGCTCGGCCCGGGACGGGATGGGACGGGTGGTCAGACCCCCCGGGACAGCCCGGCACATCTTGCTCCTGCTCTCCTTGGGCACCGCAGGCCCGTTTGGGGAGTCGCGAGCTTCCCCAGGGCCCCTTTTCCTGGCGAGTTCTCGCCTTTTGCCGGCCGGCTGCGTGGGCCACGCTCTTGGGGTCGGTGCTTTTAGCAGGAGTTTTGAAGGCTCTGGCTGGAAGGGAAGGCGGCTGTTGGCAGGTAAGTGCGCTTCTGCCCGCGATTTCTTCTGAATCCAGGTGTTGTGCTTGGCAGGGCCCCTCTGTCCTTGCTGCGCCGGCCGGCGCGGCTGCTCACGGGACAGGCCTCTCCTGCGGACCCCGGCGCATCCCACCGCCGTCTTCCCGCACAAGTAGCTGTACCTGCCTCCGTCTGCGCGCCGAGGGCCAGCGGCACGCCGGACTCCAGGCCGCTGCGGCAAGGTGGGGGTCTGAGCTGTCCCGGCGCTGTCCGGCACTGGCAGGATTTCAGCGGAGGGGCTCGGCGAATGCGCGGCAGGGCGTGCTGAGCCGGGCGTGCTTCTTGCTGCAGATGTCGGTGACCTTTGAGGACGTGGCCATCTACTTCTCCCGTGAGGAGTGGGCAGAGCTGGCGGACTGGCAGCGGCGGCTCTACCGGGAGGTGATGCTGGAGAACTACCAGGCGGTCGCCTCGCTGGGTGAGGACTCTCTCCGGCGCCGCCGGGCTGGGGTCGAGCTGCAGTTCACCTCTGTAACGGAGCTGGAGCCTGGAAAGGGAAAATCCAGCTGTCGCCGTTGGTGCCCAAGCGCTGACGTAGGGGTTGTGATCGCAGGTTTTACCCTGCCAGGCAGCCTCCTGTGGAGAGCGGTCCTGGTAGAGAGACTAGGAGAGTGGAATGGGATAGGATAGGATAGGATAGGATAGGATAGGATAGGATAGGATAGGATAGGATAGGATAGGATAGAACAGAACTGGGCTATTTCCTTTGGAAGGGACCTACCACAACCATCTAGTCCCGCTGCCTGACCCCTTCAGGGCTGACCAGAGTTCCTGGCTGACCAAAGCCTCCCTGGCGCAGTGATGAACCATTCCCAGGCGCTGTCAGCAGGCAAGCAGACGAGGTGACGAGGACAAGGCGAGAGGAGGCTGTAGGTGCAGGGACGGGGGGGCCGAAGCCGTAGGTGGGCAGGGACAGGAGAGAGGAGCAGAGTTGGGGGGAGATGCTGGGGCTGCGGGTGGGGGGGTCCGGTGATGCTGTCCCGGCAGTGCGGGAGAGGGTGCCTCTCTCTCTGCCCCGGACAGGCTGGCCTGTGATCAAGCCAGAGATCATCTGCCAGATGGAGCGAGCAGAGCTGCCGTGTGTGCCAGACCCCCCCAGGACACGGCGGAGCCACCGGACCCCTGTCTCAGGTTGGTACCCGGGGGCTGTGGGGGTTCTGGGGGTTTCCAGCAGCAGCGACCCCTCGACCCCAGATGCTCTGTGCAGCAGGAAGGGTGGGGGCTGGCGGGGTGCCCGTGCCGCTGGCCATGGGGAGGGGTCCCATGTGCCCGTCCAGTCCCCGGCAGTGACCCCAGCCTCTTCTCCCCAGCAGCCGGTGACCCTGGGATGCAGAGGGAGGCCGGGGGGGTCCCCGAGGGGCTGCTGGCACCCACCGCCCTGCTCCCGGGGATGCCCAAGCGGGGCAGGAGGTGTCAGGGGTGCTCAGCCCACTACCAGCCAGGCAGGAGCCGGGGGGGTTCCTCAGGACGCCCTCGCCTCCACCCCTTGCCGACCCCCCGGCCGCTGCAGAAGACCCCCCCAACATGTTCAGAGTGCAACAAGAGCTTCAGGAGCCCGTCGGCATTGGCCGTCCACATGCGGAGCCACACGAGTGAGCGGCCCTTCGTCTGCACCGACTGCGGCAAGTGCTTTGGCCGCAAGGATCACCTGGTGAGACACCGGCACGTGCACACCAGTGAGAAGGCCTTTGCCTGTCGCCAACACTTCAGCGGTGAAAGGCATCACATCCAGTCTGCGGAGCGCTCCTTCACCTGCGCCCACTGCCCCAAGACCTTCAAGGACAGGAAGTATGTCATTGTCCACCAGCGCATCCACACCGGGGAACGCCCCTTCGCCTGCACCCACTGCCCCAAGACCTTCAGGGACAGGAAGTACCTCACAGCCCACCAGCGCATCCATACTGGGGAGCGTCCCTTCGCCTGCACCCACTGCCCCAAGACCTTCATGTACAAGAAGACACTGAGAGCCCACCAGCACACCCACACTGAGGATCGACCCTTCACCTGTGCCCACTGCCTCAAGACCTTCATGTACAAGATGACCCTCAGAGCCCACCAGCGCATCCACACCGGGGAGCGACCCTTCTCCTGCACTCACTGCCCCAAAACCTTCAGGTACAAGGAGACACTCACAGCCCACCAGCACATCCACACTGGGGATCGACCCTTTGCCTGCGCCCACTGCCCCAAGACCTTCATGTACAAGATGACCCTCACAGCCCACCAGCGTATCCACACTGGGGAGCGACCCTTCACCTGCACCCACTGCTCCAAGGCCTTCAGGGACAGCAGTACACTCACTGCCCATCAGCGCATCCACTCTGTGGAGCGACCCTTCTCCTGTCCACAGTGCTCCAAGACCTTCAAGTACAAGAAGACCCTCGCTGTCCACCAGCGCATTCACTCTGGGGAGCGACCCTTCACCTGCGCCCACTGCCCCAAGACCTTCAGGGAGAAGAAGAACCTCACTGCCCACCAGCGCATCCACACTGGGGAGCGACCCTTCACCTGCGCCCACTGTCCCAAGACCTTCAGGGACTACAGTAACCTTACTGCCCATCGGCGCGTCCACACTGGTGAGAAGCCCTACAAGTGCAGCGAGTGCGGCAAGACCTGCAGCCAGAAGCGTAACCTGAAGAGGCACCAGAGGATTCATCAGAGCCTGCCAGCGGTGCCAGAGGGTAGACGGTAGGAGACGGGGGGTCCATCCCTGGTGGAGAAGTTTGCAGAGGACAAGCCCTTCCAGTGCGGCCACTGCAAGAAGCAGTTTTGGGATGAGGGGATGCGTTGGGTTTGCGTGGCAAGGTTTTGGTAGCAGGGAGGGCTACAGGGGTGGCTTCTGTGAGAAGCTGCTAGAAGTTTCCTCTGTGTCTGACAGAGCCAATGCCAGCCGGCTGCAAGACGGACCCACCGCTGGCCAAGGCCAAGCCAATCAGCGCCTCTGTGATAACATATTTAAGAAGGAAAACAAAACAGTTGGGGGGAAGCTTTTGCAACTGGAGAGAGGAGTGAGAAGATGTAAGAACATCTGCAGACAGCAAGGTCAGTGCAGAAGGAGGGGGACGAGGTGCTCCAGGCGCTGGACCAGAGATCCCCCTGCAGCCCGTGGCGAAGACCATGGTGAAGCAGGCTGTCCCCCTGCAGCCCATGGAGGGAGGATGAGGGGGTGTAGAGACTCCACATGCAGCCTGTGGAGGACCCCACGCCGGAGCAGGTGGAGGCACCTGAAGGAGGCTGTGACCCTGTGGGAAGCCCACGCTGGAGCAAACTCCTGGCAGGACCTGTGGACCCGTGGAGAGAGGATCCCACGCCAGAGCAGGTTTGCTGGCAGGACTTGTGACCCCGTGGGGGACCCACGCTGGAGCAGTCTGCTCCTGAAGGTCTGCAACCCATGGGAGAGACCACGCTGGAGCAGTTCGTGAAGGACTGTAGCCCGTGGGGGAGACTCCATGTTGGAGCAGGGGAATGATGAGAGGAGTCCTCCCCCTGAGGATGAAGAAGCGGCAGAAACACGGTGTGCTGAACTGACCGTAACCCCCATTCCCCGTCCCCCTGTGCCGCTGAGGGGGGGCGGAGGTTGAAGCCGGGAGTGAAGTTGAGCCCGGGAAGATGGGAGGGGTGGGGGGAGGTGTTTTTAAGATTTGATTTTATTTCTCATTCCTCTACTCTGTTTTGTTTAGTAATAAATTAGAGGAATCTCCTCTAAGTTCAGTCTGTTTTGCTCATGATGATAATTAGCGAGTGATCTCTCCCTGTCCTTATCTCGACCCAAGCTTTTCGTTATACTTCTCCTCCCCATCCCTCTGGGGGAGGGGTAAGCGAGCAGCCGCGTGGTGCCTTGCTGCCGGCTGGGCCTAAACCACAACAGGGGATCAAGCTGACTCACCAGCGCACCCACAGCACCCCCAGCCTGTGGCCACCACTGCAGCCCAGAGCCCCCTGAAACTGCTGTTGAGGGGCTGCGGGGTGCCAGGGACTGTGGGGAGATGTCCTGGTTTCAGCTGGGATAGAGTTAATTTTCCTCGTGGTAGCGGGTATAGTGCTGTGGTTTGGATTTGGATGATAACAGACTGCTGTTTTGGTTGTTGCTCAGCAGTGTTTACCAGGTCAAGGACTTTTCAGCTTCTCCCACTGCCCCACCAGTGAGGAGGCTGAGGGTGCACCAGAGGATGGGAGGGGACACAGCCAGGACAGGTGACCCAGACTGGCCAAAGGGATATTCCATACCATATGGCATCATGCTCACTATATAAACTGGCTGGGGAGCTGGCTGGGAGCATGATCAGTGCCAGTACTGCATCCAGCTCTGGGGTCCCCAGGACAAGAAGGACACGGAGCTGTTGGGGCGAGTCCAGAGGAGGCCATGGAGATGCTGCGAGGGCTGGAGCACCTCTGCTCTGGAGACCTCAGGCTGAGAGAGTTGGGCTGGTTCAGCCTGGAGAAGAGAAGGCTGCGGGGAGGCCTTGGAGCCCCTTCCAGTCCCTGCAGGGGCTCCAGGAAAGCTGGAGAGGGGCTGGTGCCAAGGGCAGGGAGGGACAGGCCAAGGGGAATGGCCTGAAGCTGCAGGAGGTGGATGGGAGGCAGCAATCCTTCCCTGTGAGGGTGCTGAGGCCCTGGCAGAGGTTGCCCCGAGAAGCTGTGGCTGCCCCTGGCTCCCTGGCAGTGGTCAAGGCCAGGTTGGATGGGGCTTTGGGCAAGCTGGGCTAGTGGAGGGTGTCCCTGCCCATGGCAGGGGTGTTGGAAATAGATGGTGTTTAAGGTTACTTCCAACTCAAACCGTTCTATGATATATATATCAATGACAGGAAGAGCAGTGGTGATTAGTTGGATAGCGCAGGGTCTGGGCATGACGTAGATGGCACAGAGTAAGGGGTAGATAATGTCCTGGTGTTTGGCTGGGATAGAGTTAATTGTCCCCAGGAGCTGGGAGGGGACACAGCCAAGACAGGTGACCCAAACTGACCAATGAGGTATTTCCTACCCTATGACGTCATGCTCTATAAGGGGGGGGGAAGCTGGCGGGGGGGGGAGGGGCGGCTGCTGGGGACGTGCTGTGCATGGGGTCGGGTGAGCAAACTGCATTGTGCATCACCCGCTTTGTCTGTTCTGTTCTCAGTCCTGTTGCGGCCCTTCCCCTCTCCCTTTGCTGTCCCAGTAAACTGTCCTTACCCCAACCCACCAGTTTTACCTTTTTCCTCAGTTCTGCTCCCCATCCCGCGGGGGGGGGAGGGGTGAGTGAGCGGCCGCGTGGTGCTCAGCTGCCGGCTGGGGTGAACCACCACAGGGGACACCCACATCCCCGCGAGTGGGGACGTGGGGAGCACCCTCCCCCCGAGCCGAGCTGAGCCGAGCCCAGCCGAGCCGATGCGGGCAGCAGGACTACAGCTCCCGTGCTGCACCGGCGGCGGGCGGCCCTCCCGGGCTGAGGCGGGCAGGGACAAAAGCGGCCCTGGTGCAGGTAGGGGCGGGGGGCGGCGGGCCCGCGGCACGGGGATGGGCGCTGACCCCCGCCCCGAGGGGGCACCCCGGCCCCGACGGCCTCTCCCCTGCACTCCCCTCTGCCGGCCGGCTGCCCCCGGCCCTGCCGCCCCCCCCCGGTGCCCGGCGCCCCCCCGGTGCTCGCCCCTGCCCGGCCTTTCCCTGTCTCGCCACGGGGCCCCTGTGCCCAGGCGGACACGCTGCTCCGCATCCCACCCGCCCGGACCCCTGGCTCCGGCCCTGCCGACACGGGCGCTGGGCAGGGCTCGGCTCGGCCCGGGACACGACGGGACGGGTGGTCAGACCCCCCGGGACAGCCCGGCACATCTTGCTCCTGCTCTCCTTGGGCACCGCAGGCCCGTTTGGGGAGTCGCGAGCTTCCCCAGGGCCCCTTTTCCTGGCGAGTTCTCGCCTTTTGCCGGCCGGCTGCGTGGGCCACGCTCTTGGGGTCGGTGCTTTTAGCAGGAGTTTTGAAGGCTCTGGCTGGAAGGGAAGGCGGCTGTTGGCAGGTAAGTGCGCTTCTGCCCGCGATTTCTTCTGAATCCAGGTGTTGTGCTTGGCAGGGCCCCTCTGTCCTTGCTGCGCCGGCCGGCGCGGCTGCTCACGGGACAGGCCTCTCCTGCGGACCCCGGCGCATCCCACCGCCGTCTTCCCGCACAAGTAGCTGTACCTGCCTCCGTCTGCGCGCCGAGGGCCAGCGGCACGCCGGACTCCAGGCCGCTGCGGCAAGGTGGGGGTCTGAGCTGTCCCGGCGCTGTCCGGCACTGGCAGGATTTCAGCGGAGGGGCTCGGCAAACGCATGGCAGGGCGTGCTGAGCCGGGCGTGCTTCTTGCTGCAGATGTCGGTGACCTTTGAGGACGTGGCCATCTACTTCTCCCGTGAGGAGTGGGCAGAGCTGGCGGACTG
The DNA here is from genome assembly GCF_011004875.1 of Balearica regulorum gibbericeps. NCBI lineage: Eukaryota > Metazoa > Chordata > Aves > Gruiformes > Gruidae > Balearica > Balearica regulorum. The sequence continues at coordinate 168,016,551 of NC_046185.1, forward strand.
GCAGCGGCGGCTCTACCGGGAGGTGATGCTGGAGAACTACCAGGCGGTCGCCTCGCTGGGTGAGGACTCTCTCCGGCGCCGCCGGGCTGGGGTCGAGCTGCAGTTCACCTCTGTAACGGAGCTGGAGCCTGGAAAGGGAAAATCCAGCTGTCGCCGTTGGTGCCCGAGCGCTGACGTAGGGGTTGTGATCGCAGGTTTTACCCTGCCAGGCAGCCTCCTGCGGAGAGCGGTCCTGGTAGAGAGACTAGGAGAGTGGAACGGGATAGAATAGAATAGAATAGAATAGAATAGAATAGAATAGAATAGGATAGGATAGAATAGGATAGGATAGGATAGGATAGGATAGGATAGGATAGGATAGGATAGGATAGGATAGGATAGGATAGGATAGGATAGGATAGGACAGGACAGAACAGAACAGAAAGAACAGAACAGAACTGGACTATTTCATTTGGAAGGGACCTACCACAACCATCTAGTCCCGCTGCCTGACCCCTTCAGGGCTGACCAGAGTTCCTGGCTGACCAAAGCCTCCCTGGCGCAGCGATGAACCATTCCCAGGCGCTGTCAGCAGGCAAGCGGACGAGGTGACCGAGGACAAGGCGAGAGGAGGCTGTAGGTGCAGGGACGGGGGGGCCGAAGCTGTAGACGGGCAGGGACAGGAGAGAGGAGCAGAGTTGGGGGGAGATGCTGGGGCTGCAGGTGGCGGGGTCCGGCGATGCTGTCCCGGCAGTACGGGAGAGGGTGCCTCTCTCTCTGCCCCGGACAGGCTGGCCTGTGATCAAGCCAGAGATCATCTGCCAGATGGAGCGAGCAGAGCTGCCGTGTGTGCCAGACCCCCCCAGGACACGGCGGAGCCACCGGACCCCTGTCTCAGGTTGGTACCAGGGGGCTGTGAGGGTTCTGAGGGGACCCCTCGACCCCAGATGCTCTGTGCAGCAGGAAGGGTGTGTTGGCGGGGTGCCTGTGCCGCTGGCCATGGGGAGGGGTCCCACGTGCCCATCCAGTCCCCGGCAGTGACCCCAGCCTCTTCTCCCTAGCAGCTGGCGACCCTGGGACGCAGAGGGAGGCCGGGGGGGTCCCCGAGGGGCCGCTGGTACCCACCACCCTGCTCCCGGGGATGCCCAAGCGGGGCAGGAGGCGTCGGGGGTACTCAGCCCACAACCAGCCAGGCAGGAGCCAGGGGGGTTCCTCCCTCCCAACACCCCGGCCACTGAAGAAGACCCCCCCCACATGTTCGGAGTGCAACAAGAGCTTCAGGAGCCAGTCGGCGTTGGCTGTCCACATGCGGAGCCACACGGGTGAGCGGCCCTTCCTCTGCACCGACTGTGGGAAGCGTTTCAGCTACAAGCATCACCTGCTGAGACACCGGCACGTGCACACCGGTGAGAAGCCCTTTGCCTGCAGCGACTGTGGCCACCGCTTCAGTGATAGGTGTTACCTGGTCATCCACCAGCGCACCCACACCGGGGAGCGACCCTTCACCTGCGCCCAGTGCCCCAGTTCCTTCCGGGACAGCAGTAGCCTCACTGCCCACCAGCACATCCACACTGGGGATCGTCCCTTTGCCTGCACCCACTGCCCCAAGGCCTTCAGGTACAAGAAGACCCTCATCGCCCACCAGCTGATCCACAATGGGGAGCACCCCTTTGCCTGTGCCCACTGCCCCAAGGCGTTCAGGTACAAGAAGACCCTCATGGCCCACCAGCTCCTCCACACCGGTGAACGCCCCTTTGCCTGTGCCCACTGCCCCAAGGCCTTCAGGGACAAGAAGACCCTCATCATCCACCAGCGCATCCACACCGGGGAGCGACCCTTTGCCTGTGCCCACTGCCCCAAGGCCTTCAGGGACAGCAGTACCCTCGCTGTTCACCAGCGGGTCCACACCAGTGAGCGCCCCTTTCCCTGTCCACAGTGCCCCAAGGCCTTCAGGGACAAGACAACCCTCACAGCCCACCAGCGGGTCCACACCAGGGAGCGCCCCTTCGCCTGCGCCCACTGTCCCAAGGCCTTCATGTACAAGAAAACCCTCGCTGCCCACCAGCGGGTCCACACCAGGGAGCGCCCCTTTGCCTGCACCCACTGCTCCAAGGCTTTTAGGGAGAAGAAGACCCTCACTGTTCACCAGCGCATCCACACTGGGGAGCGCCCCTTTGTCTGCGCTCACTGTCCCAAAGCTTTCAGGGACAAGAAGACTCTCATCGTCCACGAGCGCATCCATTCTGGGGAACGTCCCTTTGCCTGCGCCCACTGCCCCAAGGCCTTCATGGACAGCGGTAGCCTCACTGTACACCAGCGGGTCCACACTGGTGAGAAGCCCTACAAGTGCAGCGAGTGCGGCAAGACCCTCAGCCAGAAGCGTAACTTGGAGAGGCACCAGCAGATTCATCGGAGCCTGCCAACAGTGCCAGAGGGCAGAGGGTAGGAGACTGGGAGGTCCATCCCTGGTGGAGTAGTGGGCAGAGGACAAGCCGTTCCGGTGCGGCCAGTGCGAGAAGCGGTTTCAGGACAAGGGGATCATGCTGGCTTACCAGTACACCACGGCACCCCCACCCTGGGGCCACCTCCGCAGCCCAGCACCACCTGAAACTGCTGTTGAGGGGCTGCGGGGTGCCAGGGACTGTGGGGAGATGTCCTGGTTTCAGCTGGGATAGAGTTAATTTTCCTCATGGTAGTGGGTCTAGAGCTGTGTTTTGGATTTGGGATGATAACAGACTGCTGTTTTGGTTGTTGCTCAGCAGTGTTTACCAGGTCAAGGACTTTTCAGCTTCTCCCACTGCCCCACCAGCGAGGAGGCTGAGGGTGCACCAGAGGACGGGAGGGAACACGGACAGGACAGGTGACCCAGACTGGCCAAAGGGATATTCCATACCATATGGTGTTGTGCTCAGTATATAAACTGGGGGGGAGATGGCCGGGGGTGTGATTGCTACTCAGGGATGGGCTGGGCATTGGTCAGCAGGTGGTGAGCAATTGCATTGTGCATCTCTCGTTTTCTATATTCCTTTATCATTATCATTATTATTTTCTCTTCCTTTGTTGTCCTATTAAACTGTCTTTATTCGAACCCATGAGTTTTACTTTTTCTCCGAATTCTCCTCCCCATCCTGACAAGGGGAGGAGTTTGTGAGCAGCCAGGTGGTGCTCAGCTACCAGCTGGGGCTGAACCACGACAATCCTTTTTGGCGCCCATTGTGGGGCCGGAAGGGTTCAGATAATGATAGATCTGACCAGAGCATGTTAAAACAAAGTTGTTATAGGCATTTCTTATATTAGTTAAATAGTCGCTGGACACAATGGTGTTTTCTTCATTCTCATGGCTGTGGTGTGTAAACGCGTGCTTGCTGCATGTATTCCCTGTGGCAAGGACCTAGGGCAGTGGGCACCTCCCGTGCTCTGGAACTTCACCCCTGAACAAGTGCAGAATCCTGAAAAAATGGTAAAATACTTGGAAAAAGGATGCTGTCACCCTGGCAATTCCAGAGAGACACAAATCACTGCAAGGTGCTGGGGCCTGGCCCATGCCTACCGAGGCCTGTTCAACACCATTCAGAACCCTCAAGGGGAAGAGAAGGTCTCTGGATCTGACCGCCAAACCAAAGGCACCGCGGTTACTCCAACCCCTGCAACAGGCTGTGCAGCTGAAGCAGGGGACAAACACATGCCGGTATCAGTTGCCCTTATAGACAAGAAGAAATACTGGAAGCAGAAGTCATCTCGTTTAGTAAGGCATTGAGAAACTTCTCTTAAGAAGGAGCAGGAGGAAGAAGCCCTCCTCTGCAGGAGGAGGCAGACTAATCTGAAGCAGGGCCATCATGAGAACAGGAGGAAGAGGAAGAATTCCCTGCTTCCCCCAGAGGTAGAAATTAGCAGGTGGGTTTCTCCTCCTCCTGAGAGGGAGAGGAAGAACTCTTAAATGAGACATTAACCACCCTATCTCTATCCCTCAAACCTTGACGCACGAGTACATGACTTCCAAGGAAAACCAGTCATGAATGGGGATTCTTCCAAGAAAAATGCCACTCCTGTTTCCAGTGGGCAGTTCCCCTGACCGAGTGGAAGACCTACTTGTACGTATGATCCTCTTGAAGCACCTCTAAGTCATTTTTACAAGAAGTGAGTAGCAAATATGATGAGCAGGACTAGAGGGGCCCTGCCTCCAGCCAGGTGGAGGAGAGGCACAACCGGGTTTCCTGGACCGTGTGGATCCGATGGCCTGGCACGTCAGATCCCCAGGAGGACAAGGCTCTAGTGGACACCGGTGCACAGTGTCCCCGAATGCCATCTGTGAAGGGGCAGAACCCATCTGTATTTCTGGAGTGACAGGGGCATCCCAACAGCTGACTATACGGGAGGACAAAGTGAGTCTAACTGGGAATGACTGGGAAAAGCATCCCGTTGTGACTGGCCCAGAGGCTCTGTGCATCCTGGGCACAGACTACCTCCGAGGAGGGTATTTCAAGGCCCCAAGAGGGTACCGGTGGGCTTTTGGCATAGCTGCCATGGAGATGGGGAAAACTGAACATCTCTCTACCTTGCTCGGTCTCTCGGAGGACCCTTGTGGGGTTGCTCAGGGTCGAAGAAGAACAGGTGCCGATCGCTACCACAAAGGTGTATGCCAGCAATATTGCACCAACCGAGACTCCCTGATTCCCATCCCTAAGCTGATTTGTCAACTGGAGAGCCAGGGAGATCATCAGCAGAACCCAGTCACCCTTTAACAGTCCCCTATGGCCAGTGCAGAAGTCAAATAGAGTGGAGAGACTGACAGTAGATTATCGTGGCCTGAATGAAGTCACGCCACGACTGAGTGCGAGAATGAGGAGGGTAAGGAGGACCCAGGAAACTACAGGCCAGCCAGCCTCACCTCCATCCCTGGAAAGGGGATGGAACAGCTATTCTGGGGGTCATCAGTAAACATGTGGAGGAAAAGAAGGTTATCGGGAGTGGTCAGCATGGATTCACCAAGGGGAAATCATGCCTGACCAATCTGATAGCCGCCTATGATGGCATGACTGGCTGGGTGGATGAAGGGAGAGCAGTGCATGTTGTCTACCTTGACTTCATCCAGGCTTTTGACACCATCTCCCATAACATCCTCATAGGCAAGCCAAGGAAGTGTTGGTTAGATGAGTGGACAGTGAGGTGGGTTGAGAACTGGCTGAATGGCATGGCCCAGAGGGTTGTGATAAGTGGCACAGAGCCTAGTTGGAGGCCAGTAGTTAGTGGTGTGCCTGAGGCGTCAGTACTGGGTCTGGTCTTGTTCAACATATTCATCAATGACCTGGACAAGGGGACAGAGTACACCCTCAGCAAGTTTGCTGACGATACCAAACTGGGAGGAGTGGTTGGCACATCAGGAGCCTGCGCTGCCATTCAGCGAGACCTGGACAGGCTGGAGAGTTGGGCAGAGAGGAACCAAATGAAATTCAGTAAGGGCAAGTGTAGGGTCCTGCACCCAGGGTGGAATAACCCCAGCACCAGTACAGGTTAGGGAGTGACCTGCTGGGAAGCAGCGCTATGGAGAGGGACCTGGGAGTCCTGGTGGACAACAAGCTCTCCATGAGCCAGCAGTTTGTCTGCATGGCCAAGAAGGCCAATGGTGTCCTGGGATGCATGAAGAAGAGCGTGGCCAGCAGGTCGAGGGAGGTTCTCCTCCCCCTCTGCTCTGCCCTGCTGAGGCCACATCTGGAGTTCTGTGTCCAGTGCTGGGCTCCCCAGTTCAAGAACAACAAGGAACTACTGGGGAGAGTCCAGCGGAGGGCTATGAGGATGATGAGGGGACTGGAGCATCTCTCGTACAAGGAAAGGCTGAGAGAGCTGGGGCTGGTTAGCCTGGAGAAGAGAAGACCGAGAGGGGATCTCACTAATGCTTATAAATATCTAAAGGGTGGGTGTCAAGAGGAAGGAGCCAAACTTTTCAGTGGTGCCCAGTGACAGGACAAGGGGCAACGGGCACAAACTGGACCACAGGAAGTTCCATCTGAACATGAGGAAAAACTTCTTCCCTCTGAGGGTGACCGTTCGAACACTGGGACAGGCTGCGCAGAGAGGTTGTGGAGTCGTACAGTCATCAAGCCGAGTGGGTAAAGCCTGTCTGGTATGGAGGACGATGGCTGAAATATCGGTATGTGGAGGCCTGGCAGATCGATTATATCACACACCCACTGAGAGCAGCGGGTGGTGGGTCCTTCAGACATTGGGATACACATTTAGCAAAGGCCATCTGGTTAGTCAACACTAGGCGATCTGGCAGATCGATTACGTCACACTCCCACAAACCCCCCAAGGCAAGTGCTACGTACTTACAATGGTGGAAGCAACCACCGGATGGCTGGAAACATCCCGTGCCCCATGCCACCACCCAGAACACTATCCTGGGCCTTGAAAAGCAAGTCCCGTGGCGACATGGCACCTCAGAAAGAACTGAGTCGGACAACAGGACGCATTTCCAAAGCAACCTCATAAACACCTGGGCCAAAGAGCGTGGCATCGAGTGGGTGTATCACATCCCCCATCACGCACCAGCCTGTAAGAACATTGAACAGTACAAGGGACTGCTAAAGACTACCCTGAGAGCAATGGGTGGTGGGACCCTCAGCCATTGGGACACACGCTTAGCAAAGGCCATCGGTTAGTCAACACCAGGGGATCTGCCAATGGGGCTGGCCCTGCCCAGTCAAAACTGCCACGTCCTGTAGAAGGGGATAAAGTCCCCATAGTACACGTGAAGAATATGTTGGGGGAGACAGTCTGGGTTATTCCTGCCTCGGGCAAAGGCAAACCCATGCGCGGGATTGCCTTAGCTCAAGGACCTGGGTACGCTTGGTGAGTGATGCGGAAGGATGGGGAAGTCCGATGTGTGCCTCAAGGGGATCTGATTTTGGGTGAGAAGAGCCAATGAATTAAATTGTGTGACGTTAATTGCTAAATACCCTGTCATCACTACTATCACTGCAATAATGCAGAAGAATGGAAGCTTGTGGTAGCAAGGACCGGCAGAAGGAACAGACTTCCCCCAAAGCCTGAGAAGCAGAACTGCTTCACCACTCTGCAGACGGAAGAGGAAAGACCTGGCACATCAGGAGAGATGCTGGAACTAAGGCAGCCCGGTCTGCTTCCATATAACAACCAGCACAACTAAGAAAAGGCGACAGGCATTAGTAGTAGCTGACATTTCTGAGAGGTACAGAGGCACCCATGTGCCCACCTGAGGCTCAAGAGAGGTGTACTGCTTACTGGGGGCTTGGATCGGGGATGTCACCGAGAGACTACCAAGCCTCCTACAGTCCACTGACTAGTATCTGCTGCTGTTGTTTCACGTGGGCTCCAGTGACACAGCCAGGAGCAGTCTGAGGAGCATCAGGAAGGATGACAGAGCCCTGGGAGCAGCACCAAGGGACTCTGGAGCACAGGCAGTGTTTTCCTCAATCCTCCTGGTCAAAAGGAAGGGGTATGAAAGGGCCAGTCAACTCTGGCGAGTCAACAAATGGTCACAGGACTGGTGCCACAGCAAGGGCTTTGGCTACCTAGACCATGGGACTCGCTTTGAGAAACCTGGTCTGCTGGGGGCAGATGGGGTCCATCTGTCAGAGAAGGGCAAGAGCATCTTGGTCATAGGCTTACCAAGCTGGTGAAGAGGGCTTTAAACTAAAGTTGCCAGGGGAGGGGAACCTCAGTCCATCCCACTCCTACCAGTCTGATGCCAGTGCCAGCAAGAGATGCCCAGAGCCGGGAGAAGGATCGCAGGTCAGCAGGAGAGCACCTGAAGTGCAGCACGAAGGAATTCCAGCCAGTCAGTCAGCTTCATCTGGGCCCAACTGAAATGCCTCTGTGCAAACACCCGTAGCATGGGGAACAAACAAGAGGAGTTGGAGACATGCACATGCCTGCAGGGCTGTGATCTCATCGGCATCACGGAGACGTGACGGGGTGGCTCCTAGGACTGGAGTGTTGGAATGGAAGGCTACAGGCTCTTTAGCAAGGACAGGCAGGGCAGACGAGGAGGGGGTGTCACCTCTATGTCAATGACCCGTGGGAATGCATGGAGCTCTGCGTGGGGGTGGGTGAGGAGCCACCGAGAGCTTATGGGCCAGGGCTGAAGGGAGGGCAGGGACAGGGGACACTATAGTGGGGGTCTGCTACAGGCCACCAGACCAGGAAGATCGAGTGGATGAGGCCCTCTACAGACAGATAGGAGCAGCCTCACGGTCACAAGCCCTGGTTCTCATGGGGGACTTCAACCACCCTGCTGTCTGTGGGAGGGACAGCACAGCAAGGCACAAGCAGTCCGGGAAGTTCCTGGAATGCGTGGATGATAACTTCCTTCTCCAAGTGACAGAGGAGCCAATGAGGAGAGGTGCCATGCTGGACCTTGTTCTCACCAACGAGGAGGCGATGTGAAGCTCAAGGGCAGCCTTGGCTGCAGTGACCATGAAATGGTGGAGTTCAAGATCCGCAGGGCAGCGAGGAGGGTGCACAGCAAGCTCACTACCCTGGACATCAGGAGAACAGACTTGGGCCTCTCCCGGGACCTGCTTAGTAGGTACCATGGGACAAGGTCCTGGAGGGAAGAGGGGCCCAAGAAATCTGGTTAGTATTCAAGGATCTCCTCCTCGCTCCTCAGGAGCGATGCATCCCAACAAAGAGGAAGTCAGGAGGCCTGCATGGATGAACAAGGAGCTCCTGGGCAAACTCAAACCCAAAAAGGAAGCCTACGGAGGGTGGAAGAAGGGCAGGTAGCCTGGGAGGAATAGAGAGAAACTGTCTGAGCCACCAGAGGTCAGGTTAGGAAAGCTAAAGCCCTGACAGAATTAAATCTGGCCAAGGACATCAGGGGCAGCAAGAAAAGCTTCTATAGGTACGTCAGCGATAAAAGGAAGACCGGGGAAATTGTGGGCCCCTTCCGGAAGGAAACAGAAGACCTTGATACCCAGGATATGGAGAAGACTAAGGTGCTAAATGACTTTTCTTACCTCAGTCTTCACCGACAAGTGCTCCAGCTGCACCGCCTAAGTCGCAGAAGGCAAAGGCAGGGACTAGGACAATGAAGAACTGCCCACTGTAGGAGAAGATCAGGTTTAAGATCATCTAAGGAGCCTGAAGGCGCACAAGTCCATGGGGCCTGATGAGATGCATCCACAGGTCCTGAGGGAACTGGTGGATGAAGTGGCTAAGCCACGATGCATCATATTTGAGAAGTCGTGGCAGTCCAGTGAAGTTCCCGCTGACTGGAAAAGGGAAACCAAACCCCTCATTTTTAAAAAAGAGAAAAAAGGAAGACCCAGGGAACTACAGGCCGGTCAGTCTCCCCTCTGTGCCCGTCAAGATCAAGGAGCAGGTCCTCCTGGAAACTATGATCCGGCACATGGAAAATGAGGAGGTGATTGGTGACAGCCAACATGGCTTCACTAAGGGCAAATCGTGCCTGACAAATTTTGGTGGTCTTCTACGACGGGGTTACAGCGCTGGTGGATAAGGGAAGAGTGACATCTACCTGGACTTGTGGAAAGCATTGGACGCTGTCCCGCATGACACCCTTGTCTTGAAATTGGAGAGACATGTATTTGATGGATGGAGGACTTGGTGGATAAGGAATCGGCTGGACAGTCACACTCAGAGAGTTGCGGTCAACGGCTTGATGTCCAAGCGGAGACCAGTGAGGAGTGGTGTTCCTCAGGGGTCGGGACTGGGACCGGCGCTGTTCAACATCTTTGTCAGCGACGTGGACAGTGGGATCGAGTGCTGACGACACTGAGCTGTGTGGTGTGGTCTCCTAATAGCTGAGATACTGGTCCGTACAGGTGGGCAGTAGGACAGATTCTCTTTGAGTTGCTGGACCTTCCAGGACAGTTTCTCCAGAGCCGAGACAAGGGAGGACGAGAGACTTTCTTCGTATTGCCGAAGTCGGCCAGCCACTTCATCCACCATTGGCGCCTCTTCGCCTTCCCAGTCCATCACTGCCAATGAGTTGGTGTACGACGATGGTGCGCTCCGTACAAATGTCCGCCACATGGGTTGGGTACGTTGGACTTCATCAAGATCTGTGGGTAACTGTGCGTTGTCCAGGTCATCATAAACCATCTCCCGCATGGCTAATTCCCTCAGGGACTGGATACCTCTCTCCATGGTGGTCCACTTGCCTGGGTGACATACAACATCTTCACTGAAGGGACACCTTTCCCTCATACTTGAAAGAAGTCACCTCCAGAGGCTGAAGACTTGTGTCTTTTTCCCTCACGCCTTGTCCGTGCCCCCTTCCCTGGACAGGAATCCCAGCTGCTTGGCTTCCCTTCCCTCCAGTTCCAGGCTACTGGCCCCATTATCCCAGGACCAGAGCAGCCAGGTGCTCCCCTGGACGACGGATGAAATCCTTTCACATATCTCGCAGCTCACTCAGGGACAGGGATCGGGTGATTACCTCTGGTTCTGCCTCTTCCTCCTGTTCTCCTGATGGCCCAGGTTCATCGTCATCCCTTACAAAACGAACTCTTTTTTTGTGTGTCTTTCCTCTTCTGTGCAAGGGCAACTGATACCAGCACAGGCTGGTTTTTTGGTTGAGTCACAGTGCCTGTTGCCGGGGTTGGCCTCGTCGTAGCGCCTGTCGTTTGGTGGTCAGATCCAGAGACCTTCTCTTCCCCGTGAGGGTACTGAATGGTGTTGAACAGGCCTCGGTAGGCATGGGCCAGGCCCCAGCACCTTGCAGTGATTTGTGTCTCTCTGGAATTGCCAGGGTGACAGCATCCTTTTTCCAAGTATTTTACCATTTTTTCAGGATTCTGCACTTGTTCAGGGGTGAAGTTCCAGAGCACGGGAGGTGCCCACTGCCCTAGGTCCTTGCCCGTGCTGTCCCACACACCCTGCCACTCACAACTACCCAGCCTCGGGGCAGATCTCTGGGGGATATTCTTACATAGTTGTCGAACCCTGAACAAGACCTGGAACACATTCAGGAGATGTAGCAATAGGACCATGCTGGTCTGAACATCCCAAGGGCATTAAAAACTCCCAAGAGCTGTTGTAACTAGCCTGGTGGGAAAGGGAAGGTGAAGGTGTTCCCCCCCCCAGTGTCCCCCAGAGGTTGGTTCTCCGCAGAAAAAAGTGAGAGAGTGTGATTCCTAATAATTCCCAGGAGATAGCGCCCGAGGTACGGAAGTGACAGCAATGCTGAATACGCAGACCAAATCATTCTCATGGACAATAATGTTATCGTAAGCGAGTAGTACAGAGTGCAGCAGAAAGAACATTCTCATCCAGCTCTCAGAGAAGATAAACAGCACCGTAGGGAATACCTAATACAAGTAAGGGCTTACATGACACAACCATGCGAACAAATAATACAACATTGCGTCCAGCAACTATTAAACTAATACAATGTACGCTTACAACTAATTTGTTTTAAAACACTCTGGTCAGATCTGTCGTTATCTCAACCCTTCGTGCCCCAAGTTGGGCACCAAAAGCGTCGTTGTGGTTTAACCAGGTCTGCAGTAAAACAACCACACAGCTGTTCACTCACTCCCTTCTCCCAGCGGGGCAGTGGGAGGAAGGAGACAATTGAAAAAAACAAGTGATGAGCAGCACAATTTCTTGCCACTTGAAGTCAATGCTCTGCAAGATCCTGAGCTGTCTTGCCTCCCGGTCCACCCCCAGTTACCTAGGGAGCATGATGCTATGGAATATCCTTTTGGACAGTTTGGGTCGGCTGCCCTGGCTGCGTCCCCCCCCCCAGTGTCTTGGGCGCTCCCTCCTTCTTGCTGGCAGGACAGTATGAGAAGCCAAAAAGTCCTTGACTGCTTGGCAACAACTAAAAACATCTGCGTGTTATCAACATTGTTCCATCCTAAATCCAAAACACAGCAATGTACCAGCTGCTAGGAAGAAAATTAACTCTATCCCAGCCAAAACAAGGACAGGATGTCATCCAGAGGGACCTTGACAGGCTTGAGAGGTGGGAGAATGGATGGAGAGCAGCCCTGAGGGGAAGGACTTGGGGGTGTTGGTGGGGGAGAAGCTCCACATGAACCGTCAATGTGTTCTCGCAGCCCAGAAAGCCACCCGTGTCCTGGGTTGCGTGTCCAGCAGCGTGAGCAGCAGGTCGAGGGAGGGGATTCTGCCCCTCTGCTCCGCTCTGGGGAGACCCCCCTGCAGTGCTGCGTCCAGCTCGGGGGGGGGCCCAGGACAAGAAGGACACGGAGCTGTTGGGGCGAGTCCAGAGGAGGCCACGGAGATGCTGCGAGGGCTGGAGCACCTCTGCTCTGGAGACCTCAGGCTGAGAGAGTTGGGCTGGTTCAGCCTGGAGAAGAGAAGGCTGCGGGGAGGCCTTGGAGCCCCTTCCAGTCCCTGCAGGGGCTCCAGGAAAGCTGGAGAGGGGCTGGTGCCAAGGGCAGGGAGGGACAGGCCAAGGGGAATGGCCTGAAGCTGCAGGAGGAGAGATGGAGATGGGATGGGAGGCAGCAATCCTTCCCTGGGAGGGTGCTGAGGCCCTGGCAGAGGTTGCCCCGAGAAGCTGGGGCTGCCCCTGGCTCCCTGGCAGTGTTCAAGGCCAGGTTGGATGGGGCTTTGGGCAAGCTGGGCTAGCGGAGGGTGTCCCTGCCCATGGCAGGGGTGGCACTGGGTGGGCTGTGAGGTCCCTTCAACCCAAACCAGTCTCATGTTCTCTGACGTCTCTGGCAACGCCATCGCCCAGCTGGGGCCGCTGGCCGCCCTCAAGGCCCTCACTGTCCTCAACCTCTCCCGCAACCGCATCGCCAGCCTGGAGCCGCTCGGCTCCTGCCACAACCTCCAGAAACTCAACCTGGCCGGTAACCAGGTGAGCAGCCTGCAGCAGCTGCGGTGCCTGACGGGGCTGCGGCGCCTGGAGAGCCTGCGCCTGCGCGACCCCCTCGCCCGCCTCGCCAACCCGCTCTGTGCTGCCCCGGCTTACCGCGCCGCCTTGGCGGACATGTTCCCCGGCCTCAAAGCCATCGACGGCGAGCGGGTGTCCGGTCGGGGCAGCGAGCTCTACCAGCTCTGCCGGGATCTCGACAGCTCGCTGGGGCGCGGCGGCGGCATCCCTGCGTGTGTGTGTGGCACCCACATCCCCGCTGTGTCGGGGGCACCCGCATCCCTGCAGCAGGGTCGGGGGGGGACGTGGGGAGCACCCACCCGCCCCCCGAGCCCAGCCCAGCCCAGCCGAGCCGGGCGGAGCAGAGCGGAGCGGCAGGACTACAGCTCCCGTGCTGCACCGGCGGCGGGCGGCCCTCCCTGGCTGACGCGGCCGGCGGCTCCCGGGGCCGCCTTTGTCCCTGCCTGCGGCCCGGCCGGTCTGTCGGAGAGGCCCCGGCGCAGGTAGGGGCGGGGGGCGGCGGGCCCGCGGCACGGGGATGGGCGCTGACCCCCGCCCCGAGAGGGCACCCCGGCCCCGACGGCCTCTCCCCTGCGCTCCCCTCCGCCGGCCGGCCGCCCCCGGCCCTGCCGGCCCCCCCCCGGTGCCCGGCGCCCCCCCGTGCTCGCCCCTGCCCGGCCTTTCCCTGTCTCGCCACGGGGCCCCCGTGCCCAGGCGGACACGCTGCTCCGCGTCCCACCCGCCCGGACCCCCTGGCTCCGGCCCTGCCGACACGGGCGCCGGGCAGGGCTCGGCTCGGCCCGGGACACGACGGGACGGGTGGTCAGACCCCCCGGGACAGCCCGGCACATCTTGCTCCTGCTCTCCTTGGGCACCGCAGGCCCGTTTGAGGAGTCGCGAGCTTCCCCAGGGCCCCTTTTCCTGGCGAGTTCTCGCCTTTTGCCGGCCGGCTGCGTGGGCCACGCTCTTGGGGTCGGTGCTTTTAGCAGGAGTTTTGAAGGCTCTGGCTGGAAGGGAAGGCGGCTGTTGGCAGGTAAGTGCGCTTCTGCCCGCGATTTCTTCTGAATCCAGGTGTTGTGCTTGGCAGGGCCCCTCTGTCCTTGCTGCGCCGGCCGGCGCGGCTGCTCACGGGACAGGCCTCTCCTGCGGACCCCGGCGCATCCCACCGCCGTCTTCCCGCACAAGTAGCTGTACCTGCCTCCGTCTGCGCGCCGAGGGCCAGCGGCACGCCGGACTCCAGGCCGCTGCGGCAAGGTGGGGGTCTGAGCTGTCCCGGCGCTGTCCGGCACTGGCAGGATTTCAGCGGAGGGGCTCGGCGAATGCGCGGCAGGGCGTGCTGAGCCGGGCGTGCTTCTTGCTGCAGATGTCGGTGACCTTTGAGGACGTGGCCATCTACTTCTCCCGTGAGGAGTGGGCAGAGCTGGCGGACTGGCAGCGGCGGCTCTACCGGGAGGTGATGCTGGAGAACTACCAGGCGGTCGCCTCGCTGGGTGAGGACTCTCTCCGGTGCCGCCGGGCTGGGGTCGAGCTGCAGTTCACCTCTGTAACGGAGCTGGAGCCTGGAAAGGGAAAATCCAGCTGTCGCCGTTGGTGCCCGAGCGCTGACGTAGGGGTTGTGATCGCAGGTTTTACCCTGCCAGGCAGCCTCCTGCGGAGAGCGGTCCTGGTAGAGAGACTAGGAGAATGGAACGGGATAGGATAGGATAGGATAGGATAGGATAGGATAGGATAGGACAGAACAGAACAGAACTGGACTATTTCATTTGGAAGGGACCTACCACAACCATCTAGTCCCGCTGCCTGACCCCTTCAGGGCTGACCAGAGTTCCTGGCTGACCAAAGCCTCCCTGGCGCAGTGATGAACCATTCCCAGGCGCTGTCAGCAGGCAAGCGGACGAGGTGACCGAGGACAAGGCGAGAGGAGGCTGTAGGTGCAGGGACGGGGGGGCCGAAGCTGTAGACGGGCAGGGACAGGAGAGAGGAGCAGAGTTGGGGGGAGATGCTGGGGCTGCAGGTGGCGGGGTCCGGCGATGCTGTCCCGGCAGTACGGGAGAGGGTGCCTCTCTCTCTGCCCCGGACAGGCTGGCCTGTGATCAAGCCAGAGATCATCTGCCAGATGGAGCGAGCAGAGCTGCCGTGTGTGCCAGACCCCCCCAGGACACGGCGGAGCCACCGGACCCCTGTCTCAGGTTGGTACCAGGGGGCTGTGAGGGTTGTGGGGGGTTCCAGCAGCAGCGTCCCCTGGGCCCCAGATGCTCTGTGCAGCAGGAAGGGTGGGTGTTGGCAGGGTGCCCGTGCCGCTGGCCATGGGGAGGGGTCCCACGTGCCCATCCAGTCCCCGGCAGTGACCCCAGCCTCTTCTCCCCAGCAGCTGGCGACCCTGGGACGCAGAGGGAGGCCGGGGGGGTCCCCGAGGGGCCGCTGGCACCCACCGCCCTGCTCCCGGGGATGCCCAAGCGGGGCAGGAGGCGTCGGGGGTACTCAGCCCACAACCAGCCAGGCAGGAGCCAGGGGGGTTCCTCCCTCCCAACACCCCGGCCACTGAAGAAGACCCCCCCCACATGTTCGGAGTGCAACAAGAGCTTCAGGAGCCAGTCGGCGTTGGCTGTCCACATGCGGAGCCACACGGGTGAGCGGCCCTTCCTCTGCACCGACTGTGGGAAGCGTTTCAGCTACAAGCATCACCTGCTG
Organism: Balearica regulorum gibbericeps; assembly: GCF_011004875.1. Taxonomy (NCBI): domain Eukaryota; kingdom Metazoa; phylum Chordata; class Aves; order Gruiformes; family Gruidae; genus Balearica; species Balearica regulorum. The sequence goes on from NC_046185.1 coordinate 168,032,068, forward strand.
AGACACCGGCACGTGCACACCGGTGAGAAGCCCTTTGCCTGCAGCGACTGTGGCCACCGCTTCAGTGATAGGTGTTACCTGGTCATCCACCAGCGCACCCACACCGGGGAGCGACCCTTCACCTGCGCCCAGTGCCCCAGTTCCTTCCGGGACAGCAGTAGCCTCACTGCCCACCAGCACATCCACACTGGGGATCGTCCCTTTGCCTGCACCCACTGCCCCAAGGCCTTCAGGTACAAGAAGACCCTCATCGCCCACCAGCTGATCCACAATGGGGAGCACCCCTTTGCCTGTGCCCACTGCCCCAAGGCGTTCAGGTACAAGAAGACCCTCATGGCCCACCAGCTCCTCCACACTGGTGAACGCCCCTTTGCCTGCGACCAGTGCCCCAAGGCCTTCAGGGATAAGAAGACCCTCGTCATCCACCAGCGCATCCACACCGGGGAGCGACCCTTTGCCTGTGCCCACTGCCCCAAGGCCTTCAGGGACAGCAGTACCCTCGCTGTTCACCAGCGGGTCCACACCAGTGAGCGCCCCTTTCCCTGTCCACAGTGCCCCAAGGCCTTCATGTACAAGAAGACTCTCACAGCCCACCAGCGGGTCCACACCAGGGAGCGCCCCTTCGCCTGCGCCCACTGTCCCAAGGCCTTCATGTACAAGAAAACCCTCGCTGCCCACCAGCGGGTCCACACCAGGGAGCGCCCCTTTGCCTGCACCCACTGCTCCAAGGCTTTTAGGGAGAAGAAGACCCTCACTGTTCACCAGCGCATCCACACTGGGGAGCGCCCCTTTGTCTGCGCTCACTGTCCCAAAGCTTTCAGGGACAAGAAGACTCTCATCGTCCACGAGCGCATCCATTCTGGGGAACGTCCCTTTGCCTGCGCCCACTGCCCCAAGGCCTTCATGGACAGCGGTAGCCTCACTGTACACCAGCGGGTCCACACTGGTGAGAAGCCCTACAAGTGCAGCGAGTGCGGCAAGACCCTCAGCCAGAAGCGTAACTTGGAGAGGCACCAGCAGATTCATCGGAGCCTGCCAACAGTGCCAGAGGGCAGAGGGTAGGAGACTGGGAGGTCCATCCCTGGTGGAGTAGTGGGCAGAGGACAAGCCGTTCCGGTGCGGCCAGTGCGAGAAGCGGTTTCAGGACAAGGGGATCATGCTGGCTTACCAGTACACCACGGCACCCCCACCCTGGGGCCACCTCCGCAGCCCAGCACCAACTGAAACTGCTGTTGAGGGGCTGCGGGGTGCCAGGGACTGTGGGGAGATGTCCTGGTTTCAGCTGGGATAGAGTTAATTTTCCTCGTGGTAGTGGGTCTAGAGCTGTGTTTTGGATTTGGGATGATAACAGACTGCTGTTTTGGTTGTTGCTCAGCAGTGTTTACCAGGTCAAGGACTTTTCAGCTTCTCCCACTGCCCCACCAGCGAGGAGGCTGAGGGTGCACCAGAGGACGGGAGGGAACACGGACAGGACAGGTGACCCAGACTGGCCAAAGGGATATTCCATACCATATGGTGGTGTGCTCAGTATATAAAATGGGGGGGAGATGGCCGGGGGTGTGATTGCTACTCAGGGATGGGCTGGGCATTGGTCAGCAGGTGGTGAGCAATTGCATTGTGCATCTCTCGTTTTCTATATTCCTTTATCATTATCATTATTATTTTCTCTTCCTTTGTTGTCCTATTAAACTGTCTTTATTCGAACCCATGAGTTTTACTTTTTCTCCGAATTCTCCTCCCCATCCTGACAAGGGGAGGAGTTTGTGAGCAGCCAGGTGGTGCTCAGCTACCAGCTGGGGCTGAACCACGACAATCCTTTTTGGCGCCCATTGTGGGGCCGGAAGGGTTCAGATAATGATAGATCTGACCAGAGCATGTTAAAACAAAGTTGTTATAGGCATTTCTTATATTAGTTAAATAGTCGCTGGACACAATGGTGTTTTCTTCATTCTCATGGCTGTGGTGTGTAAACGCGTGCTTGCTGCATGTATTCCCTGTGGCGCTGTTTATCACCTCTGCAGAGGGGTCAGGATTCTCTTTTTGCTATACTGTGTAATATCGACTAATGACATGATAACATCGCTGGTCATGAAGATAAGCTGGTGTTGGTACTCGGCATTGCTGTCATGCCCATACCTGGGGAGCCATCTCTTACAAATGATTAATAATTACACTCTATCTTTTCTCCTCAGAAAACCAGTCTATGGGGAAGGTGCCGGCGGGGGGTACTTTCTCTTCCAGGCTAGTTACAACAGCTCTCGAAAGTCTTTCATAGAGTGAGAGCAACCCTAAGGAGAAGGACTTGGAGGCTCCAGGAAAGCTGGAGAGGGACTGTTGACAAGGGCAGGAAGTGACAGGTCAAGGGGAATGGCCTGAAGCTCCAGAAGGGGAGATGGAGATGGGATGGGAGGCAGCAATCCTTCCCTGTGAGGGTGCTGAGGCTCTGGCAGAGGTTGCCCAGAGAAGCTGTGGCTGCCTCTGGCTCCCTGGCAGTGTTCAAGTCCCAGGCTGGATGGGGCTTTGGGCAAGCTGGGCTAGTGGAGGGTGTCCCTGCCCATAGCAGGGGTTGGAACTGGATGATGTTTAAGGTCCCTTCCAACCCAAACCATTCTTTGGTTGCATGATTCTATGAATAGCCTTGGGATGTTCAGACCAGCATGGTCCTATTGCTACATCTCCTGAATGTGTTCCAGGTCTTGTTCAGGGTTCGACAACTATGTAAGAATATCCCCCAGAGATCTGCCCCGAGGCTGGGTAGTTGTGAGTGGCAGGGTGTGTGGGACAGCACGGGCAAGGACCTAGGGCAGTGGGCACCTCCCGTGCTCTGGAACTTCACCCCTGAACAAGTGCAGAATCCTGAAAAAATGGTAAAATACTTGGAAAAAGGATGCTGTCACCCTGGCAATTCCAGAGAGACACAAATCACTGCAAGGTGCTGGGGCCTGGCCCATGCCTACCGAGGCCTGTTCAACACCATTCAGAACCCTCAAGGGGAAGAGAAGGTCTCTGGATCTGACCGCCAAACCAAAGGCACCGCGGTTACTCCAACCCCTGCAACAGGCTGTGCAGCTGAAGCAGGGGACAAACACATGCCGGTATCAGTTGCCCTTATAGACAAGAAGAAATACTGGAAGCAGAAGTCATCTCGTTTAGTAAGGCATTGAGAAACTTCTCTTAAGAAGGAGCAGGAGGAAGAAGCCCTCCTCTGCAGGAGGAGGCAGACTAATCTGAAGCAGGGCCATCATGAGAACAGGAGGAAGAGGAAGAATTCCCTGCTTCCCCCAGAGGTAGAAATTAGCAGGTGGGTTTCTCCTCCTCCTGAGAGGGAGAGGAAGAACTCTTAAATGAGACATTAACCACCCTATCTCTATCCCTCAAACCTTGACGCACGAGTACATGACTTCCAAGGAAAACCAGTCATGAATGGGGATTCTTCCAAGAAAAATGCCACTCCTGTTTCCAGTGGGCAGTTCCCCACACCAAGTAGAAGACCTACTTGTACATATGATCCTCTTGAAGGCACCTCTAAGTCATTTTTACAAGAAGTGAGTAGCAAATATGATGAGCAGGACTAGAGGGGCCCTGCCTCCAGCCAGGTGGAGGAGAGGCACAACCGGGTTTCCTGGACCGTGTGGATCCGATGGCCTGGCACGTCAGACCCCCAGGAGGACAAGGCTCTAGTGGACACCGGTGCACAGTGTCCCCGAATGCCATCTGTGAAGGGGCAGAACCCATCTGTATTTCTGGAGTGACAGGGGCATCCCAACAGCTGACTATACGGGAGGACAAAGTGAGTCTAACTGGGAATGACTGGGAAAAGCATCCCGTTGTGACTGGCCCAGAGGCTCTGTGCATCCTGGGCACAGACTACCTCCGAGGAGGGTATTTCAAGGCCCCAAGAGGGTACCGGTGGGCTTTTGGCATAGCTGCCATGGAGATGGGGAAAACTGAACATCTCTCTACCTTGCTCGGTCTCTCGGAGGACCCTTGTGGGGTTGCTCAGGGTCGAAGAAGAACAGGTGCCGATCGCTACCACAAAGGTGTATGCAAGCAATATTGCACCAACCGAGACTCCCTGATTCCCATCCCTAAGCTGATTTGTCAACTGGAGAGCCAGGGAGATCATCAGCAGAACCCAGTCACCCTTTAACAGTCCCATATGGCCAGTGCAGAAGTCAAATAGAGTGGAGAGACTGACAGTAGATTATCGTGGCCTGAATGAAGTCACGCCACGACTGAGTGCGAGAATGAGGAGGGTAAGGAGGACCCAGGAAACTACAGGCCAGCCAGCCTCACCTCCATCCCTGGAAAGGGGATGGAACAGCTCATTCTGGGGGTCATCAGTAAACATGTGGAGGAAAAGAAGGTTATCGGGAGTGGTCAGCATGGATTCACCAAGGGGAAATCATGCCTGACCAATCTGATAGCCGCCTATGATGGCATGACTGGCTGGGTGGATGAAGGGAGAGCAGTGCATGTTGTCTACCTTGACTTCATCCAGGCTTTTGACACCATCTCCCATAACATCCTCATAGGCAAGCCAAGGAAGTGTTGGTTAGATGAGTGGACAGTGAGGTGGGTTGAGAACTGGCTGAATGGCATGGCCCAGAGGGTTGTGATAAGTGGCACAGAGCCTAGTTGGAGGCCAGTAGTTAGTGGTGTGCCTGAGGCGTCAGTACTGGGTCTGGTCTTGTTCAACATATTCATCAATGACCTGGACAAGGGGACAGAGTACACCCTCAGCAAGTTTGCTGACGATACCAAACTGGGAGGAGTGGTTGGCACATCAGGAGCCTGCGCTGCCATTCAGCGAGACCTGGACAGGCTGGAGAGTTGGGCAGAGAGGAACCAAATGAAATTCAGTAAGGGCAAGTGTAGGGTCCTGCACCCAGGGTGGAATAACCCCAGCACCAGTACAGGTTAGGGAGTGACCTGCTGGGAAGCAGCGCTATGGAGAGGGACCTGGGAGTCCTGGTGGACAACAAGCTCTCCATGAGCCAGCAGTTTGTCTGCATGGCCAAGAAGGCCAATGGTGTCCTGGGATGCATGAAGAAGAGCGTGGCCAGCAGGTCGAGGGAGGTTCTCCTCCCCCTCTGCTCTGCCCTGCTGAGGCCACATCTGGAGTTCTGTGTCCAGTGCTGGGCTCCCCAGTTCAAGAACAACAAGGAACTACTGGGGAGAGTCCAGCGGAGGGCTATGAGGATGATGAGGGGACTGGAGCATCTCTCGTACAAGGAAAGGCTGAGAGAGCTGGGGCTGGTTAGCCTGGAGAAGAGAAGACCGAGAGGGGATCTCACTAATGCTTATAAATATCTAAAGGGTGGGTGTCAAGAGGAAGGAGCCAAACTTTTCAGTGGTGCCCAGTGACAGGACAAGGGGCAACGGGCACAAACTGGACCACAGGAAGTTCCATCTGAACATGAGGAAAAACTTCTTCCCTCTGAGGGTGACCGTTCGAACACTGGGACAGGCTGCGCAGAGAGGTTGTGGAGTCGTACAGTCATCAAGCCGAGTGGGTAAAGCCTGTCTGGTATGGAGGACGATGGCTGAAATATCGGTATGTGGAGGCCTGGCAGATCGATTATATCACACACCCACTGAGAGCAGCGGGTGGTGGGTCCTTCAGACATTGGGATACACATTTAGCAAAGGCCATCTGGTTAGTCAACACTAGGCGATCTGGCAGATCGATTACGTCACACTCCCACAAACCCCCCAAGGCAAGTGCTACGTACTTACAATGGTGGAAGCAACCACCGGATGGCTGGAAACATCCCGTGCCCCATGCCACCACCCAGAACACTATCCTGGGCCTTGAAAAGCAAGTCCCGTGGCGACATGGCACCTCAGAAAGAACTGAGTCGGACAACAGGACGCATTTCCAAAGCAACCTCATAAACACCTGGGCCAAAGAGCGTGGCATCGAGTGGGTGTATCACATCCCCCATCACGCACCAGCCTGTAAGAACATTGAACAGTACAAGGGACTGCTAAAGACTACCCTGAGAGCAATGGGTGGTGGGACCCTCAGCCATTGGGACACACGCTTAGCAAAGGCCATCGGTTAGTCAACACCAGGGGATCTGCCAATGGGGCTGGCCCTGCCCAGTCAAAACTGCCACGTCCTGTAGAAGGGGATAAAGTCCCCATAGTACACGTGAAGAATATGTTGGGGGAGACAGTCTGGGTTATTCCTGCCTCGGGCAAAGGCAAACCCATGCGCGGGATTGCCTTAGCTCAAGGACCTGGGTACGCTTGGTGAGTGATGCGGAAGGATGGGGAAGTCCGATGTGTGCCTCAAGGGGATCTGATTTTGGGTGAGAAGAGCCAATGAATTAAATTGTGTGACGTTAATTGCTAAATACCCTGTCATCACTACTATCACTGCAATAATGCAGAAGAATGGAAGCTTGTGGTAGCAAGGACCGGCAGAAGGAACAGACTTCCCCCAAAGCCTGAGAAGCAGAACTGCTTCACCACTCTGCAGACGGAAGAGGAAAGACCTGGCACATCAGGAGAGATGCTGGAACTAAGGCAGCCCGGTCTGCTTCCATATAACAACCAGCACAACTAAGAAAAGGCGACAGGCATTAGTAGTAGCTGACATTTCTGAGAGGTACAGAGGCACCCATGTGCCCACCTGAGGCTCAAGAGAGGTGTACTGCTTACCGGGGGCTTGGATCGGGGATGTCACCGAGAGACTACCAAGCCTCCTACAGTCCACTGACTAGTATCTGCTGCTGTTGTTTCACGTGGGCTCCAGTGACACAGCCAGGAGCAGTCTGAGGAGCATCAGGAAGGATGACAGAGCCCTGGGAGCAGCACCAAGGGACTCTGGAGCACAGGCAGTGTTTTCCTCAATCCTCCTGGTCAAAAGGAAGGGGTATGAAAGGGCCAGTCAACTCTGGCGAGTCAACAAATGGTCACAGGACTGGTGCCACAGCAAGGGCTTTGGCTACCTAGACCATGGGACTCGCTTTGAGAAACCTGGTCTGCTGGGGGCAGATGGGGTCCATCTGTCAGAGAAGGGCAAGAGCATCTTGGTCATAGGCTTACCAAGCTGGTGAAGAGGGCTTTAAACTAAAGTTGCCAGGGGAGGGGAACCTCAGTCCATCCCACTCCTACCAGTCTGATGCCAGTGCCAGCAAGAGATGCCCAGAGCCGGGAGAAGGATCGCAGGTCAGCAGGAGAGCACCTGAAGTGCAGCACAAAGGAATTCCAGCCAGTCAGTCAGCTTCATCTGGGCCCAACTGAAATGCCTCTGTGCAAACACCCGTAGCATGGGGAACAAACAAGAGGAGTTGGAGACATGCACATGCCTGCAGGGCTGTGATCTCATCGGCATCACGGAGACGTGACGGGGTGGCTCCTAGGACTGGAGTGTTGGAATGGAAGGCTACAGGCTCTTTAGCAAGGACAGGCAGGGCAGACGAGGAGGGGGTGTCACCTCTATGTCAATGACCCGTGGGAATGCATGGAGCTCTGCGTGGGGGTGGGTGAGGAGCCACCGAGAGCTTATGGGCCAGGGCTGAAGGGAGGGCAGGGACAGGGGACACTATAGTGGGGGTCTGCTACAGGCCACCAGACCAGGAAGATCGAGTGGATGAGGCCCTCTACAGACAGATAGGAGCAGCCTCACGGTCACAAGCCCTGGTTCTCATGGGGGACTTCAACCACCCTGCTGTCTGTGGGAGGGACAGCACAGCAAGGCACAAGCAGTCCGGGAAGTTCCTGGAATGCGTGGATGATAACTTCCTTCTCCAAGTGACAGAGGAGCCAATGAGGAGAGGTGCCATGCTGGACCTTGTTCTCACCAACGAGGAGGCGATGTGAAGCTCAAGGGCAGCCTTGGCTGCAGTGACCATGAAATGGTGGAGTTCAAGATCCGCAGGGCAGCGAGGAGGGTGCACAGCAAGCTCACTACCCTGGACATCAGGAGAACAGACTTGGGCCTCTCCCGGGACCTGCTTAGTAGGTACCATGGGACAAGGTCCTGGAGGGAAGAGGGGCCCAAGAAATCTGGTTAGTATTCAAGGATCTCCTCCTCGCTCCTCAGGAGCGATGCATCCCAACAAAGAGGAAGTCAGGAGGCCTGCATGGATGAACAAGGAGCTCCTGGGCAAACTCAAACCCAAAAAGGAAGCCTACGGAGGGTGGAAGAAGGGCAGGTAGCCTGGGAGGAATAGAGAGAAACTGTCTGAGCCACCAGAGGTCAGGTTAGGAAAGCTAAAGCCCTGACAGAATTAAATCTGGCCAAGGACATCAGGGGCAGCAAGAAAAGCTTCTATAGGTACGTCAGCGATAAAAGGAAGACCGGGGAAATTGTGGGCCCCTTCCGGAAGGAAACAGAAGACCTTGATACCCAGGATATGGAGAAGACTAAGGTCCTAAATGACTTTTCTTACCTCAGTCTTCACCGACAAGTGCTCCAGCTGCACCGCCTAAGTCGCAGAAGGCAAAGGCAGGGACTAGGACAATGAAGAACTGCCCACTGTAGGAGAAGATCAGGTTTAAGATCATCTAAGGAGCCTGAAGGCGCACAAGTCCATGGGGCCTGATGAGATGCATCCACAGGTCCTGAGGGAACTGGTGGATGAAGTGGCTAAGCCACGATGCATCATATTTGAGAAGTCGTGGCAGTCCAGTGAAGTTCCCGCTGACTGGAAAAGGGAAACCAAACCCCTCATTTTTAAAAAGAGAAAAAAGGAAGACCCGGGGAACTACAGGCCGGTCAGTCTCCCCTCTGTGCCCGGCAAGATCAAGGAGCAGGTCCTCCTGGAAACTATGATCCGGCACATGGAAAATGAGGAGGTGATTGGTGACAGCCAACATGGCTTCACTAAGGGCAAATCGTGCCTGACAAATTTTGGTGGTCTTCTACGACGGGGTTACAGCGCTGGTGGATAAGGGAAGAGTGACATCTACCTGGACTTGTGGAAAGCATTGGACGCTGTCCCGCATGACACCCTTGTCTTGAAATTGGAGAGACATGTATTTGATGGATGGAGGACTTGGTGGATAAGGAATCGGCTGGACAGTCACACTCAGAGAGTTGCGGTCAACGGCTTGATGTCCAAGCGGAGACCAGTGAGGAGTGGTATTCCTCAGGGGTCGGGACTGGGACCGGCGCTGTTCAACATCTTTGTCAGCGACGTGGACAGTGGGATCGAGTGCACCCTCAGCAAGTTTGCTGACGACACTGAGCTGTGTGGTGTGGTCTCCTAATAGCTGAGATACTGGTCCGTACAGGTGGGCAGTAGGACAGATTCTCTTTGAGTTGTTGGACCTTCCCGGACAAATGTCCGCCACATGGGTTGGGTACGTTGGACTTCATCAAGATCTGTGGGTAACTGTGCGTTGTCCAGGTCATCATAAACCATCTCCCACATGGCTAATTCCCTCAGGGACTGGATACCTCTCTCCATGGTGGTCCACTTGCCTGGGTGACATACAACATCTTCACTGAAGGGACACCTTTCCCTCATACTTGAAAGAAGTCACCTCCAGAGGCTGAAGACTTGTGTCTTTTTCCCTCACGCCTTGTCCGTGCCCCCTTCCCTGGACAGGGATCCCACCTGCTTGGCTTCCCCTCCCTCCAGTTCCAGGCTACTGGCCCCATTATCCCAGGACCAGAGCAGCCAGGTGCTCCCCTGGACGACGGATGAAATCCTTTCACATATCTCGCAGCTCACTCAGGGACAGGGATCGGGTGATTACCTCTGGTTCTGCCTCTTCCTCCTGTTCTCCTGATGGCCCAGGTTCATCGTCATCCCTTACAAAACGAACTCTTTTTTTGTGTGTCTTTCCTCTTCTGTGCAAGGGCAACTGATACCAGCACAGGCTGGTTTTTTGGTTGAGTCACAGTGCCTGTTGCCGGGGTTGGCCTCGTCGTAGCGCCTGTCGTTTGGTGGTCAGATCCAGAGACCTTCTCTTCCCCGTGAGGGTACTGAATGGTGTTGAACAGGCCTCGGTAGGCATGGGCCAGGCCCCAGCACCTTGCAGTGATTTGTGTCTCTCTGGAATTGCCAGGGTGACAGCATCCTTTTTCCAAGTATTTTACCATTTTTTCAGGATTCTGCACTTGTTCAGGGGTGAAGTTCCAGAGCACGGGAGGTGCCCACTGCCCTAGGTCCTTGCCCGTGCTGTCCCACACACCCTGCCACTCACAACTACCCAGCCTCGGGGCAGATCTCTGGGGGATATTCTTACATAGTTGTCGAACCCTGAACAAGACCTGGAACACATTCAGGAGATGTAGCAATAGGACCATGCTGGTCTGAACATCCCAAGGGCATTAAAAACTCCCAAGAGCTGTTGTAACTAGCCTGGTGGGAAAGGGAAGGTGAAGGTGTTCCCCCCCCCAGTGTCCCCCAGAGGTTGGTTCTCCGCAGAAAAAAGTGAGAGAGTGTGATTCCTAATAATTCCCAGGAGATAGCGCCCGAGGTACGGAAGTGACAGCAATGCTGAATACGCAGACCAAATCATTCTCATGGACAATAATGTTATCGTAAGCGAGTAGTACAGAGTGCAGCAGAAAGAACATTCTCATCCAGCTCTCAGAGAAGATAAACAGCACCGTAGGGAATACCTAATACAAGTAAGGGCTTACATGACACAACCATGCGAACAAATAATACAACATTGCGTCCAGCAACTATTAAACTAATACAATGTACGCTTACAACTAATTTGTTTTAAAACACTCTGGTCAGATCTGTCGTTATCTCAACCCTTCGTGCCCCAAGTTGGGCACCAAAAGCGTCGTTGTGGTTTAACCAGGTCTGCAGTAAAACAACCACACAGCTGTTCACTCACTCCCTTCTCCCAGTGGGGCAGTGGGAGGAAGGAGACAATTGAAAAAAACAAGTGATGAACAGCACAATTTCTTGCCACTTGAAGTCAATGCTCTGCAAGATCCTGAGCTGTCTTGCCTCCCGGTCCACCCCCAGTTACCTAGGGAGCATGATGCTATGGAATATCCTTTTGGACAGTTTGGGTCGGCTGCCCTGGCTGCGTCCCCCCCCCGCAGTGTCTTGGGCGCTCCCTCCTTCTTGCTGGCAGGACAGTATGAGAAGCCAAAAAGTCCTTGACTGCTTGGCAACAACTAAAAACATCTGCGTGTTATCAACATTGTTCCATCCTAAATCCAAAACACAGCAATGTACCAGCTGCTAGGAAGAAAATTAACTCTATCCCAGCCAAAACAAGGACAGGATGTCATCCAGAGGGACCTTGACAGGCTTGAGAGGTGGGAGAATGGATGGAGAGCAGCCCTGAGGGGAAGGACTTGGGGGTGTTGGTGGGGGAGAAGCTCCACATGAACCGTCAATGTGTTCTCGCAGCCCAGAAAGCCACCCGTGTCCTGGGCTGCGTGTCCAGCAGCGTGAGCAGCAGGTCCAGGGAGGGGATTCTGCCCCTCTGCTCCGCTCTGGGGAGACCCCCCTGCAGTGCTGCGTCCAGCTCGGGGGGGGCCCAGGACAAGAAGGACACGGAGCTGTTGGGGCGAGTCCAGAGGAGGCCACGGAGATGCTGCGAGGGCTGGAGCACCTCTGCTCTGGAGACCTCAGGCTGAGAGAGTTGGGCTGGTTCAGCCTGGAGAAGAGAAGGCTGCGGGGAGACCTTGGAGCCCCTTCCAGTCCCTGCAGGGGCTCCAGGAAAGCTGGAGAGGGGCTGGTGCCAAGGGCAGGGAGGGACAGGCCAAGGGGAATGGCCTGAAGCTGCAGGAGGAGAGATGGAGATGGGATGGGAGGCAGCAATCCTTCCCTGTGAGGGTGCTGAGGCCCTGGCACAGGGTGCCCCGAGAAGCTGTGGCTGCCCCTGGCTCCCTGGCAGTGTTCAAGGCCAGGTTGGATGGGGCTTTGGGCAAGCTGGGCTAGCGGAGGGTGTCCCTGCCCATGGCAGGGGTGGCACTGGGTGGGCTGTGAGGTCCCTTCAACCCAAACCAGTCTCATGTTCTCTGACGTCTCTGGCAACGCCATCGCCCAGCTGGGGCCGCTGGCCGCCCTCAAGGCCCTCACTGTCCTCAACCTCTCCCGCAACCGCATCGCCAGCCTGGAGCCGCTCGGCTCCTGCCACAACCTCCAGAAACTCAACCTGGCCGGTAACCAGGTGAGCAGCCTGCAGCAGCTGCGGTGCCTGACGGGGCTGCGGCGCCTGGAGAGCCTGCGCCTGCGCGACCCCCTCGCCCGCCTCGCCAACCCGCTCTGTGCCGCCCCGGCTTACCGCGCCACCTTGGCGGACATGTTCCCCGGCCTCAAAGCCATCGACGGCGAGCGGGTGTCCGGTCGGGGCAGCGAGCTCTACCAGCTCTGCCGGGATCTCGACAGCTCGCTGGGGCGCAGCGGCGGCATCCCTGCGTGTGTGTGTGGCACCCACATCCCCGCTGTGTCGGGGGCACCCGCATCCCTGCAGCAGGGTCGGGGGGGGACGTGGGGAGCACCCACCCGCCCCCCGAGCCCAGCCCAGCCCAGCCGAGCCGGGCGGAGAGGAGCGGAGCGGCAGGACTACAGCTCCCGTGCTGCACCGGCGGCGGGCGGCCCTCCCTGGCTGACGCGGCCGGCGGCTCCCGGGGCCGCCTTTGTCCCTGCCTGCGGCCCGGCCGGTCTGTCGGAGAGGCCCCGGCGCAGGTAGGGGCGGGGGGCGGCGGGCCCGCGGCACGGGGATGGGCGCTGACCCCCGCCCCGAGAGGGCACCCCGGCCCCGACGGCCTCTCCCCTGCGCTCCCCTCCGCCGGCCGGCCGCCCCCGGCCCTGCCGGCCCCCCCCGGTGCCCGGCGCCCCCCCGTGCTCGCCCCTGCCCGGCCTTTCCCTGTCTCGCCACGGGGCCCCTGTGCCCAGGCGGACACGCTGCTCCGCGTCCCACCCGCCCGGACCCCCTGGCTCCGGCCCTGCCGACACGGGCGCTGGGCAGGGCTCGGCTCGGCCCGGGACGGGATGGGACGGGTGGTCAGACCCCCCGGGACAGCCCGGCACATCTTGCTCCTGCTCTCCTTGGGCACCGCAGGCCCGTTTGGGGAGTCGCGAGCTTCCCCAGGGCCCCTTTTCCTGGCGAGTTCTCGCCTTTTGCCGGCCGGCTGCGTGGGCCACGCTCTTGGGGTCGGTGCTTTTAGCAGGAGTTTTGAAGGCTCTGGCTGGAAGGGAAGGCGGCTGTTGGCAGGTAAGTGCGCTTCTGCCCGCGATTTCTTCTGAATCCAGGTGTTGTGCTTGGCAGGGCCCCTCTGTCCTTGCTGCGCCGGCCGGCGCGGCTGCTCACGGGACAGGCCTCTCCTGCAGACCCCGGCGCATCCCACCGCCGTCTTCCCGCACAAGTAGCTGTACCTGCCTCCGTCTGCGCGCCGAGGGCCAGCGGCACGCCGGACTCCAGGCCGCTGCGGCAAGGTGGGGGTCTGAGCTGTCCCGGCGCTGTCCGGCACTGGCAGGATTTCAGCGGAGGGGCTCGGCAAACGCACGGCAGGGCGTGCCGAGCCGGGCGTGCTTCTTGCTGCAGATGTCGGTGACCTTTGAGGACGTGGCCATCTACTTCTCCCACGAGGAGTGGGCAGAGCTGGCGGACTGGCAGCGGCGGCTCTACCGGGAGGTGATGCTGGAGAACTACCAGGCGGTCGCCTCGCTGGGTGAGGACTCTCTCCGGTGCCGCCGGGCTGGGGTCGAGCTGCAGTTCACCTCTGTAACGGAGCTGGAGCCTGGAAAGGGAAAATCCAGCTGTCGCCATTGGTGTCCGAGCGCTGACGTAGGGGTTGTGATCGCAGGTTTTACCCTGCCAGGCAGCCTCCTGCGGAGAGTGGTCCTGGTAGAGAGACTAGGAGAATGGAACGGGGTAGGATAGGATAGGATAGGATAGAACAGAACAGAACAGAATAGAACTGGACTATTTCCTTTGGAAGTGAGCTGCAATGACCATCTAGTCCCACTGCCTGACCCCTTCAGGGCTGACCAAAGGTTCAAGCCTGTTATTATGGGCATTGTCCAAACACCTCTTAAATCCTGACAAGCCTGGTGCATTGACCACCTCTCCAGGAAGCCTGTTCCAGGGTTTGACCACCCTCTCGGTAAAGAAATGCGCGGTAAAGAGTGGCTTTTCATGGCCACTCCTCCCTGGTGCAGCGATGAACCATTCCCAGGTGCTGTGAGCAGGCGAGTGGACGAGGTGATGAGGACAAGGCGAGAGGAGGCTGTAGGTGCAGGGATGGGGTGGCCAAAGCCGTAGGTGGGCAGGGACAGGAGAGAGGAGCAGAGTTGGGGGGAGATGCTGGGGCTGCGGGTGGGGGTTGGCTGGCGATGCCGTCCCGACAATGTGGGAGAGGGTGCCTCTCTCTCTGCCCTGGACAGGCTGGCCTGTGATCAAGCCAGAGATCATCTGCCAGATGGAGCGAGCAGAGCTGCCGTGTGTGCCAGACCCCCCCAGGACACGGCGGAGCCATTGGACCCCTGTCTCAGGTTGGTACCCGGGGGCTGTGAGGGTTCTGGGGGGTTCCAGCAGCAGCGTCCCCTGGGCCCCAGATGCTCTGTGCAGCAGGAAGGGTGGGTGTTGGCGGGGTGCCCGTGCTGCTGGCCATGGGGAGGGGTCCCACATGCCCATCCAGTCCCCGGCAGTGACCCCAGCCTCTTCTCCCCAGCAGCCGGTGACCCTGGGACGCAGAGGGAGGCCGGTGGGGTCCCCGAGGCGCTGCCCGCACCCACCACCCTGCTCCCAGGGATGCCCAAGCGGGGCAGGAGGCGTCGGGGGCGCTCGACCCACAGCCGGCCAAGCAGGAGCCGGGGGGGTTCCTCAGGGCGTCCTCGCCTCCACCCCTTGCCGACCCCCCGGCCGCTGGAGAAGACCCCCCCTACATGTCCCGAGTGCAACAAAAGCTTCAAGCACCAGTCAGCATTGGCTGTCCATGCACGGAGACACACGGGTGAGCGGCCGTTCATCTGCACTGACTGCGGGAAGCGCTTTGGCCACAAGCATCACCTGCTGAGACACCAGCACGTTCACACCAGTGAGAAGCCGTTTGCCTGCAGCCACTGTTGCCATCACTTCAGCCAGGAGCGCCATCTGGTCATCCACCAGCGCATCCACACTGGGGAGCGCCCCTTCGCCTGTACCCACTGCCCCAAGGCCTTCATGTACAAGAAGAACCTCACAGCCCACAAGCGAAGCCATGCTGGGGAACGCCCCTTCACCTGCAACCAGTGCCCAAAGGCCTTTAAGGACAGCAGTAGCCTTACAGCCCACCAGTGGGTCCACACAAGTGACTACCCTTTTGCCTGCACCCAGTGCCCCAAGGCCTTCATGTACAAGAAGACTCTCACTGCCCACCAGCGTATCCACTCTGGGGAGCGCCCCTTTGCCTGTGCCCACTGCCCCAAGACCTTCAGGTACAAGAAGACACTCAGGGCCCACCAGCGTATCCACTCTGGGGAGCGACCCTTCGCCTGCGCCTACTGCTCAAAGGCCTTCAGGGACAGCAGTACCCTCACTGTCCACCAGCGCATCCACACTGGGGAGCGACCCTTTGCATGCCAGCAGTGCCCCAAAGCCTTCAGGGACAAGAAGACCCTCACTGTCCACCAGCGCATTCACTCTGGGGAGCGACCCTTCGCCTGCACCCACTGCCCCAAGGCCTTCAGAGACAGCAGTACCCTCACTGCCCACCAGCGGGTCCACACCGGTGAGAAGCCCTACAAGTGCAGCGAGTGTGGCAAGACCTGCAGCCAGAAGCATAACCTGAAGAGGCACCAGCGGGTGCACCGGATCTCATCGGCAGTGCCACAGAGTGTCCAGTGGGAGGGTGGGGGTCCATCCCTAACGGAAAGAAGGGCAGAGGATGAGCCCTTCCAGTGCGGCCACTGCGAGACGCAGGCTCAGGACGAGGGGATCATGCTGGCTCAGCAGCAAACCCACAGCACTCCCAGCCTGGGGCCACCTCCGCAGCCCAGCAGCACCTGAAACTGCTGTTGAGGGGCTGTGGGGTGCCGAGGACTGTGGGGAGATGTCCTGGTTTCAGCTGGGATAGAGTTAATTTTCCTCGTGGTAGCGGGTATAGTGCTGTGGTTTGGATTTGGGATGATAACAGACTGCTGTTTTGGTTGTTGCTCAGCAGTGTTTACCAGGTCAAGGACTTTTCAGCTTCTCCCACTGCCCCACCAGCAAGGAGGCTGAGGGTGCACCAGAGGATGGGAGGGAACACAGGTAGGACAGGTGACCCAGACTGGCCAAAGGGATATTCCATACCATATGGCATCGTGCTCAGTATATCAACTCGGGGGGAGCTGGCCGAGGGCGTGATTTCTGCTCAAGGCTGGGTTGGGCGTTGGTCAGCAGGTGGTGAGCAATTGCATTGTGCATCTCTCGTTTCCTATATTCTTTTATCATTATTATTTTCTCTTCCTTTGTTGTCCTATTAAACTGTCTTTATTCGAACCCATGAGTTTTACTTTTTCTTCAAATTCTCCTCCCCATCCTACCGAGGGGGAGGAGTGAGCAAGCGGCTGCGTGAGACTGAAGGGTTGAAATAACAACAGATCTGACCAGAGCATTTTTTAAAAAAGTTGTGGGTTCCTCCTCTTCCTCGGAGAGGAAAAACTCATAAGCAAGACAGTAACCACCTAATCTCAAACCCTGAGTGAGCTGCGAGATGTGCAACAGGATTTCAGCCACCATCCAGGGGAGCACCTGGCTGCTCTGGTCCTGGGATAATGGGGCCAGTAGCCTGGAACTGGAGGGAAGGGAAGCCAAGCAGCTGGGATCCCTGTCCAGGGAAGGGGGCATGGACAAGGCGTGAGGGAAAGGTGTCCCTTCAGTGAAGATGTTGTATGTCACCCAGGCAAGTGGACCACCATGGAGAGAGGTATCCAGTCCCTGAGGGAATTAGCCATGTGGGAGATGGTTTATGATGACCTGGACAACGCACAGTTACCCACAGATCTTGATGAAGTCCAACGTACCCAACCCATGTGGCGGACATTTGTCGGGGAAGGTCCAGCAACTCAAAGAGAATCTGTCCTACTGCCCACCTGTACGGACCAGTATCTCAGCTATTAGGAGACCACACCACACAGCTCAGTGTCGTCAGCAAACTTGTTGAGGGTGCACTCGATCCCACTGTCCACGTCACTGACAAAGATGTTGAACAGCGCCGGTCCCAGTCCTGACCCCTGAGGAACACCACTCCTCACTGGTCTCCGCTTGGACATCAAGCCGTTGACCGCAACTCTCTGAGTGTGACTGTCCAGCCGATTCCTTATCCACCAAGTCCTCCATCCATCAAATACATGTCTCTCCAATTTCAAGACAAGGGTGTCATGCGGGACAGCGTCCAATGCTTTCCACAAGTCCAGGTAGATGTCACTCTTCCCTTATCCACCAGCGCTGTAACCCCGTCGTAGAAGACCACCAAAATTTGTCAGGCACGATTTGCCCTTAGTGAAGCCATGTTGGCTGTCACCAATCACCTCCTCATTTTCCATGTGCCGGATCATAGTTTCCAGGAGGACCTGCTCCTTGATCTTGACGGGCACAGAGGGGAGACTGACCGGCCTGTAGTTCCCTGGGTCTTCCTTTTTTCTCTTTTTTAAAAATGAGGGGTTTGGTTTCCCTTTTCCAGTCAGCGGGAACTTCACTGGACTGCCACGACTTCTCAAATATGATGCATCGTGGCTTAGCCACTTCATCCACCAGTTCCCTCAGGACCTGTGGATGCATCTCATCAGGCCCCATGGACTTGTGCGCCTTCAGGCTCCTTAGATGATCTTAAACCTGATCTTCTCCTACAGTGGGCAGTTCTTCATTGTCCTAGTCCCTGCCTTTGCCTTCTGCGACTTAGGCGGTGCAGCTGGAGCACTTGTCGGTGAAGACTGAGGTAAGAAAAGTCATTTAGCACCTTAGTCTTCTCCATATCCTGGGTATCAAGGTCTTCTGTTTCCTTCCGGAAGGGGCCCACAATTTCCCCGGTCTTCCTTTTATCGCTGACGTACCTATAGAAGCTTTTCTTGCTGCCCCTGATGTCCTTGGCCAGATTTAATTCTGTCAGGGCTTTAGCTTTCCTAACCTGACCTCTGGTGGCTCAGACAGTTTCTCTCTATTCCTCCCAGGCTACCTGCCCTTCTTCCACCCTCCGTAGGCTTCCTTTTTGGGTTTGAGTTTGCCCAGGAGCTCCTTGTTCATCCATGCAGGCCTCCTGACTTCCTCTTTGTTGGGATGCATCGCTCCTGAGGAGCGAGGAGGAGATCCTTGAATACTAACCAGATTTCTTGGGCCCCTCTTCCCTCCAGGACCTTGTCCCATGGTACCTACTAAGCAGGTCCCGGGAGAGGCCCAAGTCTGTTCTCCTGATGTCCAGGGTAGTGAGCTTGCTGTGCACCCTCCTCGCTGCCCTGCGGATCTTGAACTCCACCATTTCATGGTCACTGCAGCCAAAGCTGCCCTTGAGCTTCACATCGCCTCCTCGTTGGTGAGAACAAGGTCCAGCATGGCACCTCTCCTCATTGGCTCCTCTGTCACTTGGAGAAGGAAGTTATCATCCACACATTCCAGGAACTTCCCGGACTGCTTGTGCCTTGCTGTGCTGTCCCTCCCACAGACAGCAGGGTGGTTGAAGTCCCCCATGAGAACCAGGGCTTGTGACCGTGAGGCTGCTCCTATCTGTCTGTAGAGGGCCTCATCCACTCGATCTTCCTGGTCTGGTGGCCTGTAGCAGACCCCCACTATAGTGTCCCCTGTCCCTGCCCTCCCTTCAGCCCTGGCCCATAAGCTCTCGGTGGCTCCTCACCCACCCCCACGCAGAGCTCCATGCATTCCCACGGGTCATTGACATAGAGGTGACACCCCCTCCTCGTCTGCCCTGCCTGTCCTTGCTAAAGAGCCTGTAGCCTTCCATTCCAACACTCCAGTCCTAGGAGCCACCCCGTCACGTCTCCGTGATGCCGATGAGATCACAGCCCTGCAGGCATGTGCATGTCTCCAACTCCTCTTGTTTGTTCCCCATGCTACGGGTGTTTGCACAGAGGCATTTCAGTTGGGCCCAGATGAAGCTGACTGACTGGCTGGAATTCCTTTGTGCTGCACTTCAGGTGCTCTCCTGCTGACCTGCGATCCTTCTCCCGGCTCTGGGCATCTCTTGCTGGCACTGGCATCAGACTGGTAGGAGTGGGATGGACTGAGGTTCCCCTCCCCTGGCAACTTTAGTTTAAAGCCCTCTTCACCAGCTTGGTAAGCCTATGACCAAGATGCTCTTGCCCTTCTCTGACAGATGGACCCCATCTGCCCCCAGCAGACCAGGTTTCTCAAAGCGAGTCCCATGGTCTAGGTAGCCAAAGCCCTTGCTGTGGCACCAGTCCTGTGACCATTTGTTGACTCGCCAGAGTTGACTGGCCCTTTCATACCCCTTCCTTTTGACCAGGAGGATTGAGAAAAACACTACCTTGCTCCAGAGTCCCTTGGTGCTGCTCCCAGGGCTCTGTCATCCTTCCTGATGCTCCTCAGACTGCTCCTGGCTGTGTGGGGGTGGCCGCTGTGGCTTTGGCAATGCCCCGGCTGCATCTCCTACAGGAGGGAGTGTGATGTAATCAATCTGCCAGGCCTCCCCATATTTATATTTATTTCAGCCATTGTCCTCCATACCAGACAGGCTTTACCCGCTCAGTTTGATGATTGCAGCGCATGTTTCACATTCATGGATAGTCTGTGAAATGGCATCCATGGTCAAGTCCACTCCTTGATCACGAGCCCATCTCTATGTTGCATCCCTTCCTTGACGGCCTGAGGTGCCATGGGCCCAGCGAGCTATAAATAATTCATCTGTACGTTGCCGGTCCAGATCCACTTCAATCTCAGCAGCCTGATCCACTGCCGGTTGTTTTGATGCTCCTCAGTGGCCCAACTCTTTGGTATGTAGGCATCTACGTGACGTACTTTCACACCCAGCTTCTCTAGCCAGCAGCAATATCTTGCCACCATGGAGCAGCTCAGATGGGTTTGCCTCTGCGCTGCCACTTGCTCTGCTTCCATTGTGGTAACCACCCCCAGAGGGCATTTGACACCATCCATGAATCAGTAGAGAGGTAGAGCATCAGCCACTTTTCTCTTTCAGCAATGTTTAAAGCCAGCTGGATGGCTTTCACTTCCACAAACTGGCTCGATTCCCCTTCTCCTTCAGCAGTTCCGCGACTCGTCGTGTAGGACTCCGCACAGCAGCCTTCCACCTCCGATGCTTTCCCACAATGCGACAGTGAACAGGGCGTATTGCTTCTCGTTTTCTGCAGTTTATTATACAGTGGGGCTTCTTCAGCGCGTGTCACCTCCTCTTCTGGTGACATCCCGAAATCTTTGCCTTCTGGCCAGTCCGTGATCACTTCCAGAATTCCTGGGTGGCTGGGGTTTCCTATTCGAGCCTGCTGTGGGATCAGTGCCACCCACTTACTCCATGTGGTATCAGCTGCACGATGTGTAGAGGGGACCCTCCCTTTGACCATCCAGCCCAGCACTGGCAGTCGGGGTGCCAGGAGGAGCTGTGCTTCAGGACCAACCACCTCCAAGACTCTAAGACTACCAAACATGGTGACTGTGTTTCCACTCCAGGACAGTCAACTCCAGGGGTACTGGGTGCCGCTCCAAGTGAAAGCAAACTGTGCCCTGCACTCTGCCGCCAAAGGGATCGAGAAAAATACATTCCTGGTATCAACCATGGTGTACCGCTTGGCTGCCTTTGACTCCAGTTCATATTGAAGTTCCACCATGTCCAGCACGGCAGCACTCATTGGCGGTGTAACTTCATTCAGGCCACGATAATCTACTGTCAGCCTCCACTCTCCATTGGACTTCTGCACTGGCCATAGGGGACTGTTAAAGGGTGAGTGGGCTCTGCTGATCACTCCTTGGCTTTCCACTTGACAAATCACTTATGGATGGGAATCAGGGTGTCTCAGTTGGTGCGATATTTCTGACAGTACACTTTCGTGGTAGTGATCAGCACCTGTTCTTTTTTGACCCTGAGCAATCCCACAATGAAAGGGTCTTCCCCCATCTCCAGAGACTGGGCAAAGTAGACAGATGTTCAGTTTCCCCCATCAAGGCAGCTATGCCAAAAACCCACCGGTACCCTCTTGGGGCCTTGAAATACCCTCCTCGGAGGTAGTCTGTGCCCAGGATGCACAGAGCCTCTGGGCCAGTCACAACGGGATGCTTTTCCCAGTCATTCCCAGTTAGACTCACTTTGTCCTCCCGTATAGTCAGCTGTTGGGATGCCCCTGTCACTCCAGAAATACAGATGGGTTCTGCCCCTTCATGGCTCGATGGCATTCGGGGACACTGTGCACCGGTGTCCACTAGAGCCTTGTCCTGGGGGTCTGACGTGCCAGGCCATCGGATCCACACGGTCCAGGAAACCCGGTTGTGCCTCTCCTCCACCTGGCTGGAGGCAGGGCCCCTCTAGTCCTGCTCATCATATTTGCTACTCACTTCTTGTAAAAATGACTTAGAGGTGCCTTCAAGAGGATCATACGTACAAGTAGGTCTTCCACTCGGTCAGGGGAACTGCCCACTGGAAACAGGAGTGGCATTTTTCTTGGAAGAATCCCCTTTCATGACTGGTTTTCCTTGGAAGTCATGTACTCGTGCGTCAAGGTTTGAGGGATAGAGATAGGGTGGTTAATGTCTCATTTAAGAGTTCTTCCTCTCCCTCTCAGGAGGAGGAGAAACCCACCTGCTAATTTCTACCTCTGGGGGAAGCAGGGAATTCTTCCTCTTCCTCCTGTTCTCATGATGGCCCTGCTTCAGATTAGTCTGCCTCCTCCTGCAGAGGAGGGCTTCTTCCTCCTGCTCCTTCTTAAGAGAAGTTTCTCAATGCCTTACTAAACGAGATGACTTCTGCTTCCAGTATTTCTTCTTGTCTATAAGGGCAACTGATACCGGCATGTGTTTGTCCCCTGCTTCAGCTGCACAGCCTGTTGCAGGGGTTGGAGTAACCGCGGTGCCTTTGGTTTGGCGGTCAGATCCAGAGACCTTCTCTTCCCCTTGAGGGTTCTGAATGGTGTTGAACAGGCCTCGGTAGGCATGGGCCAGGCCCCAGCACCTTGCAGTGATTTGTGTCTCTCTGGAATTGCCAGGGTGACAGCATCCTTTTTCCAAGTATTTTACCATTTTTTCAGGATTCTGCACTTGTTCAGGGGTGAAGTTCCAGAGCACGGGAGGTGCCCACTGCCCTAGGTCCTTGCCCGTGCTGTCCCACACACCCTGCCACTCACAACTACCCAGCCTCGGGGCAGATCTCTGGGGGATATTCTTACATAGTTGTCGAACCCTGAACAAGACCTGGAACACATTCAGGAGACATAGCAATAGGACCATGCTGGTCTGAACATCCCAAGGGCATTAAAAACTCCCAAGAGCTGTTGTAACTAGCCTGGTGGGAAAGGGAAGGTGAAGGAGCTGGGAAAAGTATGCCCCCTGCCTTCCCCATAGATTGTGTCTCTAACGAGAAAAGGTGAAGAGTGTAATTATTAATAATTTCCAAGGGATCACTGCAAGATATGGACATGACAGCAATGCCGAGTATAAATACCAGCTTAACCTCATGAGCAGCTATGTTTTCATGTCATTAGTCGATATTACAGAGTACAGCAAAAGGAGAATTCTCTCCCAGGTACAGAAAGTAAGGATTTACATACTACAGCCATGAGAAGGAACAAAACACCATTGTGAACAGTGGCTATTTAAATACTATAATAAAGGTCTATAATAAGTTTGTTTTAATACACTCTTGTGAGATCTGTCATTAGCTCAACCCTTTGGGCCACACACTGGGCACCAAAAAGGACTGTCGTGGTTCAGCCCCAGCCAGAAGCTGAGCACCACATGGCCACTGACTCACCCCTACGCTGGGATGGGGAGGAGAATCAGAATAAAACCTAAAACTTGTGGGTTGGGATAAAGACAGTTTACTAGGATAGCAAAGGAAGATAAAATAGCAATAATAATATAATAAAATACATGAAACACGATGCACAATGCAATTGCTCACCACCCGTTGACCAATGTCCAACCCATCCCTGAGCAGTGATCACACCCCCAGCCAGCTCCCCCCCAGTTTATATACTGAGCATGATGCCCTATAGTATGGAGTATCCATTTGGCCAGTCTGGGTCACCTGTCCTGGCTGTGTCCCCTCCTGTCCTCTAGTGCATCTCCAGCCTCCTCACTGGCGGGGCAGTGGGAGAAGCTGAAAAGTCCTTGACCTGGTAAACACTGCTGAGCAACAACCAAAACAGCAGTCTGTTATCATCCCAAATCCAAACCACAGCACTATACCCGCTACCATGAGGAAAATTAACTCTATCCCAGCTGAAACCAGGACATCTCCCCACAGTCCCTGGCACCCCGCAGCCCCTCAGCAGCAGTTTCAGGGGGCTCCGGGCTGCGGAGGTGGCCCCAGGCTGGGAGTGCTGTGTGTTTGCTGCTGAGCCAGCATGATCCCCTCATCCCGAAACCACTTCTTGCAGTGGCCACACTGGAAGGGCTTGTCCTCTGCCCTCCTCTCTACCTGAGACAGACACCCACCCGACCACCAACCAGCCTCTGGCACCGCCAGTGGTCTCTGGTGCATCCTCTAGTGCCTCTTCAGGTTATGCTTCTGGCTGCAGGTCTTGCCACATTCGCTGCACTTGCAGGGCTTCTCACCAGTGTGGATGCGCTGGTGGACAGTGAGGGTCTTCTCGTCCCTGAAGGCCTTGGGGCAGTGGGTGCAGGTAACAGGTGCTCAGTGATGTGGACACGCTGGTGGGCTGTGAAGGTCTTCTTGTCCCTGAAGGCCTTGGGGCACTGCTGGCAGGCGAAGGGGCGCATTCCTGTGTGGATGT
This sequence comes from Balearica regulorum gibbericeps, assembly GCF_011004875.1. Taxonomy (NCBI): domain Eukaryota; kingdom Metazoa; phylum Chordata; class Aves; order Gruiformes; family Gruidae; genus Balearica; species Balearica regulorum. Next base: position 168,055,902 of record NC_046185.1, read on the forward strand.
GCTGGTGAGCAGTGAGGGTACTGCTGTCCCTGAAGGCCTTGGGGCAGTGCGTGCAGGCAAAGGGGTGCACCCCGGTGTGGATGTCCTGGTGGGCTGTAAGGGTCTTCTTGTACCTGAAGGTCTTGGGGCAGTGGGCGCAGGTGAAGGGTTGCTCACTTGTGTGGACACACTGGTGGACGGTGAGGGTCTTCTGGTCTCTGAAGGACTTGGGGGAGTGGGTGAACATGAAGGGTTGCTCCCCAGTGTGGATGTGCTCGTGTGTGACCAGGTGGCGTTTCTGGCTGAAGTGGGGGCTGCAGTGGCTGCAGACAAAGGGTTTCTCACCAGTGTGCAGGTATCAGTGTCTCAGCAGGTGACGCTTGTGGCCAAAGCACTTGCCACAGTCGGTGCAGACGAAGGGCCGCTCACCCGTGTGGCTCCGCACATGGCCGGCCAACGCTGACTGGTGCTTGAAGCTCTTGTTGCACTCAGGACATGTTGGGGGGGTCTTCTCCAGCGGGCAGGGAGTCGGCAAGGGGTGGAGGCGAGGGAACCCTGAGGAACGCCCCCGGCTCCTGCTTGGCCGGCTGTGGGTCGAGCGCCCCCGACGCCTCCTACCCCGCTTGGGCATCCCTGGGAGCAGGGTGGTGGGTGCTGGCAGCCCCTCGGGGACCCCCCCAGCCTCCCTCTGCGTCCCAGGGTCACCGGCTGCTGGGGAGAAAAGGCTGGGGTCACTGCTGGGGACTGGATGGGCACGTGGGACCCCTCCCCATGGCCAGCGGCACGGGCACCCCGCCAACACCCACCCTTCCTGCTGCACAGAGCATCTGGGGCCCAGGGGACGCTGCTGCTGGAACCCCCCAGAACCCTCACAGCCCCCGGGTACCAACCTGAGACAGGGGTCCAGTGGCTCCGCCGTGTCCTGGGGGGGTCTGGCACACACGGCAGCTCTGCTCGCTCCATCTGGCAGATGATCTCTGGCTTGATCACAGGCCAGCCTGTCCGGGGCAGAGAGAGAGGCACCCTCTCCCGCACTGCCGGGACAGCATCGCCGGACCCCGCCACCCGCAGCCCCAGCATCTCCCCCCAACTCTGCTCCTCTCTCCTGTCCCTGCCCGTCTACAGCTTCGGCCCCCCCGTCCCTGCACCTACAGCCTCCTCTCGCCTTGTCCTTGTCACCTCGTCCGCTTGCCTGCTGACAGCGCCTGGGAATGGTTCATCGCTGCGCCAGGGAGGCTTTGGTCAGCCAGGAACTCTGGTCAGCCCTGAAGGGGTCAGGCAGCGGGACTAGATGGTTGTGGTAGGTCCCTTCCAAAGGAAATAGTCCAGTTCTGTTCTGTTCTGTTCTATTCTATTCTATTCTATCCCGTTCCATTCTCCTAGTCTCTCTACCAGGACCGCTCTCCGCAGGAGGCTGCCTGGCAGGGTAAAACCTGCGATCACAACCCCTACGTCAGCGCTCGGGCACCAACGGCGACAGCTGGATTTTCCCTTTCCAGGCTCCAGCTCCGTTACAGAGGTGAACTGCAGCTCGACCCCAGCCCGGTGGCGCCGGAGAGAGTCCTCACCCAGCGAGGCGACCGCCTGGTAGTTCTCCAGCATCACCTCCCGGTAGAGCCGCCGCTGCCAGTCCGCCAGCTCTGCCCACTCCTCACGGGAGAAGTAGATGGCCACGTCCTCAAAGGTCACCGACATCTGCAGCAAGAAGCACGCCCGGCTCAGCACGCCCTGCCGCGCATTCGCCGAGCCCCTCCGCTGAAATCCTGCCAGTGCCGGACAGCGCCGGGACAGCTCAGACCCCCACCTTGCCGCAGCGGCCTGGAGTCCGGCGTGCCGCTGGCCCTCGGCGCGCAGACGGAGGCAGGTACAGCTACTTGTGCGGGAAGACGGCGGTGGGATGCGCCGGGGTCCGCAGGAGAGGCCTGTCCCGTGAGCAGCCGCGTCGGCCGGCGCAGCAAGGACAGAGGGGCCCTGCCAAGCACAACACCTGGATTCAGAAGAAATCGCGGGCAGAAGCGCACTTACCTGCCAACAGCCGCCTTCCCTTCCAGCCAGAGCCTTCAAAACTCCTGCTAAAAGCACCGACCCCAAGAGCGCGGCCCACGCAGCCGGCCGGCAAAAGGCGAGAACTCGCCAGGAAAAGGGGCCCTGGGGAAGCTCGCGACTCCCCAAACGGGCCTGCGGTGCCCAAGGAGAGCAGGAGCAAGATGTGCCGGGCTGTCCCGGGGGGTCTGACCACCCGTCCCATCCCGTCCCGGGCCGAGTCGACCCCTGCCCAGCGCCCGTGTCGGCAGGGCCGGAGCCAGGGGGTCCGGGCGGGTGGGACGCGGAGCAGCGTGTCCGCCTGGGCACGGGGGCCCCGTGGCGAGACAGGGAAAGGCCGGGCAGGGGCGAGCACCGGGGGGGCGCCGGGCACCGGGGGGGGCCGGCAGGGCCGGGGGCGGCCGGCCGGCAGAGGGGAGTGCAGGGGAGAGGCCGTCGGGGCCGGGGTGCCCTCTCGGGGCGGGGGTCAGCGCCCATCCCCGTGCTGCGGGCCCGCCGCCCCCCGCCCCTACCTGCACCAGGGCCGCTTTTGTCCCTGCCCGCCTCAGCCCGGGAGGGCTGCCCGCCGCCGGTGCAGCACGGGAGCTGTAGTCCTGCTGCCCGCATCGGCTCGGCTGGGCTCAGCTCGGCTCGGGGGGAGGGTGCTCCCCACGTCCCCACTCGCGGGGATGTGGGTGTCCCCTGTGGTGGTTCACCCCAGCCGGCAGCTGAGCACCACGCGGCCGCTCACTCACCCCTCCCCCCCCCGCGGGATGGGGAGCAGAACTGAGGAAAAAGGTAAAACTGGTGGGTTGGGGTAAGGACAGTTTACTGGGACAGCAAAGGGAGAGGGGAAGGGCCGCAACAGGACTGAGAACAGAACAGACAAAGCGGGTGATGCACAATGCAGTTTGCTCACCGCCCAGAACCCGATGCCCAGCCTGTCCTCCCCTGCCAGCTCCCCCCTTATAGAGTGAGCATGACGTCATATGGGATGGAATATCCCTTTGGCCAATTTGGATCACCTGTCCTGGCTGTGTCCCCTCCCAGCTCCTGGGGACAATTAACTCTATCCCAGCCGAAACCAGGACAGGAACTAATAAAGTATTTGTCTGTACACTGGTTTTTGGGGGCTGAGCTGGAGCCCCATGCGCTGTTGGTGAAGCAATATCGCAGATCGCCCAGGCAGAGGGCAGCTCCAGCCTTCGGGGAGTCCCTGGGGCATTGCTGGCAGCTCCCTCACTTCCTCTACGTGTAGGGACGGTGCGGGGCTGTCACCCACCATCGCAGCCAGGCCGGGAGGACGGTGGGGGGCGAGGGGGCCGTGTGTGGGGCAGCTGGACCACGAGGCCCCGCAGCCTCTGTGGGAGCCTGGGCCCAGCCTCTGCACTCCGTCCCGTCACTCTGAGGAGCCCCCAGCCACTCTGCAGCCACACAGGGCCGTGCAGGGGGACGCTCTGGCCCTTTGTCACCATCATCCTGGGTGCCTCCTGGGCATGCCCCAGGATTGTAACCCACACACCCCAGGGATGTCATTGTCACCCTCTACCAGGGACCCTCCCATGTCAAAGCAGGGGGACGGGAGTGCTGCCTGCGCCGTCCCCGGGGAGCCCCAGGGCCGGGGTGGTTCCACCAGGGACCCAGGCTGCTGGGCCCCGCGGAGCCATGCTGGGTGCTCCCACACAGGGACAAGCACAGCGGGCGCAGGGGGCTGAGCCCTGGGGATACCCTGACCCCAGGGCCTGACGCTGTCCCATGCCAGCCCACCCCCACTGCAGCAGTTACCACATGGTGACTGTGGCCAGGAAGGTTGGGACCTCCACAAGCAGGAGGATGAGTGGCCAAGGGGACCAGGGAAGGGCAGGCGATGGAGGGGCCCTGACCGCCATGAGCAGGGCTGCAGGCAGGGCTACAGGCAGGAGGGCGGTATCACTCTGTTCTGCCAATGCGCCCTCAGCACTGCCAGGGAGTCCTATGGGGCCCAGATCCTGCAGAATGGGGCTGTGAGTGGCAGCTCTGGATTCCCATCAGGCAGCTCCGCATTCCTCCCACCATGGTTGGGATGGCTCTCCTCCCTGGGATGAGCGAGTGGCAGCCAGGGCCCCATCAGACTCAGGCTCCTGGTTTGCATTAGTTGCGAGGTCTCATCCCCAGGGTGCCTGACACCGCTGGGCTGGGGCGAGGACTGAGCTCTTCTCCCCAGAGCAAAGGGCCCCACACCGTCACAGGTGATGGGAAGAAGCGGGTGACGGCGCAGATGTGGGGTAGCTGCCCATGGCGTGCCAAGCAGGAGCTGCACACCTGGCTGCACCCACAAGAGAGGCCTAAATTATAAGTTACCCTCCCACATACCCAAGCTCCCTTGGCTGGGTGGAGGTGGCACGGTGCCAGCCCCCACAAGCCTGCCCCAGGGCACAACAGGAGACCACGTCAGCCCAGTCTTTTATCTGAGAATCTTCCTGGCTCATCCGATGACCCCAACTGCTGCCCAGCCACAATGGCCTCTACCCAGGCCACCGAATGCCCCTACCCAGGCCAACAAATGCCCCCACGCCACCTCCACGCTGGTAGTGCTTAAATAACCCTGAGTTCAACCACTCCACCCCCCACTCCGCCGTACCCAACACAGCTGCTCCTCAGCCGAATCCCCCTTCCACGGGGCAGCAGCACAACCCGGCTCGGCCCTGGCCACCGAACTTCCTCTGCTGCCTCTTGGGTCTGTTCCTTTACCCCCCTGCGCATTTCCATGCCTGTGCAGCACATCAGCCTGCCTCCATCCTCCTCGAGACCCAGGTGGTGCAGAGCCCCACGGCGGTGCAGAGAGCCCCACGGCATTATGGAGAGCCTCTCGGTGGTGACACAAGCCCCACGGCAGTGCAACGAGCCCTGTGGCAGTGCAACACCAGCTGCCTGGTGTGCCCCATCGTCGCAGGCTGGTGCACCTCTGCGGAGCAGCCTGGAGAAACGCTGCACCTTCCCTTCTCCAGCCCTCGTGCTACGGATTATCCTGGGTCAAAGCCTTGCAGGGGCTGGTCTTCGGCTCCCGGTCGCGGTTCGATAAGCTGGTGGCAGGAGAGCTGGCAATGGCGTGGACTTTCTGGTGGTGGTTCAGAGACTGCCGGTGCCGGAAACTCTTGCTGCAGCCATTGCACTGGAAGGGCCGCTGTTGGGTGTGCCGGCGCTGGTGCTCCTCCAGCGACGCTTTCTGGGGGAAGCTCTCCGCGCACTCGATGCAGCGGTAGAGCCGCTCCCCGGCAGCGCTGGCCCGCGCGGGCCGGCCTGCCCACCCGCCCCGCAGCTGCACCCCGTGGATGCGCTGGTGCTTCTGGAGGTGGTGCTTCTGGATGAAACCCTTGCCGCAGGCAGGGCAGCAGTAGGGACGCTCCCCGGTGTGGATGCGGTAGTGCTTGTTGAGGTTGGACTTCTCGTTGAAGCTCTTCCCACAGGCAGGGCACTGGAAGGGACGCTCGCCCGTGTGCAGGCGCTGGTGCCGCAGCAGCGCGGCGTGGTGGGCCAGGCTTTTCCCACAGGCCGTGCAGATGAAGGAGCCATTGCTCTTCCTCGCCTGGCTCTGCTGCCGTGCCAGGAGGTTGCGCTTCAGCCGGACGCTCTTCCATCCCAGTGGGAGCGCGCGGGGCTCTTCCCCCACGGCGCAGGGACGATGCTCCTCCGAGCTGGGCTGCGACGAGGCCACCTTTGTGGTGGTCTCTTCTCCCAGCGGCATTCCCTGGGTCAGGGCAAACGGCTGGGCAGTCCCCACACCAAGCACGTGCTCTGTTGGGAAAGGCAAGCCTGGGGCAGGGTGAGCTTCCACCGGCACCACCATGGGCTTGACTTCAGGCTGGGCAGCCCCATGTTTGTAGAACTCCCCTAAGCCCTCTCCTGTTGCCTTCTGTCCGTCCAAGCCAGCGTGGCTCTCCCAGGGCACCGGCTGCTCCCGGCTCAGGGGAACCGCCTCTTCCAGTCTCACCAAGGGTGCCCGTGGCAGAGCCAGGATTTCAGATGCTTCCTCCTGGGGCTGCTGCTCTTCTGTCTTGATCACGATCTTCTCACCTGCTGAGAGACAGCAAGTCATTCCCAGCAAGGAAAGCTCTCCCACGCCCGCAGTCCCAGTGCAGGAGCAGGAGCCGAGCTTCCCCTGCAGCACATTGGTGAGATGAACCAGAAATTGCGCTGTTCGAAAGGGGGAAGGGAGGTTCCACCGAGAGCAAAGCGAGAGGAGGACACATGAGGTGGAGGGCCTGTTGGCACCTCTGGGGGGTATCTGGGTGTCTGGTTGGACCTCAGGGACATTTGATGGACTGACAACGCAACACTCGTAAAGAAACCAAAACAGAGGAAGCGTGAAGGGAAAGCGGAGGCTGCAGAGTCCTCTGTCCTGGAAGGAACTTTGTCAGGAATGGCAGAATTTAGGGGGGGTGAACCTGGGGAAAAGGATCAAAGCAAATCATCCAGGAGCAGCAGGGAGTGTCTGGCTGCAGGCAAACAACCATAGAGCCACCCTCGCGCTAAGCCTTGCCCCAGGCCTCCATAATTTCTGCTCTTTTTTGGCAAGTGGGCTCTTCTGGGCTTACAGATTTGGTCTTAGAAGTTTTAAGGAGCCCCCAGTCACATGGCTTGAATTCCCAACAGCTTCCAACCCCATGCAAGACTGGAAACGCTCCCTGCAGGGATGTGATCAGCTCTGCTGGCCCTCTCTCTAGCAGGAGCGGCAGGGGCACTGCTGCAGCAGGCTCCGACCCCCCTCACTCTGTGGGCGTGCAGCAGCGGTGTGCAGCAGCAGCAGAGCAGCACACCTGGCATAGACCGTGCCCAGCCCAGGCTGTTCGTTAGCGTTCGTTCTCATTGCTGCCAAGCAGCCACTGTGACTCACCGTCACCGAAGTGCCCCGGCATCGCTCCCTTCTCCGGCAGCCCGTGGGTCCTCGTACCCAAATCCTCCCCATCCTCGGCCAGCGGCAGCAGAACAGGTTTGGAGCTGGTGTCCCCGGGCCCTGGGAAGGAGGAAGCAGCGGTACAAACTGGGGACCAGCACTAGCTCCCCTCGCTAAAGGGCTACTCTCGCACAGTGGGAGCTGTGGGGTGCCCGGAGGGGTCCTGGGTTCCCAGAGCAGCGACTCAGGCTCGCCAGGACCATCAGAGAAAGCAGGCTGGTGTCAGCCAAACCAGGCAAATGATTTCAGAAGATTTCATTTCTTTTTTTCAAGAAAAAGTGACTCTCAGGCACTCAGCCTTTAAAATTTCAGCCAAAAATGATTAGTGCTAAAATTTAGGACTGCCTGCAGCAAATCCCTACAGGGTGGTATATGTACAGCCTGTGTCCTGGCAAAAACCGGTACAGGAACGCAGGTTGCAGGACACAGCATGGGCACGTCACCTGAAATCCCCACCATGTCCTGTCCTGACTGTGCGGGGAGGGCTGTCCTCTGCCCCCGCACATACTGTGCTGAGTCCCAGGACTCCAGCGGACGCCTGCTCCTCCCGCAATGCTCCTGCTCGCGGGGGCAAAGCCTCGCAGGGCAAGTCAGGGCTGACAGAGGGCCACATCCTGGCAGAGTGTGAGTGCCCCCTGACAGCGCTGCTGTGTTGGCAAGATGAGATGTTCTTCGGATGCACAGGGTGAGCATGAAGCACAGTTGTCACCCATACCGAAGAAGCACCAGACCTTAAATGCATAACGGCGTCACCTCTCACTACCTGTCCTCCCCAGACCAAACGCCCAGACAGCACAGCAGCCTACAGCCGTCATACGCTGGACCCAGCCCAGGGGACGATAAGGTGTCTGACACGTGCATAGAGACTGATCCTCACCAAGAGATGCCACAGCCTCGTAATTCCCCTTCATGGCGTCCTGTAGAGCTCCTTCTGCCGGCTGTCTGAGCTCCCCTGCTCTGGCAAACTGGCCCCGGCATCCTCACACACCGCTGGCACCTGAAACCGCAGGAGGCACTGCCTTGGCACTTCCCCGCCTCGTCCGTCTTGTCTTCCCCAGTCCCCACCGCTCCCCCAGGAAAGCAGACTGCGGGGTAACGCAGTGCAGGTCCACAGCTGCTACGGAAAGGCGCCGTGTCACAGCCTGAACCCAGGAAACAATTTCAGGATGGCTCAGCAAGGCTCAGTTGTTTCCCACACCCACAACTGTGACAGCTTTGAAGGCATCTCTGGCTTTAAGAAGGGAAAAAAGGAAGACCTGGGGAACTACAGGCCGGTCAGTCTCCCCTCTGTGCCCGTCAAGATCAAGGAGCAGGTCCTCCTGGAAACTATGATCCGGCACATGGAAAATGAGGAGGTGATTGGTGACAGCCAACATGGCTTCACTAAGGGCAAATCGTGCCTGACAAATTTTGGTGGTCTTCTATGATGGGGTTACAGTGTTGGTGGATAAGGGAAGAGTGACAGACGTCATCTACCTGGACTTGTGCAAAGCATTGGACAGACACTGTCCCACATGACACCCTTGTCTTGAAATTGGAGAGACATGGATTCGATGGATGGAGGACTTGGTGGATAAGGAATCGGCTGGACAGTCACACTCAGAGAGTTGTGGTCAAGGGCTTGATGTCCAAGTGGAGACCAGTGAGGAGTGGCGTTCCTCAGGGGTTGGTATTGGGACCAGCACTGTTTAACATCTTTGCCAGTGACATGGACAGCAGGATCAAGTGCACCCTCAGCACCGACACCAAGCTGTGTGGTGTGTTGACACGCTGGAGGGAAGGGATGCCGTCCAGAGGGACCTGGAAAGGCTGGAGAGGTGGGACCGTGTGAACCGCATGGAGTTCAACAAGGCCAAGGGCAAGGTCCTGCACGTGGGTCAGGACAATCCCAAGCACAACTCCAGGCTGGGTGGAGAATGGATGGAGAGCAGCCCTGAGGAGAAGGACTTGGGGGTGTTGGGGGGACGAGAAGCTCCACATGAGCCGGCAACGTGCGCTGGCAGCCGAGAAAGCCAGCCGTGTCCTGGGCTGCGTGTCCAGCAGCGTGAGCAGCAGGTCGAGGGAGGGGATTCTGCCCCTCTGCTCCGCTCTGGGGAGACCCCCCTGCAGTGCTGCGTCCAGCTCGGGGGGGGCCCAGGACAAGCAGGACACAGAGCTGTTGGGGCGAGTCCAGAGGAGGCCACGGAGATGCTGCGAGGGCTGGAGCACCTCTGCTCTGGAGACCTCAGGCTGAGAGAGTTGGGCTGGTTCAGCCTGGAGAAGAGAAGGCTGCGGGGAGACCTTGGAGCCCCTTCCAGTCCCTGCAGGGGCTCCAGGAAAGCTGGAGAGGGGCTGGTGCCAAGGGCAGGGAGTGACAGGCCAAGGGGAATGGCCTGAAGCTGCAGGAGGGGAGATGGAGATGGGATGGGAGGCAGCAATCCTTCCCTGGGAGGGTGCTGAGGCCCTGGCAGAGGTTGCCCCGAGAAGCTGGGGCTGCCCCTGGCTCCCTGGCAGTGGTCAAGGCCAGGCTGGATGGGGCTTTGGGCAACCTGGGCTAGTGGAGGGTGTCCCTGCCCATGGCAGGGGGTGTAAGGCTCTGATAACAAGTGAATGTCACAAACATCCATTTTGACTCAAGCAGGGATAAACCGATAACAAGGGAATGTGACAGACATCCGTCTCGACCAAGGACAGAACCTGCAGAGGCAGGATACCATCTTGTGAGCCCCTTCCCCTATTCCTGAGACATGTAGAAAAAAGACCATCTGTGTCCTGTGCGTGCGTGCCTGTGAAAGGCCATCACTCAGTCAACCCCGAAGGGGGGGGGACAGCGATCCCCAGGACCCCCACAACCTACCAACTCATTTCTGGACAATTCCTGAGCACATACTGTGCCTGCTCAGTGATAACAGACCCCCTGCTCAGTGATAACAGGGGAGCATTTTGGGTTATAAAAAGGGGAAACACAAGTTTTCGGTGTGCACCCACCACCTGAGGACTACCACTACAAGCAGAGAACATTGCTGGATCCAAGGGTGGTGATATCTTTTCTCTCTCTCTCTTTCTTTCTCTCTCTCTTTCTTTTCCTCTCTATCACTCTTTTTGTCTCTAACTTCATTTTTGGCACATTAATATCGTCACAAGTTTGGCCAAGCCATTACCTTTTGTAGTTCTACTAAGTTTTAGTATTGTTATAACTTTTGCCAAGCCAATATAATTTGTAGTTCTGCTGAGTTTTAAGTAAATTTGTGATTTGTTTGAACCTCTAGAGTAATTGTCATTACTCCTGATTACCATGCAGAGAATTAAAAAGTTAACCTCACCCTAACCCACTGAGTGGGACAGGACATTAAATTGGTGTCACAGACAGGATTCTCTGTGAGAAGCGGTGAGAGGTTCCGTAAAGGGGATATCAGCCAGAGTGCTGAAGAAAGGAGAGCTGATTTTTGGTTGAAGCCGAAATCTCTGGCAGTAGGTCACAGCAACCCGGGATAAGCCTGATCTTGACTGCTCCCCGCTGTTGGATGTGTTGAAGAGCTATAAGGCTTGCACGACACCGAAGGGGCAGAGCTGGGCTGAGGGACGTTGGCAGTCCCCGACAACTGTAGCAGAACGGATAAGAGACTTGGCAAAAGAAAACAAGTTTAAGCCTGTAAAGGGAAAGGCTGTGGTTTGCGGTATCTTGTGAGCTGCATTGATAGCTGCCCAGAAGGACAAATGTGTTGTTAAACAAGCTGAGCAGGAGGCAAAGGAATCCTTCCAGGAATTTGTTAAAAAACTACAGGCAGAATTGGAAACAGAATGGGTGAAGCAGCAACTAGCTGAAAAGCATTAGCGGATGAGAAAAGAATCATGGAAAACTTGAAGGGTAGCCTGTGAGATGCTTTTGTGAGGAAGAGCTGAAGTTGCAGCTCCCTGGGGACCTTGAGAGCCAACTGGGATTTTCTAGCTTATCAAAAGAAGCCGACCTCATTGTGAGGAAGGTTGCCCCTCACTATCCATGGGAGGAGCTGAGGGTGGTGACAGAACCTGACCCTACTCCCACTGAAGTCATGTATGATGGCGAGGATGCAGAACCCACCATTACCACTAAAGAGATACCTTATACCGTTACTGAATTGGCAAAACTGCAGGAAAAATAGAGTAGGCAGGCTAAGGAAACTGAGACCGAATATGTGTGGAGGGTATCCCCGACAGGCGGAGACAGAATAAGGCTTTCGGAGGAAGAGGCTCAGGGATACTGGGGTCCTGGTGTATTTTTGACCGTAGATGATGAGCGGGAACCTTGGTCCCTGACCCAAAGGATGACGTATTGGGCCAGAGGGTTAGACCCCTTGGAGAGAGGAGATCCCATTGCCATCCCCTCCCCTGGGGTAAGCCAGCTTACAGAGAGTGCACAGAAGGCGGCTTGCCTCCAGCTGATGCGTGACAGGCGCCTAGTTCCCTGCCAACCTTCCCCAATGTTGTTTGCCAATCCGGATAGGATGACCCCCTTGATTAAAGGGTTACCCAATTCACTGATAATTTATTCTGTGCAAATCCAAGACCAACTAAGAGCCACTGTAGCCACGGGACCTCAGGGCAGACCGGGTCTTACCCGGGGGAATTGCACGGGAATTGATCAGTTATGGCCAGTGTGTGGGGTACCTTGGGAAGGAGGGGAAGGCACAAGCAGTGGTCTGTAGGGCTAAGACGGGAGAAAATACACTGCCCCCGAGACAGAAGCTTGGGGGGGCGGGGGCATCAAGAAATCGGTTGTGGAAGGGACGTCTAGATAAGGGTATTCCCCAAGAATTAATGCATGGCCTACCCCTCCCCAATTTACAGCTGCTGGTAAAAATGTGGGAACTGATAGATAAAGGCTGGCTGGGAAAACACCCCCCCCTCCTTGCTCCCTCGAAAGAGGGTGGAAAAAGACCCCATAAAACCCTTACACTATCCAGGACAACCTGTCCTGGTGGACCTCCCAACAGTGGGGAGATGCCTCCTGATTACCATGCAGAGAATTAAAAAGTTAACCTCACCCTAACCCACTGAGTGGGATGGGCCAAGAGGTTGGAGGTGGATGGGCTGTGAGGTCCCTTCCAACCCAAACCACTCTATGACTCTAAGATAAAAAGTAAAACTCATGGGCTGGGATAAAGAGAGTTTAATAGGACAACAAAGGAAGATAATAATAATAATATTAATAACAACAACAATAATAATAATAATAATGATAAAAGAATACACAAAGCACGATGCATAATGCAATTCCTCACCACCTGTTGTCCAATGCCCAGCACATCCTTGAGCAGAAATCACGCCCCCAGCCAGCTCCCCCCCAGTTTATATACTGAGCATGACATCATATGGTATAGAGCTAGTCTGGGTCAGCTGTCCTGGCCGTGTCCCCTCCCATCCTCTGGTGCACCCTCAGCCTCCTCACTGGCGGGGCAGTGGGAGAAGCTGAAAAGTCCTTGACCTGGTAAACACTGCTGAGCAACAACCAAAACAGCAGTCTGTTATCATCCCAAATCCAAACCACAGCACTCTACCCGCTACCACGAGGAAAATTAACTCTATCCCAGCTGAAACCAGGACATCTCCCCACAGGCCCCAGCACCCCGCAGCCCCTCAACAGCAGTTTCAGGTGGTGCCAGGCTGCAGAGGTGGCCACAGGCTGGGGGTGCTGTGGGTGCGCTGGTGAGCCAGCATGATCCCCTCATCCCGAAACCGCTTCTCACAGTAGCCGCACTGGAAGGGTTTGTCCTCTGCCCGGTTCTCAACCAGGGATGGACCCCCTGTCTCGCACTGGCTGCTCTCTGGCACTGCTGATGAGCTCTGGTGCAACCGCTGGTGGCTCATCAAGTTCTGTTTCTGGCTGCAGGTCTTGCCGCACTCACCACACTTGAAGGGCTTCTCACCAGTGTGGATGCGCTGGTGGACAGTGAGGGTACTGCTGTCCCTGAAGGCCTTGGGGCACTGTGGGCAGGCAAAGGGGCGCTCCCCAGTGTGGATGTGCTGGTGGGCAGCGAAGGTCTTTTTGTACATGAAGGCCTTGGGGCACTGTGGGCAGGAGAAGGGTCGCTCCCCGGTGTGGATGCGCTGGTGGGCCATGAGGGTCTTCTTGTCCCTGAAGGCCTTGGGACACTGGGAGCAGGCAAAGGGGCGCTCCCCGGTATGGATGCGCTGGTGGATGGTGAGGGTACTGCTGTCCCTGAAGGCCTTGGGACAGTGGGCACAGGCGAAGGGGCGCTCCCCGGTGTGGATGCGCTGGTGGGCTATAAGGGTCTTCTTGTACATGAAGGCCTTGGGGCAGTGGACGCAAGCAAAGGGTCGCTCCCCGGTGTGGATTCGCTGGTGGGCTATGAGGGTCTTCTTGTCCCTGAAAGCTTTGGGGCACTGCTGGCAGGCAAAGGGGCGCTCCCCAGTATGGATGCGCAGGTGGGCAGTGAGGTTCTTCTTGTCCCTGAAGGCCTTGGGGCACTGCTGGCAGGCAAAGGGGCGCTCCCTGGTGTGGATGTCCTGGTGGGCAGTGAGGCTACTGCTGTCCCTGAAGGTCTTAGGGCAGTAGGCACAGGCAAAGCGGAGCTCCTCAGTGTGCATGCCATGGTTAATAGCGAGGGTACTGCTTTCCCCGAAGGCCTTGGGGCACTGGGTGCAGGTGAAAGGGTGCTCACTGGTGTGGACCTGCTGGTGGATGGTGAGGGTCTTCTCATCCCTGAAGGCCTTGGGGCAGTGGGTGCACATGAAGGGTCGCTCCTCGGTGTGCATAAGCTGGTGGGCAGTGAGGGTCTTCTCATCCCTGAAGGCCTTGGGGCAGTGGGCGCAGGCAAACGGGCGCTCACTGATGTGGACACGCTGGTGGATGGTGAGGGTCTTCTTGTCCCTGAAGGTCTTGGGACACTGCGCACAGGTGAAGGGTCGCTCCCCGGTGTGGATGCGCTGGTGGGCACTGAGGCTACTGCTGTCCCTGAAGGTCTTGGGGCAGTGGGTGCAGGCGAAGGGGCGCTCACTGGTGTGGACTCGCTGGTGAGCTGTGAGGGTCCTCTTGTCCCTGAAGGCCTTGGGGCACTGCTGGCAGGCAAAGGGTCGCTCCCCAGTGTGGACGTGCTGGTGGGCAGTGAGGGTACTGTTGTCCCTGAAGGCCTTGGGGCAGTGGCTGCAGGCGAAGGGTCGCTCCCCAGTGTGGATGCGCTGGTGGATGACCAGATAGCGCTTCTCACTGAAACGGTGGCCGCAGTGGCTGCAGGTGAAGGGCTTCTCACCAGTGTGCACGTGCCGGTGTCTCAGCAGGTGATGCTTGTGGCCAAAGCGCTTCCCGCAGTCAGTGCAGACGAAGGGCCGCTCACCCGTGTGACTCCGCACATGGACTTCCAATGCTGTCTGGCGCTTGAAGCTCTTGTCACACTCAGGACACGTAGGGGGGGTCTTCTCCAGCGGCCGGGGGGTCGGCAAGGGGTGGAGGCGAGGGCGCCCTGAGGAACCCCCCCGGCTCCTGCTTGGCCGGCTGTGGGTCGAGCGCCCCCGACGCCTCCTGCCCCGCTTGGGCATCCCTGGGAGCAGGGTGGTGGGTGCGGGCAGCCCCTCGGGGACCCCCCCGGCCTCCCTCTGCGTCCCAGGGTCACCGGCTGCTGGGGAGAAGAGGCTGGGGTCACTGCCGGGGACTGGATGGGCACGTGGGACCCCTCCCCATGGCCAGCGGCACAGGCACCCCGCCAGCCCCCATCCTTCCTGCTGCACAGAGCATCTGGGGCCCAGGGGACGCTGCTGCTGGAACCCCCCACAACCCCCACAGCCCCCGGGTACCAACCTGAGACAGGGGTCCGGTGGCTCCGCGGTGTCCTGGGGGGGTCTGGCACACACGGCAGCTCTGCTCGCTCCATCTGGCAGATGATCTCTGGCTTGACAGTGGACCAGCCTGTCCGGGGCAGAGAGAGAGGCACCCTCTCCCGCACTGCCAGGACAGCATCGCCGGCCCCCCCCACCCGCAGCACCAGCATCTCACCCCAGCTCTGCTCCTCTCTCCTGTCCCTGCCCACCTACGGCTTCGGCCCCCTCGTCCCTGCACCTACAGCCTCCTCTCGCCTTGTCCTCATCACCTTGTCCACTCGCCTGCTCACAGCACCTGGGAATGGTTCATCGCTGCACCAGGGAGGTTTGGAGTGGCCATGACAAGCATTTCTTTACCGAGAGGGTGGTCAAACCCTGGAACAGGCTTCCTGGAGAGGTGGTTGATGCGCCAGGCCTGTCAGGATTTAAGAGGCGTTTGGACAATGCCCATAATAACAGGCTTGAACCTTTGGTCAGCCCTGAAGGGGTCAGGCAGTGGGACTAGATGGTCGTTGTAGCTCCCTTCCAACTCACATAGTCCAGTTCTATTCTATTCTATTCTATTCTATTCTATTCTATTCTATTCTATTCTATTCCTCCTGCTTTTTCACTTCCCCTTCTCCCTTCAGACTGGTTACAGCAGCTCTTAAGAATTTTGAACACCCTTGGGATGTTCAGGCCAGCATGTTCCTAGTGCTATGTCTCCTGAATGTGTTCCAGGTCTTGTTCAGGGTTACAAAAAGTTGTTGTAAGAATACCCCCCAGAGATCTGCCCCGATGGCCCTGGGGTGGAAACACAGCCCCACCATGGCATGTGGGAAAACATGGGCAGGTATCTAGAGACCTTCTCACCTCCAGTGGTTTGGACCTTCACTCCCGAACTACACTGATGAAGTGACAGAATATTTGAAAGGAAAATGCTGTGGCTATTCCAAAGAGGCACAACTCACCATCCTGTGCTGGGCCCTAGCCAGGATCTACCAAACACTGCTCGGTACTAGGCAGTGCCATCAGGGGGAAGAGAGGGACAACAGTGACAAGCACTGTGGCTACCCCGACCCCCATTACAGGAATTGCGACTTAACCAAAAAATCAACCCGTGCCGGAATCAGTCGCCCCTATACAGAATAAGAAATACACAAAAAAACCCAGCTCGCTTACTAAGGCATGACAATGAACCTGGACCATCAGGAGAACAGGAGCAAGAGGCAGAACCAGAAGTAATCACACAATCCCTGTCCCTGAGCGAGCTGCGAGATATGTGAAAGGATTTCATCCATCGTCCAGGCAAGGACCTGGCTGCTCTGGTGCTGGGATAACGGGGCCAGTAGCCTGGAACTGGAGGGAGGGGAAGCCAAGCAGCTGGGATTCCTGTCCAGGGAAGGGGGCATGGACAAGGCGTGAGGGAAAGGTGTCCCTTCAGTGAAGATGTTGTACGTCACCCAGGCAAGTGGACCACCATGGAGAGAGGTATCCAGTCCCTGAGGGAATTAGCCGTGCGGGAGATGGTTAATGATGACCTGGACAACGCACAGTTACCCACAGATCTTGATGAAGTCCAATGTACCCGACCCATGTGGCGGACGTTTGTACGGAGCGCACCATCGTCGTACACCAACTCATTGGCAGTGATGGACTGGGAAGGCAAAGAGGCACCAACGGTGGATGAAGTGGCTGGCCGACTCCAGCAACATGAAGAAAGTCTCTCCTCCTCCCTCATCTCGGCTGTGGAGAAACTGTCCCAGAAGGTCCAACAACTCAAAGAGAATCTGTCCTACTGTCCACCTGTACGGACCAGTATCTCAGCTATTCGGAGTAAGGATTCCTCTGCCCAGGAGAGAGGATATAGAGGGTGCACACCACAAGGAACCTTGTGGTTTTACCTGTGTGATGACAGAGAGGACATGAGGAGGTGGAATGGAAAAGCTCCCTCGACCCTAGAGGCATGAGGATGTGAATTGCAATGCACCACAATCACAAAAAGGGATCCTTCCAGGAAAATTGCTGTTCCACTTCCCAGCGGGCAGTTCCCCAGACCAAGTGGAAGGTCTGATCATACTTATGATCCTCATGAAGGCACCTCTAAGTCATTTTTACAAGAAGTGAGTAGCAAATACGATGAGCAGGACTAGAGGGGCCCTGCCTCCAGCCAGGTGGAGGAGAGGCACAACCGGGTTTCCTGGACCGTGTGGATCCGATGGCCTGGCACGTCAGACCCCCAGGAGGACAAGGCTCTAGTGGACACCGGTGCACAGTGTCCCCGAATGCCATCGAGCCGTGAAGGGGCAGAACCCATCTGTATTTCTGGAGTGACAGGGGCATCCCAACAGCCGACTGTACAGGAGGACAACGTGAGTCTAACTGGGAATGACTGGGAAAAGCACCAGGACCCAGAAGAAGAACGATTTCAAACAAGGCCCTGAGCAACGACAAGCCTTTGAACAAATTAACCAGGAGATAGTCCATGCGGTGGCCCTTGGGCCAGTCCGGGCAGGACCAGATGTTAAAAATGTGCTCTACACCACAGCTGGGGAGAACGGCCTGACCTGGAGTCTCTGGCAGAAAGCACCAGGGGAGACTCGAGGTCGACCCCTGGGGTTCTGGAGTCGGGGATACAGAGGATCCGAGGCCCGCTACACTCCAACTGAAAAAGGGATTTGGCAGCATCTGAAGGGGTGTGAGCTGCTTCGTAGGTGGTTGGTCCTGAAGCACAGCTCCTCCTGGCACCCCGACTGCCAGTGCTGGGCTGGATGGTCAAAGGGAGGGTCCCCTCTACACATCGTGCAGCTGATGCCACATGGAGTAAGTGGGTGGCACTGATCCCACAGCGGGCTCGAATAGGAAACCCCAGCCACCCAGGAATTCTGGAAGTGATCACGGACTGGCCAGAAGGCAAAGATTTCGGGATGTCACCAGAAGAGGAGGTGACACGCGCTGAAGAAGCCCCACCGTATAATAAACTGCAGAAAACGAGAAGCAATACGCCCTGTTCACTGATGGGTCCTGTCGCATTGTGGGAAAGCATCGGAGGTGGAAGGCTGCTGTGCGGAGTCCTACACGACGAGTCGCGGAACTGCTGAAGGAGAAGGGGAATCGAGCCAGTTCACGGAAGTGAAAGCCATCTGGCGGGATTGCTTTGGCTCAAGGACCCGGGTACGCTTGGTGGGTGATGCGGAAGGATGGGGAAGTCCGATGTGTGCCTCAAGGGGATCTGATTTTGGGTGAGAAGAGCCAATGAATTAAATTGTGTGACGTTAATTGCTAAATACCCTGCCATTGTATGTCGTCACTACTACAATCGCTATATGCCACAACAGCGGCATTGCAGTAAGAATCACCCAATTAATGAAGGATGAACTGTGATGCAATCAAACAAAGAGCAGCAATGAGGGAACCAGAACTGGCCTCAGCAACCGGCGCCCAGCAACTTCCCCGAAGTCGACACCTTCAGACCGTGGGCACAGGCCGCGCCAGATCCACCAGCCGCGCGCTCTGGATGCAGCCGCAACATCCCAACAGCACCCACCATCCCTCCTGCCCTGAGAGACGGTTCTGAGAGACGGAGCCCGAAGTCACGGACTAAATGAACTCAACGGGCATTTTAGAGAGATGGCCCATGCACTAAGGCAGTGATATCTGTGTATATCTCTCTATCTCAAAGACAGGGAAAGTGGTGGTGATTAGTTGGACAGTGCAGGGTCTGGGCATGACGTAGATGGCACAGAGTAAGGGGTGGATAATGTCCTGGTGTTCAGCTGTGATAGAGTTAATTGTCCCCAGGAGCTGGGAGGGGACACAGCCAGGACAGGCAACCCAAACTGGCCAAAGGGATATTCCATCCCATATGACATCATGTTCAACATATAAAGGGAGCTGGCTGGGAGGAGGAGTCCCTGCTCCAGCACGGGCTGGGTGGACATCAGGTTCTGGGCGGTGAGCAAACTGCATTGTGCATCACCCGCTTTGTCTGTTCTGTTCTCAGTCCTGTTGCGGTCCTTCCCCTCTCCCTTTGCTGTCCCAGTAAACTGTCCTTACCCCAACACACCAGTTTACCTTTTTCCTCAGTTCTGCTCCCCATCCCACCACGGTGCTCAGGTGCCAGCTGGGGTGAACCATGAGATCTCACCTCGTCTCATCTCATCATCTCACGTGTTCTATTCCATTGCGTTCCATCCTATCCTATCCTATCCTATCCTATCCTATCCTATCCCGTTCCACTCTCCTAGTCTCTCTACCAGGACCGCTCTCCGCAGGAGGCTGCCTGGCAGGGTAAAACCTGCGATCACAACCCCTACGTCAGCGCTCGGGCACCAACGGCGACAGCTGGATTTTCCCTTTCCAGGCTCCAGCTCCGTTACAGAGGTGAACTGCAGCTCGACCCCAGCCCGGCGGCACCGGAGAGAGTCCTCACCCAGCGAGGCGACCGCCTGGTAGTTCTCCAGCATCACCTCCCGGTAGAGCCGCCGCTGCCAGTCCGCCAGCTCTGCCCACTCCTCACGGGAGAAGTAGATGGCCACGTCCTCAAAGGTCACCGACATCTGCAGCAAGAAGCACGCTCGGCTCAGTACGCCCTGCCATGCGTTTGCCGAGCCCCTCCGCTGAAATCCTGCCAGTGCCGGACAGCGCCGGGACAGCTCAGACCCCCACCTTGCCGCAGCGGCCTGGAGTCCGGCGTGCCGCTGGCCCTCGGCGCGCAGACGGAGGCAGGTACAGCTACTTGTGTGGGAAGACGGCGGTGGGATGCGCCGGGGTCCGCAGGAGAGGCCTGTCCCGTGAGCAGCCGCGCCGGCCGGCGCAGCAAGGACAGAGGGGCCCTGCCAAGCACAACACCTGGATTCAGAAGAAATCGCGGGCAGAAGCGCACTTACCTGCCAACAGCCGCCTTCCCTTCCAGCCAGAGCCTTCAAAACTCCTGCTAAAAGCACCGACCCCAAGAGCGTGGCCCACGCCGCCGGCCGGCAAAAGGCGAGAACTCGCCAGGAAAAGGGGCCCTGGGGAAGCTCGCGACTCCCCAAACGGGCCTGCGGTGCCCAAGGAGAGCAGGAGCAAGATGTGCCGGGCTGTCCCGGGGGGTCTGACCACCCGTCCCATCCCGTCCCGGGCCGAGCCGAGCCCTGCCCGGCGCCCGTGTCGGCAGGGCCGGAGCCAGGGGGTCCGGGCGGGTGGGACGCGGAGCAGCGTGTCCGCCTGGGCACGGGGGCCCCGTGGCGAGACAGGGAAAGGCCGGGCAGGGGCGAGCACCGGGGGGGCGCCGGGCACCGGGGGGGGCCGGCAGGGCCGGGGGCGGCCGGCCGGCGGAGGGGAGCGCAGGGGAGAGGCCGTCGGGGCCGGGGTGCCCTCTCGGGGCGGGGGTCAGCGCCCATCCCCGTGCCGCGGGCCCGCCGCCCCACGCCCCTACCTGCGCCGGGGCCTCTCCGACAGACCGGCCGGGCCGCAGGCAGGGACAAAGGCGGCCCCGGGAGCCGCCGGCCGCGTCAGCCAGGGAGGGCCGCCCGCCGCCGGTGCAGCACGGGAGCTGTAGTCCTGCCGCTCCGCTCCGCTCCGCCCGGCTCGGCTGGGCTGGGCTGGGCTCGGGGGGCGGGTGGGTGCTCCCCACGTCCCCCCCCGACCCTGCTGCAGGGATGCGGGTGCCCCCGACACAGCGGGGATGTGGGTGCCACACACACACGCACCCGGTTCCCTCCCCTGCCCCCCCGCGGGGGTGTGTGTGTCCCACTCCCATGCCAACTGCGGGATGTGTCCCCCCATCCGCAGAGATGTGGGTGCCCTTCACGCCCCCACCCACAGAGATGCGGGTCCCCTGTTGTGGTTTGCTCCGCAGTACGGGGGTCACCTCCTCTGCAGGGGCGGGGGGGGGGCTGTGCGCAGGAGTGGGGGGCACAGCCTGTGGCGGGGACTGCCAGCGCCAGGATCACCCCGTGTCTGCCCCCGCTCCCCCCCCTCCTTGCCGGCTGAGTGGCATCTCCGGAAGATTGCAGACAAGGTCCTTGGTGTCAGCCACGCAAACGTGGTGCTGGGGGGCTTCGCTTTGCTCCCCGGGGCTGGTGGGCTCCCTTCACTCATTAGGCTGACGAGTGCCGTGTGAGATAACGTCCTGGGTTTGGCTGGGGTAGAGTTCAGTTTCTCCATCGCAGCTGGGATGGGGCTGCGGTTTGGATTTGTGCTGAAAACAGCTTCAATCACCCCAGGCTGCCTTAATTATGACTGAGCAGCGCTCGCACGGCACCAAGGGCTGTTCCGCTCCTCACAGCCCCACCACCGAGCAGGCCGGGGGGGCACGAGGAGCTGGGGGCGACCACAGTGGGGACAGCTGACCCCAACTGACCACAGGGATATTCCAGACCATATGACGTCATGCTTAGCAATAAAACTGCTGGGGAGGGTGGGGGGGCAACTGCTCAGGACTGGCTGGGCATCTGTTGGTTGCTGGTGAGCAATTATTCTCATTTGCATCACTTGTCTTTCTTGGGTTTTATTTTCCTCTCTGTTACTTTTTTTCTGGGTCCCAGCCCAACCGTGTGTCCTCGCGAGGTGCCACTGGCCCCAGCCAGAGCAGGGCGGATTCTCCAGCACTGCCGCAATCTGGCAGCATCCCTGCTCCCACCCCAGCTGCCACCTCCTCCCCAGGGTCCCAGGGCTCCACCGTGGTGCCCAACAACCACTGGCCCCGATCTGCCACCGGCCTCGCAGCAGGTCTAAGATTGTAGGGATGGTCTCGTTCCTCTCGCCGCTCCAGCTGCAAGGACGTGCCACAGGCAGGGCACCGGGCTCTCCCTGCTCCCACCAGCTCTCCTACTTGTACTTGGCCAAGGCTTCCAGTGGCACCGGGAGCTGGGTGCAGGACATGAGGAGCGGGTGCACGGGGAGGAAGGGGTTGAAGGACTCTCCCTCCCGGTAGCAGGAGAGAATCCTCTCCTCCGTGTGCACGCCCTGGTGCACCGTCAGCTCCT
This sequence comes from Balearica regulorum gibbericeps, assembly GCF_011004875.1. Classification (NCBI taxonomy): domain Eukaryota; kingdom Metazoa; phylum Chordata; class Aves; order Gruiformes; family Gruidae; genus Balearica; species Balearica regulorum. The sequence continues at coordinate 168,077,580 of NC_046185.1, forward strand.
TCTTGTGGCTGAAGATCTTGCCGCACTCGGTGCAGGGGTAAACCCGCTCCACCGTGTGGGTGAGGTGGTGGGTCCGCAGGTTGCCCTTGTACTTGAAGCTCTTCCCGCACTCCAGGCAGGTGAAGGGACGCTCGCCCGTGTGGATGCGCTTGTGCTTCATCAGCGTGGTCTTCAGGTTGAAGGTCTTGCCGCACTCGGGGCAGATGAAGGGGCGCTCGCCAGTGTGGATGCGCTGGTGGGTGATGAGGGTGCCCTTGCGGTTGAAGCTCTTGCCACACTCAGTGCAGGTGAAGGGCTTCTCGCCAGTGTGGATGCGCTGGTGCTTGATCAGCTCACCATTGTGGCTGAAGCACTTGCCACAGTCGGTGCAGGCGAAGGGGCGCTCACCGGTGTGGATGCGCTGGTGCCGCGTCAGGTCACCATTGCGGCTGAAGCTCTTGCCGCACTCGGAGCAGCCGAAGGGCCGGTCGCCGATGTGGATCTTCTGGTGGAGGATGAAGGTCTTCTTGGCGCAAAAGCCCTTGCCGCACTCGGCACAGATGAAGGGGCGCTCGCCGCGGTGGATCTTCTGGTGGGTGATGAAGTTGGCCTTGCGGTTGAAGCTCTTGCCGCACTCGGTGCAGGAGAAGGGCTTCTCGCCAGTGTGGATGCGCTGGTGCAGGATGAAGGTCTGCTTGGAGCAGAAGCTCTTGCCGCAGACGGTGCACTCAAACGGCTTCTCGCCCGTGTGGATGCGCTGGTGCCGCATCAGGTCGCCCTTCTGGCTGAAGCTCTTGCTGCAGACGGTGCAGGCGAAGGGCTTTTCCCCCGTGTGCACCCGCAGGTGGGTGATCAGGTTCCCTCGGTGCTGGAAGCTCTTCCCACACTCGCTGCAGGCGAAGGGACGCTCGGCGGCATGGCTGCGGGGACGCGGTGCCAGCTCAGCACCGGAGGCCATGGCACTGCCCGCCTCGCAGGCAGAGGGGGGCGTCTGCCCAACACCGTTCACCGGCACCACCGGAGCTGGTCCCTTCTCCAGACAGAGACCCCGGGGCTCGGGGGGGGCCCGCGGCCCCCGGGGCACCACTGGGCTGCGCCGTAGCTCGGTGACAGTGCCCTGTGCCTGCTGCACCGTCCACTGGCTGACGCGGGGCTGAGGCCCGAGGGAGCCCCCCAAGGCAGCCCCCAGGCTCTTCTCCAGCTCAGCCACCTCTGGTTTCACCTCCTCCAGCTCCTCCTTGGGATGCCACTCACCGTCACCATCTGCCAAGGGGAGCCCCGCAGTTACCTGCCGCAGCTCCAGAGCCCACCCAGGAGACCCCCGCAGCCGCAGTCAGCCCCCCGCAGCCCCACTCCCCTCTCGGGACGTCTCCAACACACGTTCACACGTGCTGGGCTCGCGCGGAGCTGCGCCCATCAACACGGGCATGGTGCTGCAGACCTCTAACCCGCTTCCCCGGCACCAGGGCACCAGCACCTCACCCCCACCCTGGCACTGGGGTGAGGTGGGCTGGGAGCTGTGGGGTCCCGGCTCCGGCGCTGGGTTCATGTGTCCGAGCGCGTCTGGGTGATGGAGGAGCTGGACGAAGCCGCCCTGTCCTCGGCACCCAGCCAGGTCCCGCACCACCCTCAGACCCACTGCCGGGTCCCAGCGCACCCAAAGGTGCCACATGAAATCTCTCCTCCCACGCCCAAACTGCAGACATCCCCCCGCAGCTTGAGCCTGAGCGTCCCTGTCCTGGGACAGGGGGCACCTCCGGAGCCCCCGAGCCGGGGTCTGGAATGGGACCAGAGCCGTTGCCAGCCAAGCCCGGCGGCACCTGCCTCGTGTACCGGCTCTGGTTGAAGCTTTTGGCTTCCCTTGGCTGACAAAAACCTCCCCCAAGCCCACCAGCAGCCACCGCCCCCCTGACCGCCCCCTCCAGTGCTCCCTCGGGAGCCGTAAGGACGTTTCAGCCAAGCCCACCACCCGGACGGCGCTGTCAGATCGACTTCTGCAGGACCCAGCCCGTCGCGGGTACACGGGGCCAGATCCCCGGGCTCTCGGCAGGCTGACCTGCTCCGACACGCCGCATGTCCAGCAAGGAGCCTTCCCTTGCTCCGCACCCAGCGAGCCAGGGCACTCGCCCCCACGTCTCCCCCATCCCACCGGACCCCCCGGAGCCGTCCCGGTGCTCACCTGGGTGCTCACCTGCACCGCCGCGATGGCCGGGAGCTCCGGGGTCATCCCGACCCGGGGGGCACCCGATGTACGACTCCTCCTCCGGCTCCACCTTCACGATGATCTCAGGCTTGGCATCGCCTGCACGCGGAGAGCGCGGTGCTACGGCGGGCGCAGGCAGGGCCAGAGGAGCCGCGGATGGGCTTTGGGCCCCGGCTGGCAGCACCGCCGGCAGGGAGGGCAGGGCTGGGCTCTCGTGGGACTCCCGTGGAGTGTCACCACCCCCGGGTGGCACAGGACAGAATGTCACCACCCCCGGGTGGCACAGCATGGTGTCACCACCCCCGGGTGGCACAGGACAGAATGTCACCATCCCCGGGCGACACGGCACAGCCGCCTCCGGCCGCCCCGGCAGGCAGCACCGGCAGCAGGCAGAGCCGGCAGCACCAGATCCCGAGGGGCAGCTCCTCCCCACCCCGTGCCCGGCCGGGTGCCCTCTGCCCAGCTCGTCTCCCGCCCGGCCCCCCGCACCCCCCATCCTGCACGGGGCCCGCACACCGCCGGCGGCCTGCAGAGCGCCCGCACGCCCCGGCTGCCCCCCCCTCCCCTCCCGGCCCTCCCGGGGCCCCCAGCCCCACTCACAGGCAGCGGGCCGGGGGGGCGCGTCCCCCTCCTGGGAACCGGGGCGGTAACTGCCGGACGCCTCGTCCTCGAGCTCGCTTTTGACGACCGCCTCCAGTTTGACGCCTGCGGGAGGAAAGGCACAGCCCGCGCGTCCGGCTTGGGCGCTGACCGAGCGCTCGGGGACGTCCCCACGCTCTGCCCGTGTCGGCGCCGGCTCCGGCTCGCTGCTCCTTAATCCCGGGTTCCCGGGAGCTCCCTCCAGCCGCCGGGCATCTGCCAGTGCTGGGACACCCTGTCCCCAGGGACACGTGGGGGTGCCCCAGCCACGGGACCCCGGGGATCCGAAACGCCCAGAGTCGGCAAATGGTCAGGTTTGCCAGAAAATACAACACACGTATCCCGGTTCCCTCCGGAACGGAATTCCCAGGTACCAAACACCACCGGGCCTGCACTGCCCCGGCAAAGCTCCCCAGGGGGCAACGGCCCTTCCCACGTCCCCACGCGGACGGCACCCACAGCATTCGGTAGGGAACGTCACCCGCAGCAGCCTGCACGGGACAGGGGACTCGATCCCGGGGGGCTGCGGGTCTCGCCCAGCTCCCAGCCCTCCCCCAGCCGCCCGCTCCGCGCTGGCTCACCGGCGCTGGGGTGGCCGGGGATGCCGGGGACACCCAGGCCCTGGGGACACCCGATGTAGGACTCATCCTCCGGCTCCGTCTTCACCACGATCTCACGCTTCACGCCAGCCCAGCCCTTTCCTGGGGAAGACAAAGCTGCTCTCGGGTTCCTGGGCAGCGTGGGCAGCCCGGCATCGCACCGCGGCTGTGAACGGTGCGGCCGTGGGCTCCGCGCTCCCTCCGCAGCCCTGCACCGGGCACGGGGGCACCAAACATCCCCCGTGGGTACTAGAGGGGAAACCAGGGGATCAAGCCACGGGCCCCCCCAGCCGTGGGCAGCGACTGCCCGTCCCTCCCTGCAGCCCAACGAGGACCCTCACCCAACCAAAACCATCCCGGCGTCCGGCACCGCGCACAGCATCCCCCACGCCAGCACCCTGCCTGGCTCCGCCGGATGCGGCAGCTCAGCCCCGGTTGGGGGGTCACAGGCCCCGGCTGGGGGGGCTGCGACATCCCTGCGGTGCCGGGGCAGCCGGGTCCCCGCGGGATCCACGGCAGCTTTCGGCAGCCTCACCTGCGCCGCAGGCGTCGGGCATCCCCCGCAGCCTCGTGTCCCGCGGGTCCCCCCCAAACGGCTCCTCCTCTCGCTCCATCGTCGGGGGTCCCGGGGTCCCTCCAGAAGAACCTGCCCGAGGGACGGAAAAGTCTCCTTCAGCCGGGCCCGGCTGCTCCGGAGGATGCCGACCTCCGGCCGGGCTCCCCGCTCCGGCACGCCGGGCTGTGCCGATCCCCCCCGTCCCTTCCCCAGACCCCCTTCACCCCACAGCTGCCCCGGGAAGCGGCTGCGGGCAGCAGGGCTGAGGACGTCACGGCGGCTGCACGGTGCAGGGCGGCACAGGATGGGTGCCAGGGCGGCACAGGATGGGTGCCAGGGCGGCACAGGATGGGTGCCAGGGCGGGCAGGGATCGCGGCAGGAAAGACGAAGCTTCCCCCCCCGGTGTCCCCCCCCTCCCCGCTCCCGGTGTCCCCCTCGGGCTGTCCCCCCCCGCCCGTCCCGCTGCCCCCTCCCGTGTCCCCCCCCCCCCGTCCCGCTGCCCCCTCCCGTGTCCCCCCCCGCCCGTCCCGCTGCCCCCTCCCGTGTCCCCCCCGCCCGTTCCGGTGCCCCCTCCCGTGTCCGTCCCGCCCGTCCCGCTGTCCCCTCCCGTGTCCCCCCCCGCCCGTCCCGCTGCCCCCTCCCGTGTCCCCCCCCCCCGTCCCGCTGCCCCCTCCCGTGTCCCCCCCGCCCGTCCCGCTGCCCCCTCCCGTGTCCCCCCCCCCCGTCCCGCTGTCCCCGCTCTCACCGGCGGCGCTCGGAGGGGCGGCACGCGCGGACCGCCGCCGATGGCCGCCGACCGCAGGAGCGCACCGGGGCGGGCGGCGCACGGGGCGAGGCAGACAAAGGGCTCCCCCCGCTGCCTGCCGGGAGCTGTAGTCCGGCCCCCGCCCCCGGCCCTGCCGCCGCTGCCCCCGGGCTGCTCGGGGTCCCCGGGACGGGATGCTCCGGTGTCACCGGGACAGGGTGCTCCGGTGTCCCTGGGACGGGATGATCCGGTGTCACCGGGACAGGATGCTCCAATGTCACCGGGGACAGGATGCTCTGATGTCACTGGGGATGGGATGCTCCAGTGTCACCGGGCTGGGATGCTCCAGCGTCCCTGGGACAGGATGATCTGGTGTACACGGGACAGGATGCTCCGGTGTCCCTGGGATGGGATGCTCCAATGTCACCCGGCCAGGATGCTCCGGTGTCCCTGGGACGGGATGATCCGGTGTCACCGGGACAGGGTGCTCCGGTGTCCCTGGGACGGGATGCTCCGGTGTCCCTGGGACGGGATGCTCTGGTGTCACCGGGGACAGGATGCTCCAATGTCACCGGGGCCAGGGTGCTCCAATGTCACCGGGACGGGATGATCTGGTGTACACGGGACAGGGTGCTCTGGTGTCACCGGGTACAGGGTGCTCCAGTGTCACCGGGACGGGATGCTCTGCTCACCTCTGGACCAGGATGCTCCGGTGTCCCTGGGACGGGATGCTCCAATGTCACTGGGGACAGGATGCTCCAGTGTCACCAGGACAGGATGCTCTGGTGTCCCTGGGATGGGATGCTCCAGTGTCCCCAAGACAGGATGATCCAGTGTCCCCCGGGGTGCTCTGGTGTCACCAGGGCCAGGATGCTCTGGTGTCCCTGGGACAGGATGCTCTGGTGTCACCGGGGACAGGATGCTCCAGTGTCACCGGGGATGGGATGCTCCAGTGTCCCCGAGACAGGATGATCCAGTGTCCTCCAGGGTGCTCTGGTGTCCCCGGGATGGGCTGCTCCGGTGTCACCAGGGCCAGGATGATCCGGTGTCCCTGGGACGGGGTGCTCCAGTGTCACCAGGGCTGGTGTGCTCTGGTGTCCCTGGGACAGGATGCTCTGGTGTCACCAGGATGGGATGATTCGGTGTCCCCCAGGGTGCTCTGGTGTCACCAGGGCCAGGGTGCTCTGGTGTTCCTGGGACTGGGATGCTCTGGTGTCCCTGGGACAGGGTGCTCTGGTGTCCCCCGGGACAGGATGATCCAGTGTCCCTGGGATGGGATGATCTGGTGTCACAGGGTCAGGGTGCTCCATTGTCCCTGGGACCGGGGTGCTCCAGTGTCACTGGGGCTGGGGTGCTCGGGGTCCCCAGGACTGGGATGATCCAGTGTCACCAGGGCCAGGATGCTCCAGCGTCCCCCAGGCCAGGATGCTCTGGTCACCTCTGGACTGGGATGCTCCGGTGTCCCTCGGACCAGGATACTCCAGTGTCCCTGGGACAGGATGATCCAGTGTCTCTGGGACAGGATGATCCAGTGTCTCCAGGGCAGGATGATCCAGTGTCCCCCGGGGTGCTCCAGTGTCCCTGGGACGGGATGCTCTGGCCTCCCCCAGGCCAGGATGCCCCCATGTCCCCCAGGCCAGAGTGGATGCAGGCAGTCAGCCCAGCCCAGCCCAGGGCACCAGCCACAGCCCGAGGTGCCCCCACCTCCCCACCCCGAGGACGGTGCTGGCCTGGGTTGAGGCAGCCATCGGCAGGAGAACATGCAGCCCGGTACACCCCGGAGCAGGCAGTCCCGCTGGGAGCAGGGTGTGATACCAGGACCATGATACAGTTGTGTGCAGTAAGTCATTGTAACGATAACGCACGTCAGCTCACAGGGGAGCCAGCGGGTGATGAATTGCAGCAGGACGAGGGGACGTGGGGATGTGGGGACATGGGGATGCAGGGACATGGGGACGTGGGTGTGATGGAGTAAATGGGGGAGGTCAGCAGGGAAGCCACATCGTTCAGTGTCAGAGCTGCTGGGAAGGGATGCAGGGTGTTGAGTCCCAGGGTGCCGGGTCTGGGTGCCAGCGACGACAGAGAGATCCACAGCGCAATGGGACAAGGGGGATGTGCCGCCTGCTTGTCACCCACCCAAGAGCAGGGCTTGGCACAGCCTCAACAGGGGCAGGGGGCTGGAGGGCAGGGGGCTTCGACCGGGGTGGGTGGGCGGGCAGGCAGGAGTGCGGGATGCGGCACTTGGAGAAGTGGGGGCCGGCCCGGAGCAGGCAAAGGGCCCTGCACCTGACACCCCGAGCCCCTCAATCCCCTCCCACTGCCCCATCACCCGCTGCACCCCTCGGCTTGGCACTGGAGCCAGGGTGGCCCCCGGAGCAGCTGGGGGGTCTGGCGCAAGCGGAGGACAATGCCAGGATCAGCAGCGGGGAGGTGGCACGCTGCCAGCCGAGAGCAGCGTGTGGCCACGTGCCCCCCCCCCACCTTCAGCCATGACCACCAGTGGGGTCGTGATGGCTGCATCCAGCCTAGGGTGGGCTTTGGGGACGGATGGCAACGCAGCACCCAAGGGCTGTCGGGAACAGTGACCCAGACGCCTTGCTGGTACACAAACAGGGCTGTCAGTCAATGGCGTCACCAGAGCTGGTGGCCAGCCCAGGGCCCGTTGAACTCTCCTGCCCGGCAGCGGGCTGCACGCCGGGATCGCCCCTTGGGCAGGGACACCTCGGGTTAGTCCTTGAGGCTGAGAGATTCCTGGCCCCAACAGATCCTCAGCGAGTGACTAATAGCATGCTGAACTTTGAAAACTTAGCTAAGTGATATAGAGGACTGATCACACGTACATAATGCTTTAGACATAAACCATTGACCAAGTCTGGGACTAGGACTGGATCCAGCCACACTCAGGCTCCTCTCTGAGACAGAGTTCAGAAAGCGAGAGGGTCCTTGTGAGCTCCTGACTGCACGGGAGGGTCTCCTGACAGCTTTGTCTGACCCTGTCCTCTGTGCAGTGAATAATCCAGTGTCCCTTGCCATCGAATCTCCTTAAACCACTGTCGCATTTACCGTTGAACTTTGCTAATTCACTCTTCTATAAGAATAGAGTGTATTGTTGCTTCTCTCTTACGAGTGAAGTGCGTGACTCCATCTGCGGCACCGCAGAGACCGAGGAGGGGACAGGGAGCAGCCAGGGGAGGGAAGATGGGATGGGATCGCAGAGGGGGAATGGCCCCCGCCGCTGCAGAGAGAGGAGCAGGACCTGAGGCAGAGAATGCCCACCCTGTCGACGCTGCAACGCCGAACGTGGCAGAACCTTCATCTCCCACGAGGTCTGCGCATCTAAAAGCACACACTTAACAAGTCGCCATGCCAGCGAGCCAGGTTTCGTGAGCTCCGGCTCTCATAAAAGCAGGGCTGGGGCCACACCTGGCACAGCACGGGGTGTGCCGGCTCCTTGCCAGCTCTGGCGCAGCTCCATGCTGCCACGCATCACCGCGCTGCACCACGACTGCCGCCCAGGGCAGCGCCGGCACACCATCCCTTCTGCTCCCACCGGCACCAGCCCCACAGTCCGGCTCTCCAGGGCGCAGCCCAGCATCCTCCTCCTCCTCCTCTCTCCCTGCTTGCTCCCGGTAAACAACGGCTCCTGCCGCTCTTCTTGGCTTCTCTGCTCCTCCAGTTCAGACACGGGCTGTAGGGACGGGGCCACCCTTCCCAGCGCAGCTCAGCGCGGGGAACCCAGCGCCAAGGGGGCGGCGAGAGGGACCTGGGACCTGCGCTGCAGAGAGGTGTCGGAACCTGGAACTGAGTGCCGAGGGCGAGCGGCTTCGGGGCAGCGGGGCTGGAAATGGGATGGCCAAGGGGGATCAACCAGCCGGTACATCGAGGGGATCACCCGGGTGAGCAGCCCATGCTGGCGGCAGCTACAGGCTCGTGCGTGTCCCCAGCCAGGGCCCGGCAGCCCCCAGCGGTGCTGGGGGGCAGGTCGAGATCCCGTCTGCTCCTGGTGGGAGCTGGGCAGCGAGTGCTGGTCCTGCCACCGCGCCCTGTGTTGGGGCCGGGGCGCGTGGCTGGGAGCAGCACCGACAGGCAGGGTGCTCCTCTCCCGGCAGCGCCGTGGAGAAGGGTGCTCACAGCCTCCACAGCCCCCGGGAGAGCTTACCGCTGGGTTTGCTGTTTCTGTGATAGATTCTGTGATAGTGATTCCACCGCCAGCAAAAAAGAAAGTTCTGGTGTCATCTGGTGAGGTTGGGCATGAACGGGCAGGCAATGTGAGCCGGCAGTGGCTGGCAGAGAGGGAGCGAGAGTCCTCCTCGGAGATGGACGCCGCGCAGGGCAGCATTGCAGGGAGCAGGCACCCACCCGCCCGGTGCCGCCGGGAGCACTGCCGCTCCTGAGGCTCTGCTCAGCCATTCGATTAGTGGGGTGATTTATAAATCCTTCGTCTGAGATTTGACATGACTCAGAACCTCTCAGCAGACTGTGAGAGTGGCAAAGCCCCGTGCAGGGAAGCAGATGGCTCGGCCATGGGTGCCCACAGCCCCTCGATGTGCAGCTGCAGCTCTGGCTTTGGTGTCCCCCGAAGGCTCTTCAAGCGGAGGAGGGGAGCAGCACCCACCGAGCGGGGCCCTGAGCACCTCCAGGCGAGGGGCTGCATCTCCCCTGCCGGGACGGCACCCTACTGCCCCGTCCCAGCCGCGACGAGCCGTGCAGCACCACGCTGGGCGAGAGCATCAGCTCCCCAGGGACTCTGCCTCGGAACGGCGCCCGCAGGCAGCAGCACACAGCCACACGAACCCACGGGAGCCCCGGCACGGGCAATCCCTCCCAGACTGCATGTTCATCGCAGTGTTTGCCTTCGAGACCCACATCAGGGCCGAGGAGAGACGGCCCTTCCCTGCCGGAGGCTGCTGCGTCTCCCCGGCACGCTGCACAGGCTCTGCGGCTCCACGGCCGTCCTTGGCCTCACCAGCAGCGCAGCGATCCTGCACATCCCCGGGCGTGAAGCGCTGCTGCACGGGGTGCAGAGGGTGGACGTGCACGCGGAGAGGTGGGGGCAGCATTTGGGCTCCCTGCATGAGAAGGAATACCTCTCCTGCAGAGCCACGGCCGCCTCAGGGCACGCGCTCTGCCTTCACCAGCACCGCAGCACCCGCTGACGCCCAGCTTATCGCGGAAGCTTCGTGGCTGCTGCTGCCTGCGCCAGCCCTGACTCACGCCGGCTCCTGCCGCCGGTGACACCCGTGAGATGCCTGTCGGGTCTCGCCTCCTCCCCAGCGTGCCGGTCCAGCCCCACCACCGCTTCCTCACGGACCAGTCCTTCCTCGGCGGCTCCGTGCCCAGGGCAGCGGGATTCCCCCAGGACCCGCGCCTGCTCCTGGAGAGGCAGCTCCGGGGGTGGGTGCCCCATGGGGGGCTGCGCCCCTTCCCAGCTCTCACCAGGGACCAGCCCCTTGAGGGGCAGCAGACCCCGAGGCCTGGGGAAGGCTGTCCATCCGTCTGTCTGTCCCCAGCCGTCCCCCGACTCTGCTAACGCCAGTGACAGCGTGCCATCGCCTGAACAGGGTCTCTGCAGCGTGACCTACCCCAGCATTTGGGGATCCCTCCTGCGGCCCCACGTGAAGTCCCCCAGCACCGGGAGCAGCCTCCAGTGGGTGCGGGTGCCGCAGGGTGGCAGGGACACGGTGAGCTGCACACCCGGGAACGGTGCCAGGGCTGTGCAAGGACGCGGCGGCCTCGTGCACTGCAGACCGCGGTTAGCCTCACCGGGGGGCAGGAGCCACTGGACCTGGCACGCTCTTCAACCCCACGCACACCTCCTCCTCCTCCTCCTCCTCGCAGGCAGGGAACGCCTGCCTGCCCCAGCTCGAGCTGGTGGCATTTTTTTTGTGCTGTTTCTCAGGGGTCAGAACTGGGACCAGCGCTGTTTGACATCTTTATTGGCGACATGGACAGCGGGATCGAGTGCACCCTCAGCAAGTTTGCCAATGACGCCGAGCTGTGTGGTGGGTCGACACGCTGGAGGGAAGGGATGCCGTCCAGAGGGACCTGGGCAGGCTGGAGAGGTGGGACCGTGTGAACCGCATGGAGTTCAACAAGGCCAAGGGCAAGGTCCTGCATGTGGGTCGGGGCAATCCCCAGCACAGCTCCAGGCTGGGTGGAGAATGGATGGAGAGCAGCCCTGAGGAGAAGGACTTGGGGGTGCTGGGGGACGAGAAGCTCCACATGAGCCAGCAATGTGCTCTCCTGCCCTGGCTGCGCTGTGAGCCCCAGCACTGGGCTCCAGCAGTGCCCCGGCCCAAGGCAGGGTGCCCCAGTCCCGCAGGGGCCTGAGGGTCCCGCTCGCAGCCCCACGGCACCTTCCCTGCTCTCACCCCGGCTGCCCAATGGCCACGGCCCCCTTCGGGCAGAAACAGCCCCCGCACGCAGCCATGGCTGTGCCTGGGGACATCTGTACAGGGACACACGTGTCCCCGCAGGGACCTCCCAGGGGCTGCCCTGTCCCTCCGAGACCCGGCAGGGAGGGATCGCAGACACAAGCCCCAGGCAGCCCACGGACCCCCAGTGCCCTGCGGGGTGGGGAACACATGCAGGCAGACCGGGCGTCCTGCCGGCCAGACACACGGCCGTGCTCCACAGCCCGGCTCTGAGCCCCGGGGTCCTGGCTCACCAGGCTCTGCACCCCACATTCCCCCAGCTCCGTGCACCCCACGGCCCCGGGTCAGGCTGACAGCTCCCCGCAGCACCGCGCCCGGCTGAGCTGGGCAAAGGGGATGGATGGCCAGGGGAAAGGGGATGGGGAAGGGGCGGCCGCCCCACAGCACCCCGACTTCACCTGGCCAGTGCCCGGCAGAGCTGGCTATACGCAGGGGAGTGGGTTGGGGTGGGGGTCCTGGGTGCTGTGCATCCCCCAGAGCCACCCAGCCCACCCCCCAGCACCTCACGGTGGGGATGACCAAGGGCCAAAAGCTGGGTGGGGGGAAAGGCTCCGGCCCCTGGGCTGCGTCCCCCGCACAGGATGAGGCCTTTCCACTCCACTGCAAGAGACGAGACCCCCACGCTCGCATCGCTCTGTTCTGGCTTTAAATACAGACGACGAGGTGACAGCCCCCACGCAGGGGCAGGGCACTGCTGGGACTGGGACAATGGGGAAGTGCCCTGGAGGGATTTTTCGAGGTCCGAAGGGGTGTGGAGCACAGAGCTCTCAGGTCCTGGGTGCGCACCAGCGCCTGGGGAGTCACATCCCATGGGGCAGGATGAGGCCACCCCCTGCCCCACTGCAGCCCTCTGGGCCCCTGCGCACAGGGATCAGCCCCCTCCCATGCTCTGGAGCCACCGCAGCTACTGCTGGCAGCCTGCCGGGTTGTCCCCTGTCCCGAGGGTCCCCCTGTCCCCCTCTGCGTGCGCCCGCTGGTGCAGCCGCAGTTTGCTCTTGGAGCTGAAGCCCAGCCGGCACTGGGAGCAGGCGAAGGTCTTGTAGCGCCGGTGGAGTTTCTTGTGCGTGATGAGGTTGGCCTTGTTGCAGAAGGACTTGTCGCACTGGGGGCAGGCGAAGGGCCGCTCGCCCGTGTGCACGCGCTGGTGCACCAGCAGGTTCCCGCTGCGGCTGAAGCTGCGGCCGCAGTCGGGGCACTTGTGGGAGCGTTCCTGCGCGTGGCTGCGCTGGTGGATGATCAGGCTCTCCTTCCAGCTGAAGCTGCGGTCGCAGCGCCCGCAGAGGAAGGGTCTCTCCTCGCAGTGGGTGGCCCGGTGCCGGCTCAGGCTGGCCTCGTCCTCAAAGTGCTTCTCGCACTCGGGGCACTGGCGGCGCACGGCACCGGCGTGCTCCTTGCGGTGCACCTGCAGGTCGCGCTTGTGGCGGAAGCTGTCCCCGCAGAGCGGGCAGGTGTAGCCGCCCTCGCCGCCGTGGCTGGCCCGGTGCCGCAGCAGGTCCCCTTTCAAGCAGAAGGTCCTGCTGCACTCTGTGCAGGCATACCGGCGCCGGCCCCGGTGCTTCTTGTGCGTCAGGAGGTTGCGGCGGTGGTGGAAAGCCTTGCCGCAGGCACCGCACTGGTAGGAGGGCGCCGGGCGCAGGTGCTTGCCCTGGTGCGCGCTCAGCCCGGCCTCGTCCTCGAAGCTCTGCCCGCAGGCGCCGCAGATGAGGAGCCCCCTGCCCCCTGCCATGGGCTCCTCCAGCGGCCGCTCCCCACGCTGCCACCCCGGGAGCTCCCGGGGGGTGTCCCCAGCCCAGGCCCCCGGCTCCGCATCGCACCAGCCAGAGCAGAGCACGGGGTACCCCAATTCCTCTGCTGCCCCGGCCGGTGATGCGCACGGGACCCAGCGTCCCCCGTCGTCATCCTCAGACAGGTCCTCGCTGGCCGTCCCGTCCCAGGCAGCTGAGGGAAACAGGGGTGCAATCACGGCAGGGTGTGTCCCGGCACGGGGGCACCGCCACCACAGACCCGTGACAGTCCCCACGCCCGCGGCACCGGCCCCTCCACCCGCCGCAGCCTCCCCTCACCCCTGCAACGCCCACGGGACAAGCGGGCCTGGGGGGCCGAGGTGGGACACCCAAACCAAGGCGGTGAGGGTGTCAGACAGGAGCTCGCCTGGGGCGGGCCGCGCTCATGCCACACTCAGGGCTTCTGTCTCTAACTTACTAAATCGGCACCGATTTCCCAGCCCGGCACCCGCGGCCACGCGGGGTGTCCCCACGGTCACTCACAGGTGCCAGAGGCGTCGAGAGCTCTGTCGTCCCCCCTGCCACAGGGGGCTCCCCCGCGCGACTCCTCCCCAGGCTCCATTTTGCAGACGAGCTTGGACTCGGGGCCTGTGCAGGAGAGAGAAACCTCAGCACCCCCTGAGCCACCCGAGGAGCGTCACCGGGGGCCGTGGGGCAGTGCCCGGGGGGTGCCGGCTGCGGGAGCTGCCGTGTCCAGGGCCCTCAGGAGCTGCCGGCGCCAACCCCGGTCATGGGAGCGAACCGGGACACACCGGGGCGGGGAGCAACGGGGCCGGGGTACCTGGAGCCGTTATTCCTCACACACCGGGGATGGACTCGGCGAGCCCGGGGTGGGCAGCGGGCACGCTGCAGCCCCGCTCTGCGTGGAGAGACGGCAGGTCGGGCTCTGCCCGCGCGCAGCCGGCCGGAGGGGCTCGAGCTGCGGACCCCCAGCTGAGCCTCCGGACGTGTTCCCAGCCCCGCAGCGCTGCCGGCTCCACGCCCAGGCTCCCCAGGGACGTGTCCTTACCCAGACTGGCAACCAGGTCATAGTTGTCCAGCATCACCTCCTGGTAGAGCTCCCGCTGCCATGCCGCCAGCTCTGCCCACTCCTCGGGGGAGAAGTAGATGGCCACGTCCTCAAACGTCACCGCACCCTGAAAAACGGAGTCGGGGCTGAGGGGACCCACGGAACCAGCAGCAACACCACGGTCGCCCCCTTCTCCCAGGGGACGCACGGAGCCGTGGCATGCCGCAGTCCCCAGAACGTCCCCCCCGTCCTTGGGCTGCCCTGCCCCCGGGCAATCAGGGCAGGAGGCCGGAGCCGCGGTGACCCCCCGACTGTCCCGGGAGCAGCAGGGCTCCCCGGGCTGCCTGCTCGGCTGGACCCGCGGCTCCGGCTGCCCCGGCACCCACGGACCCTCCACGACCAGAGGGCCGGGGCCGCATCCAGCCCGGCGCCTGGGGGGGGCTCCGCTCAGCACCCGCCGGGAGCGGGGACGGTCCCTCTTCCCGACCCGGGGGGACGGGGGAGACGCCGCGGCCCCGGGGTCTCCGTGCTGACACAGCGGTCGGGGCACACACACACACACACACACACCCCCGGCCCCGGGGGCTGCCCGGGACCCCGCACACGGGAAACAAGAGCCACGGCCGAGCCACAGACCCGCGGGGGCCCGGGGGAGTTGCTGCCGAACCGGGCTGGGGACGGGGACGGGGACCGGGGACGGGGACCGGGGACGGGGACCGGGACCTCCCCCCGCCCGGCCCCGCCGCCCTCGCCCCGGCCCGGCGGCTCCCGGGGGTCCCCGCTCGGCCTCACCCGCTGCATCTCTGCCCGGGGCCGCTGGCGGGAGGGCCCCGGCACGGAGCGCCGCGATGGCGCCGGCGGAGCCACAACCGGGGCGGGCCCGGAAGGGGACGGCGGGGGCGGGACCGTCAGCGGGCGGCCGGCCCCGGGCCCCGGCAGCACCGGCGATGGGGAGCACCGGGAGCCTCGGCCCCGCGGGGGGAGCATCACCGGGAATCGCGGGGGGGCGTTAGCGCCGGGCAGCGGGAGGAGCAGGAACGGCAGTCGGTGAGCCCCGGGCTGGCCAGCGGCTCCCGGTGCCCGGGGCGGGGGGGGACACAGAGGGACCGGCCGGGGCCCAGAGGCTCTCCCGCCCGACACCCCCACCCCATGCAGGGTCAGGTGCGGCGGGAGGTCGGCGTGGCCGGGGTGCGGGTGGAGGTGCCCCCCGAGCCGTCCCCCGCGAGAAGGGGGTGCCCCCCGAGCCGTACCCCGCAGGCGCTGGGGTAGCAGGGGGTCCCGTGGCAGGGCCGGCTCTGCCATCGCTCCGGGCGTGCGATGGCCGCTGCGCCGCGGTGCTGTGCCCCCCCAGGCTGCTCTCCAGCCGAGGCCCTCGCCTCCGTCCCCCACGGGCTCCCCAGCTCCCCGTGCGCCGAACCGCGCTGGGTCCCACGGGGGTCTCGCGCCGCTGGTGTCAGACCGGACTCCGGCCCGTGGGTGCTTCGCTGTCAGTCCCAGCCTGGGGATCGCCCCGGGGGAGAGAAGCCCGGGGGTGACTTCATGTGCTGCACTCCGAGTGGGGTACACCCCAAATCCGGGGGAAATGCAGGTGGGATCTTTTCCCAGCAGAGCCAGCTTTGGCCTCTGCTCCGTGCCCCCTCGGTGGGTGCAGAGCTCTGCCCGCTTTG
Organism: Balearica regulorum gibbericeps; assembly: GCF_011004875.1. Taxonomy (NCBI): domain Eukaryota; kingdom Metazoa; phylum Chordata; class Aves; order Gruiformes; family Gruidae; genus Balearica; species Balearica regulorum. The sequence continues at coordinate 168,093,196 of NC_046185.1, forward strand.
GCCCGTGAGCAGGGAGCGCGTTAGCTCGTCTCCGAGCCCAGGGGAGGGAGGGAGGTGTCACCGCAGGCTTGGCACCGTGCTGGTGCCTCCACGGGTCTCTCCAGCCCCGAGCGCATCCTGAGGGAGCTGAGCCCGGCCTGCAGCGTGCCAGCACGGCAGGACCCCTCTGTGCTGCACCGGGCACCGTCCTCACGGTGCAGGGACAGACCCTGGTGAGAGGGAACGGCCCCGGTGCCAGGGAAGGCAGCCGGCACCCCACGGCTCACCCCACGGCTCACCCAACGGCTCACCCCACGGCTCACCCCTGCACCCAGCAGACCTGGCACGGGGGGGGGGGATCTGCTACCACCCCCCTGGGCTCTGCAAGCCGCCCCCGGCCCCCCGAGGGAAGCCAAAGCCAGCCAGGTGGGCTCTGGGTGGGCTCTGGGCGGGAGGTCCCCAAGGCGAAGCCCTGGTGCTGCCCATCCGCTCTGTGGCACAAACTGGGCTGCAGCTGCAGTGCGGGGGCCGGGGGGGGCTGTGTCTCCCTGCTCCCCCCAGGATGCTCTGGTGGGGCCAGCAGCTGCACCGTACCCCACTCCCAGGACTGCGCCTCGAGGGTGAACCCAGAACCCGGAGAGGGACCAAGGCCCAGCTGAGGCTGACCCAGAGCTTCGGCCGGGCTCAGCAGATAACCAGCCCCTATGAACCCCCCAGGCCGGGGCAGAGACCCCGGAAGGGCCGTGCGCGTTCCCCCCCCCCGCGCCCCTGCATCGCTGAGAGCTGTTTGCTGGTTCCCCTTCCACTTACACCAGCAACTCTGCAGGCAGCGAGGGGAGCACAGCACCCACCGTGTCCCTCAGCCTCCCTCGGCTCCTGGCACCCGTCGTCCCTCCTGCACCCACAGCAGCCCAGAGCAGGGTGCAGAGCTGGGGCCAGGCAGGGCAGAGAGGGTCGTGCCCTTCCCAGGATCCAGACACCTCCCCAAGGAGGGACGCTGCCCTTCGGGCTGGCATCCAACAGGAAAATAAATTGTCTTCTGCATATAGGTCACACATCTAAAAGTGGTGCCTGAGAGGTACAGGGAGCCATAACGAGAGGAAAATTAACGAGCTCAGCGGCCCTGGGGAAGTGAGGAGAGCTGCGCAGAAGGCAAAAAACCTGCAACACTTGCACAAGGGAGTGGGGAGCAGAAATGTGCAGGCACCCCAGCAGCTGTGGGGGACAGCCCAGAGCCAGGGCTGGAGCAGGGCCACAGGGCTCCAGAGTTCAGGCAGAATTTGTGAGAAACGTGTGTCTTGAGAGGCTTTTATGCAGAGTTTTGCCTCTCCGGAGCTGGTGGGGGGCGGGGAAGAAGTAAAGGAGCAAAGGGAAGTGGGTGCCCCGAGGGAGGCGGGTGCTGTGGGAGACCCCAGGCACCCACCGTGCGGGGAGAGGGGCCCCGCACCTCCACCACGCGTGCCGCAGGGTGATGGTGATCACAGGGCAGAGCCCGGGGAGCCTCCAGCCACCCCGCAGGAGGGACAGGAGCCATCCCAGCGTTCTCTCAGCACTCGCCGACGGCGAGGGCCGTGCAGGGCAAACCACCGTAAGAGCTTCGTAGCTGCGAGCCCCACACTGGCAGCCTGGGATGAAGGGGTTTTCTGGGAGAATGCAGGTGGAGGAGCCTGGTGCCCGGCGTGCAGAGATGGCAGGGCACGGTGCTGCCGAGCTGCAGGCAGCACTGCCAGGGAGCCGGCAGCACTCCCCTGGGCACCAGGATTGCCGCAAAATCCCCAGGGTGGAGAGAAGCCAGAGAGGAGCCCAGCAGAGGGGGAAGCCGTGAACACCCCGGGTGCTGAGGAGGAGATCAGCTCCCCTTGGCACAGCGCGGGAGGTGCCAAGTGAAGGATTTTCCTGGGAGCCAAGAGCTGCTCTGCGCAGACTGCGGCCCCCAGACCTGCTGGCACAGGGCACCAGGACACGGCCTGGGCTGGGAACCACTGCCCCGGCGCATCCATGGGCTGGGAACCACTGCCCCGGCACATCCATGGGCTGGGAACCACTGCCCCGGCACATCCATGGGCTGGGAACCACTGCCCCGGCGCATCCATGGGCTGGGAACCACTGCCCCGGAGCATCCATGGGCTGGGAACCACTGCCCCGGCGCATCCATGGGCTGGGAACCACTGCCCCGGAGCATCCATGGGCTGGGAACCACTGCCCCGGCGCATCCATGGGCTGGGAACCACTGCCCCGGAGCATCCATAGGCTGGGAACCACTGCCCCGGCGCATCCATGGGCTGGGAACCACTGCCCCGGAGCATCCATGGGCTGGGAACCACTGCCCCGGCGCATCCATGGGCTGGGAACCACTGCCCCGGCGCATCCATGGGCTGGGAACCACTGCCCCGGCACATCCATGGGCTGGGAACCACTGCCCCGGCGCATCCATGGGCTGGGAACCACTGCCCCGGAGCATCCATGGGCTGGGAACCACTGCCCCGGCGCATCCATGGGCTGGGAACCACTGCCCCGGCGCATCCATGGGCTGGGAACCACTGCCCCGGCGCATCCATGGGCTGGGAACCACTGCCCCGGCGCATCCATGGGCTGGGAACCACTGCCCCGGCGCATCCATGGGCTGGGAACCTCTGCCCCGGCACATCCATGGGCTGGGAACCACTGCCCCGGCGCATCCATGGGCTGGGAACCACTGCCCCGGCGCATCCATGGGCTGGGAACCACTGCCCCGGCGCATCCATGGGCTGGGAACCACTGCCCCGGCACATCCATGGGCTGGGAACCACTGCCCCGGCGCATCCATGGGCTGGGAACCACTGCCCCGGCGCATCCATGGGCTGGGAACCACTGCCCCGGCGCATCCATGGGCTGGGAACCACTGCCCCGGCGCATCCATGGGCTGGGAACCACTGCCCCGGCGCATCCATGGGCTGGGAACCACTGCCCCGGCGCATCCCGCATCCCCCTTCTCTCCCCCATCCCGCGCGGGGCTGTGGGGGCGGCACAGACCTCTTCTGGTGCTCCTGGCAACCCAGGCCACCTCCCCAGGGCAAGGGGGAAGGACGTGGCCCCCCATGTCACATCCTGCTGTCCTCTGCCGTCTCCTGCCCACAGTGGTGGGGGGAGAGATGGAGCTGCACGTGAGGGAGCTGCGACATTGCCAGAAATGCTGAAATCACAGAAAAGGCTTTTTCCTTCATTTTTTCTGCAAAAGCAGTTGGAAATTTCACAGACAGTTGAAACACACCTGCAAGATGCCAAACTTCTGCTGCTGGAGTTACATGTGAGAAATCTCCACCCCGGAACACCCACCCAGGAGTCGCAAGCGGCTAGGGAGGCAGCCGTGCAGTGCCGCGCTGCCCCATCCCATCCCGTCCTGTACCTTACCGTAACGTGCCGTGCTGTGCCGTGCCGTGCCGTGCCGTGCCAGGGAGCACGGGCACCTGCTGACGCACCAGGGCAGAAACGGCGAGCTTTCATTAGAGCGGTGCTGGCCCTGGGCCAGGGGGAAGGCTGCAGGCCTGGCACTAAAATGTAAAATAAAGGAGCGGGTGAGGAGGAGCGTGGGCGAGGAAGGCTCACGTTGGGTGCAGGAGCATGGCAGCACAGGGAGCGTGGTGGCACAGGGAACATCGCAGCACAGGGAACATCGCAGCACAGCCTGTCCCTCCGCAGGCAAAGCCCGGCCACCCCTGTGCCAGCAGCAGTCTGGGAACACAGGGATGGGGAAGGCAGGTTGGCAGTCCTGCCCTGGAGTGCTTCGGAAGCCACCGCCATTCCGTCAGTTTTCCTGGTATTTTCTTCCCAGCAAGACCCTTCCCCAGCTTCTCATGGGACATCCTGCTCTTTCACATCAGGCCTGGGGAGAAGCCCCCCTCCCAGCCCCACGTGAGGCGAGCCGCAGCTCCTGCCCTGCATACCCCTCTCCTCCTTTACCCCCAAAGAAGGGACTTGCCCCGGGCTCTGCGCTGTACATTTTGGGTCACCAAGTCACCGGTCCCCTGGGAAAGCCCTCGGTACCGCTCGCACCCACCCAGCAGCCGCAGCCATGCTTCACATGCCAGACGCAGAGACCTCCGGAGGTGATGAACTGCAGGAGGAAAGCCAGCCTGGGGACAAAGCCAGCCTGGGGACAAAGCCAGCCTGGGGGCAAAGCCAGCCTGGGGACAAAGCCAGCCTGGGGGCAAAGCCAGCCTGGGGACAAAGCCAGCCTGGGGACAAAGCCAGCCTGGGGGCAAAGCTTGCCTGGCTGTGGCTGCAGTGCTAGGGGAGGATGTGGGGCAGAGCTCCCCTCTCCTCCAGGATGCACGAGGATGAGGACCAGAGGGCAGAGCCCAGCATCCAGGGGATGGCACGGCTGCCCAGCCTTGGCAGGGGAGAAACACCCGGCCCTGGGGACCCCGTGGCAGGGCTGGGGCACCCCACGCAGCCAGCTGCGGGCAGTACTGGGGAGCCCGTGGGTGGGAGACCCCAGAGAAGCACCCCAGGACCCTTGTCACCCGCAACGCTGCTTATGCCAACCTACAGACCTGGCTACGCCTGCCCGGGCCCCCCTGGGACCTCACCAGAGCCCCAGGCCCACCCCACAGTTCCTCGTACGCTCCTGTCCTCTGCCAGCCCTGCAGCCTCACAGGCATATGGGGCAGCCCCACAGCCACCCCAGTATGGCCCAGTCTGTACAGAGTAGCCCCACAGCCAGCCCAGTATGTCCTGGTCCACGCTGCAGCCGCCACCGGGACCTCGTGGCTGTGGCCTCCAGGACGACCCCGGCGGTGACCAGGTAGGACAGCGAGGACTGCTGGCCGATGCTGGTGTTGATGACGGCTGTGTCCGTGCCCGCGGTGCATGCCCCCATGCCATGCACCCGCACCGCGCCCCGTGCAGAGCCGAGGGGTCGGTGCCAGCGGGCACCGGCCATGGTAGTGCCTGCTCGGCTGCGGGGCCAGCTCCCGGGAAGGCTGGGGGCACCCCCCGTGGAGGGAGGCACGGCATCTCCCCCAGCACCAGCCCCTCGCTCTGACCGTGCCTGTGCTGCACAACCTGGCACCCAGCAGAGGCGGAGCAAGCGCGAGAGAGCTGCAGCTGCCCGTGCCCAGAGCACCCACCACCCATCGCGGCGGATGCAGACCCCCACGGGGCCCCGGGAGAGGTGAGGACCCTCGCCCAGGGCTTTTCCGCAGCAGCACAGGGACCCTCACCAGCTCCTGCCGGGTCCATCCACCCACCAGCTCCCAGCTCTTCCCACCACGGTGAGTCCCGGAGTCTCGGGGGGGGGGTCAGTGTCCCCCCGGGGGACATGCCTCAGCACACTCCTCCCCACAAGCACTGTGCCCACATTGTCGCAGAGCCCTGTGCCGCACTGTCCGGTGCCAGGCACTGCCCACACATGACACCAGCTGCCTCTGCCGTGGGGCTCACACCGGAGGGGTCTGGGATGGTGCCCGGGACCCCCTGGACTCCTGGGTTGGCAGGGCCAGACACACTGACCAGGGCACAGACAGGCAGGCAGGCAGGCAGGGGGGCCCTCGGTCTGGGCCACCACAGGCGAGCCCCGTCCTGTGCTGCTGGAGCAGAGGAGCATCTCCCGAGGCCAGTGGGCCAAGCCCACCACAAACACAGGCCAGCGCTGGACAAAGGGACCCCCCAGGACACTGGGTGGGCTGCACCCCACCAGGCACTGCCCCCCAAAACCTTGCCCACAAGCACGTGCTTAGAGAGACCCCGGGAAAGGCAGGCAGCCCCTTCCAGGGACACCCGGAGTGCGACAACCAGAGGTACCTCCCTCCCTGTCGTCCCGCAGCCACGCAGCACGTGGCCCCGTGGGGGTCCAGACCCCCCCGTCAACCATCAAGCGGCGGGGCGCTGGTTGTAACAGCCGCGCTCACGTGGGACGGCAGCACGCCTCACCACCCCCACGCACAGAACCACGCCGGCTCCCCTCCTCCCGGGGGTCCGCGGTCCATATGCTGCCCTACTTCACACCAGGCTCCCCGCGCTGCGCTCCCGGGGTGACGGGAGCTTCCCCAGGGCTGACAGATGTGCTACGTACGGCCTGGAAAGCCCGCTCCTCGTGCCACGACCTGCACCGCCCGTGCTGACCTGCACACGGGCGTCCCAAAGGCGTGAATTGAGGACTTCTATTTTTCTCAGTTTCTAGCACGCAGGCCAGGCTGCTGCCTTCGGCGCACGTGGGGTACGAGGAATTTAAGACCCAGTAGCCAGAAGGATGCAGAGACACATTGCAAGCATTCTCACTTGTATGATATCATCGAGAAGGAGCAAACCCCCCTCAGTTTTTCAGGCAGCCTCATGTCTCCCCATCTGCTTGTGACCCCCTGCTCCAGAGCTGTTAGGCAGGGCGAGAAAGCTTCAGGAGGAACTGGGGCAGTCGGATCAGGAGAAGCCGGCGCTCGGCACCGCAGTGGCACGGGAGGAGCATTTCCAGGCCAGTGCTCGGGGGGGGCCGCTGGTGATTTATTCCGGTTATTACACAGACGCTTCCCCTCTTGCCGCTTTCTGTGCCACCTCCGAGCACAACACGCGCAGCGGACCCAGGTGGCTTTTTTGGGATGCCCTAGTTGTGCCACCGTCCCGCAACGTGCCGGGCATACACGTGGTTCGGTTGCTGGTAAGCAGGCCAAGTGCCGGTCACACGCAGAGGGGCTGGGGAGGGCCAGGCAGCACAGGACAGCGAAGCGGGCGAAAGCTCGTTCGTGCTTTATGACTCAAAAAAATCATGAAAAGTCCAAAACTCACTTTCTTCTTTCTTTGCCATTTGGAATGAATACACGAGGCTGGGAGATACTTTCCCCAATTATATTTCTGGAATGAGACCAGAGCTGGAAGTTTAAGCTTCCAGGGGAGTTGAAGACACTGAAGAGTGTCCATCATCCTCTTCTTAATACCCTTAAGGACGCAGATTTCTGGGTCTACTTTTTCTCAGTGCTAAAAATTACGGCAATTGCTTCACTGAAGGAAAAGGAGAGGCTGGACATGGCTTGCCCGAAGGAGGTCTCTGGACAGCAGGGTGCTTGTCACCCAGAAGGACCCACAGGCTCTTCCAGGTGACGGGGTTGAGGTCTGGAAAGGACATTTCCTCTGATTTTCTGGTACGCTGAAAAATCAGACCGTCGCCAGCCTGGTGCCTGCAGCAGCGCCGGCCGGGAGGAGGAATCGGTCTGCAGGAGGTCGGTGGGACGGGGCAGGTCGGGCTGCTGAGCTCAGGGAGGAGCTGGAGCGGCTCTGGTCCGTGAGATGCTGAGGCAGGCTCGCCTCCTGCGCAGGACGGACCGGGGCGACGGCAGCAGAGGCCTGTCTCAGAAAGGAGATGCTCAAGTTGACTTTGAGACAGCAGACAAGGCACAGACACTCTCTAGTGCACAACTCTCATGTCTGCACCCCAGTTCACATCCTCAGGGCCTGCGTGGATCCCACTTTCTCCCCAGGCAGCTGGAACAGGCAGAGGCGTGTGCCTCTGTCCCTACAGCAGCTGCAGTACAAAAACTATCCAGATCAGTCAAATAATCCCAGAGGGAATCAAACACAGACAGTGATGTCGCAGTTGGTAAACGGTCCCTGCGCTCCATCGTTAGCTTTCCCAGGCAGTACCCCTCCCGTGTACCGCAGACACTGCACAGCCCTCCATTACCAGACCCCCACTCAGCTCTTTGCATGGGGGCCTTTCCCACAGCGAGCTTCCAGCTCTCCCCGAGAAAACCCAGTTACCAAACCAGCTGGTGTCAGGGGACACTGGAAGCACTAACACTATTGCTCTGTATAACACATCTCATCCTGGGAACAATATCCCCCACGACTTCCCAGCAGAGTTCTCTGATCTACGGAATGGAAAAAATAAAAATCACGATCACCCAAAGATCTTTCATGACAAATTGCTCCTCATTCATCCTATTTTGGCATTGCCAGGGTTAAGATCAAAGCCCTTGCAAGGTGTCCTCCTCCCTGCGCTCCCATCACAGTGCTCGCAGCAAGGAGGGAGCACTTCCATCGCTGCGTAAGGAATACATAGCATGCAAGATGGCAATGCCTGCGGTACCCAGCCCCTCTTCCCGGGACAGAGAAAATCACTTCTCTCACAGGGACACGAGCCTTGTGCCAACGCCACGTGGGGTACCAGAGAAGAAAAAGAGGAGGGCAGTGTCACAATCAGCAACAAAAATAGATCAACTGAATGAAAAATCGCTCCATTGTTTCCCAACTCCTTGTTGGGTATTTTTGGCTAAAGATCACACTTCCCTGCCTCCCACACTGGCGAGATCTCAATTAACCTTTGTGTAATTAGCTTTCCCCAGAAGATGAGATTTCATTATGTGAATACCAATAAGGGAATAAAGGGCCCCAGAGCATCACATCCACATGCTCACATGGATGCGTCACCTCCTCCTGCTCAGGAGCGCACTGCAGACGTTGCGGGTTCACTGCTGTGCCACGGCGCCTGCTCGGGGTAGGTGCACGCCGCGGGGCAGAGCTGGGAGCCTCTCGCGGGCGAGATCCTGATGCATCAGCCAAGTGCTCACGTCGCAAGGACATCCCTGGCAGACAGACAAAAGCTGAAGGGCTCACTCTGGAGGATGCAAAGTCCAGAGGATAAAATACCCATGCTCGGACAGTTTGAAAGGACTAGCTCTTGACTACGGAGTCACACTCAGAGAAAACCCTATAAAGACACAGGAGACACTGTGACAAGACCCCTTAGTGACACAGATAAACTCACAGGGTTATCAATGGTCAATCTCCATCTCATGTGCACATGAAGAAACTTCCCTCTGAAATTCTTGATGGAGCTTCCACAGCTGTAGGAGTTACTTTATGGAAACAGCGTGGATAAAGCTAAGGGAAGGCTCTGCCGAACTCAAAGACAGTGTGTGGGCAGCCACTGCAAGAGCAGTGCCCGGCAGTGTCCCCTGGGAACTGCAGAGCACCCTTGTGCTCTCAGAGATAACCAGCTACCCTCAATCGATAAAACAATCTGGTCATCACAGATGACGACCTGCAGGTGACCAATGACAGAACTGAGGCAGCCTGGGACAAGCACACACACCGCCAGGTTTCACCAGGATGGCTCTGTTGGCGGGGAGAAGCTGCAGCATGAATCCAGTGTACAGGACCGAGGCGGAGACGCCCAGGGAAGCCGCAGACAGGGACTGCCGTGGGCCGGAGGCAGCCTGGAGCGTGCAGGCTCTCTCCAGAAGCTACCGAGACACTACCAGGAGGCTCTGCATGTCCTTTTCACGCCCGAAGGGGAGAGAGAGAAGGGGCAGGTTTAGCAGTGTTTGCACCCAAGGGTTGGGTGGGACTGATCCTGCGGCAGGGATAACAGTCTGTGCTGTAAACCAGAGGAGCTGCGGATGCAAAATGGAATGCTACAGCCGGGGGAAAAGCTGCACCTGCGGGGAAAGGAAGATGGGGCCTTTAAAACCGGTTATACTGCTTTCTCCAGCAGCAAGGGTGCCGCTCAGCTCGGGTGATTTAGTAGCTGCCCTTCCCAAAGCAGCTTCTATGCCTTAAAAGGAAACATCCCTTTGGTGAAACACTGAATCTGGGCCCCAAAAAGAAGCATAAACTCATAAAAGGGCTGAGTAATGGAAGATTTTTCTCTTAAAAGAAACAGCTGGCGGAAGAGATGAGGGAGTTTGCGGGGCCATTGTGTGTTTTGTTATTCTTTTGATTACAAGGTTTTTGACTGCAGTTATGGAATAAGCGGAAAAAAACCCTGCATCTGGTGTGAAAGCACCAGCTGGAGCAATTCAAACCCTCCTCCGAAGGGGGAGAGCTGAGAACCACAGCAACCGTGCTGCACCATGACCGCAGGGATCGGCTCCAAAGGACGGCGTTAAAGCAGACAGCAAAGCTCAGTTCACGCCTCAGTGCTTTAAAAGCACCTGACATACACGGCAAGGTGATGAAGGCGAAGGAAAATCAACCCTGTTTCATGCGGAGCAGGAGTGAAGTGCAGCCTCTCGGATCTAAAGAGATGGTTTAGGAAGGAGAAATGTTGGGTAAGACAGGGCAAATAACCCCATTTCTGTTGCTCAGCAGGTACAGAGTTTCCAGGAAGCTGCTTTAATTTCGGAGAGGGATGACAACAAACAATTTTTTCTCATAAACAAGAAACAGGTCTTCTGCTAAGAAATACAACAGTGAAAGGTCTCACAAGAAACACAGCAGAGTTGTGGAAACATGTTTGAGGCTTTCCAGACACGTCCAATCCTTGTGTTTGCTTTTCAGAAGTTGCACCACAATCTAGCCCTTTTGTAACTAAAATCTTCCAAACACATTTTTTCCCCTCCAACCTGCTCTGACGGCAGTCCTCGCCGCGATAGCGAAGGGAATGCAGGACGATGGCTCAAGGCCACAGAAGTCTCGCAGAGGTTTATTTTGAAAAGCCACATCTGATAAACGCCCTGTTCTGGGATGCGGCCATTTGGACGGGACCTGCCCGCTGCCGGGCACAGGCAGGCACACTGCCAGACGGTGCTCACCAGCCAACGGCACCTGCCTCTGACTCACCGGTGAGAGGCCCCGGGGGCAGCTGGCTGACATGAAGCCGATCTCCGGAGACATCCACGAGGATTTTCACAGAATCCCAGACTGGTGGGTGGGCATTGGAAAGGACCTCTGCAGATCATCTCATCCAACCCCCTGCTAGAGCAGGATCACCCAGAGCAGGTCGCACAGGATCACGTCCAGGTGGGTTTGGAATCTCTCCACAGAAGGAGACTCCACAACCTCTCTGGGCAGCCTGTCCCAGGGCTCGGTCACCCTCAGAGGGAAGAAGTTTTTCCTCATGTTCAGATGGAACTTCCCGTGGTCCAGTTTGTGCCCGTTGCCCCTTGTCCTGTCACTGGGCACCACTGAGAAGAGTCTGGCCCCTTCCTCTTGACACCCACCCTTTAGATAGTGATAAGTGTTGATGAGATCCCCTCTCAGGCTTCTCTTCTCCAGGCTAACCAGCCCCAGCTCTTGTAGCCTTTCCTCATACCAGAGATGCTCCAGGCCCCTCATCATCCTCGCAGCCCTCCGCTGGACTCTCCCCAGTAGTTCCCATCTGTCTTGAACTGGGGAGCCCAGCACTGGACACACAGCTCCAGATGTGGCCTCAGCAGGGCAGAGCAGAGGGGGAGGAGAACCTCCCTGGACCTGCTGGCCACGCTCTTCTCCGTGCACCCCAGGACACCGTTGGCCTCCTTGGCCACGAGGGCACACTGCTGCTCATGGAGAGCTTGTTGTCCACCAGGACTGCCAGGTCCTTCTCCGCAGCGCTGCTTCCCAGCAGGTCACCCCCACCCTGTCCTGGTGCCGGGGTTATTCCTCCCTGGGTGCAGGACCCTCCACTTGCCCTTGTTGAATTTCATTTGGTTCCTCTCTGCCCAACTCTCCAGCCTGTCCAGGTCTGGCTGAATGGCAGAGCAGAGTCCTAGTGTGCCAGCCACTCCTCCCAGTTTGGTATCGTCAGCAAACTTGCTCAGGGTGCCCTCTGTCCCCTGTCCAGGTCATTGATGTTGAACAAGATTGGACCCAGCACTGACCCCTGGGGCACACCGCTAGCTTTTCTCTGCAGGGAGATCTCCCACGAGGGAAAAGAGTGGCACACATATTCACAGGAAGCCACGCGGTACGTTTCTTCTCTGGTTTATCATGTTGTCAGAGCCCCCGTGCACAACCACACTTAAGTCAGCTGGCAAAACTCTAAGGAAAGGTATGACTGCTCCCTGCCCCATCTTAATCAGTGAGCAGCACTCGGGACGTGCCTGGGAGACAGGCCAAAGGCATGAGAGGAGGTCAAAAACCAATGCAGATGTCAGGAGTCACCCAAGACACAGGGAGAACAAGAGAGAATGTTTCGCTCCGTGCTCACCCAATCCTTCCGCAGAGCAAGCATTCCTGGGCCTCTGCTCCCAAAAGGGATCAGCTGGAACATGAGGAATAGCAGGCTGGGAGGCTTCAGCTTCGGGGAAGAAGTTGTCAGGAAGGCGATGGAGCTCTGCTAAGTCACGAGTGGCTGGAGAGAGCGGAGGAAGATCACTTGCCTGTTCATGGTCTTTCCAGCACAGGAATGGGGGCCACCGGGTGAAGCAAGCAGGACCCCATTTCAAAACTGAGGGTCAAGAGGAGAGCGGTGTGTTCAGAGGCGAGAACCTCACTGTGGACTAACAGCAATGCCGAAGCGAGTGTCTGTGAGTAAATCTCACCTTACTGAAACCCAGAGACATGTCCAATGCACCTCTGGCAATACTGTCAGCAGCTGCTTTTGCAGAGCATTTTGGGATCTCCAGCCTCCTCCTTTAGCAGGGATGGCCTTTCAAGGGCTGCGGAACTGCTGCTGCCTCCTCCAGAGTGCCAGGTTATCCCAAAGGCCAGGTCTGTCTCAGGCTCCAGCACAGGGAGGATCTCTCCAGTTCCTGCCACCACCAGCCCACATATACTCTATAAACGTGAAGCTTTTGAGATTGGCACCTTAAAAAACAGAATGAGAGATGCTTGTCTGGTTCCCCCTCACTATCCCGATAAAGGCATCGCTGTGCTCTGCACTAACAGAAATAATGCAGCTTGGCACGTCCAACAGAGACAAAGTCTCTCCTCTTTTCCCTGGCGGAACACGCCATAACAGGGCATGGAAAGGCTCCGGGCAGGTGAGCGTTCTGGGATATGTCTGGAAAGGACGCCTGTGTGCCCTGAAAGTGAAGGCGAGCTGCCCAGGGACAGCATAGGAGCATGATGGGGGGCTCAAGATACTCTTCCTACCCCTCCATGCTGATTGAGTAGATGCTGAAGACACATACTACCCCATCATCCATCTGCTCGTACTGTTTGTGCGTGGAGGCTCTGAACAGTTAACCCGCTGCACTGTAAAATATGATTTGCTGCAAACTCCCCCCAGGCTGTTTCTGGACAGAGCAGCATAAAACCTGCAGGACCAGACACACACACCCCCTCCCCACTGCAGCAGGCTCTCTAACCTCCGCACGCTTGAGCAGTTCCACTTAACTATCAGGTTTATCCAGCCACCTCACCCATTTCCTTAGTACTCGCTTTCCTCTCGCCTCTCCTTTGGCAGAAGCAGGTTCATCAAAGCCACGAGCTCTGCCACAGTTGCTGCTCGGCAAGAGGAAGCACCGGCCTCTGCTCTCCCATGGCCATTTATCACCTGCGCTGCTCTCTGCATGTGGTTGATAACTTAATCTGCAACGAAACATAAACAGTCACTCAGAAGTTTTGTTTCAAAGGCTCCTTTGATTCTAGACATCCTCGTGTGGTTTCCTTCTATAGAAACAGAGGAATTTTTATTCTAAAACTAGAACAGTTTTCCAAGTCCTCCATGAGCCCAAGTCAGCAGCTGGTCTGTACGGCTCTGCAGGAGCTGTGATGGGAAACGCTCCTGTACTCCGGGAGCACATCAGGGATCACTGTCTCTGCATCTCAGATTTTAAAAGGCTGCTAAAGCACTCTACAACCACAGTTTTGGCCCAGTATGACCAATAAAATGGCAAATACGATGCTTTTAACAGCCAAGCAGGCTTAGGGAGAGTTTCTGTGGCTGCCAAGATGCACTTCAAACTCCCACTGGGGAACCATCACTTATGCACCAAGTCAGCCTGATGCTCCGCATCCGCCTGGTGAAACCACTCTGTTTCTGAAAGGTCCTTGTGCCCTTCCACATCAGCTGCGATGGCACCTGGCCTGCCTGCCACGTCCTTTGTGTCTTCTGGGGCTCTGGCTTTTGAAGAACTCTTACTCCTCTGAAACCACGAGCTTCGCTGGACTTGCATGAAGTTTTCTTGAGAGACACCCCTGACCTTCCTCAAGGCAATGGCTACGGCAACCCTACAAAGAGCCCCGTAAAACTCCCCTGTATGATGTGATAACCATGTTAATGAGGAGGACAGCACATGTCCTCCAGGACTCTTCTTGCACAAGCCCTGGGGAACATTTGTGGGCAGATTTCAAATGTCTCCTTCCAAGGCTCCGTCTGGGCACGAGGAGGTTCCCAGTTCTAACCAAGGCACACCGCAGTCTGACCCGCAGCTGGTTCCTCCGATGCCATCACTCTGTAAAGCCTCTCTCTGCCCGCAGCGGGGTCTCCGGACCCTACAAACACTGCCGAGGCTGCCAGGCCCTCAGGATCCCTCCCACACCCTGGCGGGGGTACGAGCAGGTCGGCCCCGACAGCCCAGCCCGGCCCAGCCCCTACTGGGCCTCGCCTGCACGGCAGTGCCCTGCTGTCCGCCGCAGGGACTCGGGCTGGCGGTGCCGGTACTGGCCGGGCTCCAGCCCGAGGGGAGCGCCCCGGGACGGCAACCACCTGAGGCGGCGAAGGGCCGGGGAGGGGAGAGCGGCGGCCGGGCCAGGGGCTAAGGCAGCGCCCGGCGCCTCAGGCCGGTGCTCCCAGCCAGGCCGCGTTGCCATAGCGACAGCAGCCCCTCCAGCCCACCGTAGAGCGGCCGCCTCGCGACCCCTGCCGGGCCGTGCGCGCGCCCCAGAGAACCCCGCCCCCTCCGAGGGGGGTTGCTATGGGGACGGAGGCGCTAGGGGGCGTGGCCATGGGGCGTGGGAGGGCGGGGCTAAGGGAGGCGTTGCCATGGGAACAGTGCGGGAAGGGAGGGGCGGCGGTCTGGAGAGGCGTTGCCATGGAGATCGGGGGTAGGGGATGCGTTGCCATGGGGACGGGGTGTCGCTGTGGGTACCGGAGGGGTAGGGGATGCGTTGCCATGGGGACGGGGCGTAGGAGGACAGGCAGAGACGTTGCCGTGGGGTTGTGCGTCCCCCCCCTCCCGGCGGGAGCGGGGCCGGGGGGGGTGGCCCCACGGGAGGGGCTGACACCACCCACGGTGCCTGCCCGCCTGCTCGGGGTGTCCCCGCTGCCACACGTCCCGGTCCCACACCCAGGGGACGGTCACGGGTGGGGGAACCCCTCCCCGCGGGTCGTGTCCCCCCCCCCGGCCACGCCGGCTCCAGCCTCTCGCCCCGCTGCGTTTGGCCCCGGGCAGCGCGGCAGCAGCGCGGGGTAAAACGGGACAAACGCACCCGAACCGCGGCCTGGCGGTGGGCCGTAAGGGTCTGCGGGTCTCTGGGGAGGGGGCGAGTGGGAGCACGGCAGTGCCAAACCCCCCCAGCCTGGCTCCTGCCCCCCATCCCTCGTCTCCCTCCAGCAGGGAGAAAGGGCAGAGCTGGTGGCGGGGGGGGGGGGGGGGGGGAGCGGGACGCCCCGGGACCCATCCTGGCATCCCTGAGCACCAGGAGTCCTGGGGGGATGGGGGGGCAGTGCTGGGTGCTGGGTCCCGCTGAGTCCCATGGCCAGACAGCCGGGTGCCGGGTGCTCCCAGCCCCGGGGGGGGGGGGGGTTGTGCTGGGGCGAGCCCCCTCCAGGGACAACGTCCCCATCTACCAGCACCCCACGGGCGCTGCAGCACTCGGGGCGGCCCATGGCCCCCCTCCTCGTGCACCCACCCCTGCGCAATCGCTCCCCCCGTCCCGGCACACTGGGAGGGAGCGGGTGACCACCCCAAACCTGGGGGGTTCCCGGAGCCGCGTGTTTGTGCCGTGCTGGCAGCTGGTCCTTCTCCTGCCCACGGCACCCGGCGCCCCGGAGAAGCAGCCGGGCTCGGGGAGGGCAGCCCTGGCGGTGCACGGTGCGGCACCAGAGCCTGTGGCGGCTGCGTGGTGACCCCAGAGGCCCGGCAGCACCAGCAGCACCGGCTAACCGGCCTTTCTCCGTGACGGATTATCTCGACGTGACAGCTTTCCCTGCTCAGCCGCAGGTAATCCCCCACGGCAGTAATCCCGGCGCAGCCACCGCGGTGTAAAGCCCCACGGCAGCTCACGTGCCGACCCACTGTGTCCTCCGCAGCCGGGGGATGGAGGCGTCCGGCCGAATTCCCCGTGGCTCCCCACAGCACCCCTCAGCGAGGGGGTTCCCTCCAAGCGTGAGATCCGACGCACGGCCGTGCCGACACGAGCTCCGCCGAGCCCCATCGTCCTCCTCGTCCTGCCCCGGCACTCTGCAAGGGCTCACCGGGAGATGCTGCTCAGCGGCGGGGTTTGCTCCTGCGGCTCTCGTTACGCACCCAGGCTTCGCTCCTGCAAGCGCGGGCGCTTCCGCAGCTTTTCTCTGTGGTTCTGCCGTGCACCGGGAGGAGAGCGCCGGCTCAGGAAGGCCCAACGGCCCGGAGCCCCGTCCCTGGTGACAGCAGGCGTGAGACATCACCGAGCGTGTGCCACGCTGGCTCCGCACCCGCAGGTTCGGCAAAGTGTGTCCCGGCAGGATCTGGCCCCACAGAGCATCATCCCTCCACGTGCCCAGGGGGGTGGAAATTTTGGTGGGGACCGTGGCAGGGAAGGGACATGTGGTTGGTGTCGGCCAGCGTCCCCATCACTTCGGCCAGCTGTAAAACCCACGGGAGACCGTAAAACTGCCCGAGCCGGGGCGTCAGCACCAAAATCGTCCCGTGAGAGCAGATGCTGGGGGGGACGTTTTTGCTTACTCAAGGCAGCTTCCAGCAAGCGCTGAGCTGACGCTGCCTTGAGTGATCCTAAATATAGGCCGGCAGAGGATGGTTTGCATCCTGGGTTTTGTTGCTGTAGAACAGGAAATGTCTTGAACACCCAAATATTTAATTTTTCATGGCTCGCACAGCGCACAGGGCTGGAAACAGCCGTGGCAGCAGCGTCATTCCCCACGGCTGCTGCTGCTCTGGGCCCCAGGGAAATCGCCGGCACGGAGGCTCCCCGGAGCGCAGCTCATCGCCGGCCGTGCCGCAGCCTCGGGCTCGCTCCCACCGCACGGCCCTGCCGGGCTTCGGGCTGGGGGGCAGCCCCGGGGAGCAGGGGGGACGTCCCGGGAACGGCTCCCGGGGTCTCCCGCGCGGTGGCCGGCCCCGCTCCCTCGGCGTTGCCCATCTGTACCGGGGCAGGGTGCAGCGGGCGGCTGCGGCGAGCTCTGCCCACGGGGAGAGGGCTGGCTGGGGTGGCCAGACCGGGGTGGGCATCTCCTCCCAGGGGCAGGAGCTGCGGCGGCTGCCCGGCCACGTCCGGCTTGGCCGAGCCTGTCTGTCCGTCCGTCCGTCCGTCCGCACCTCCAGCTGGGGCAGGAGCCCCGACCCTGCACCCAAGGGGCACCCACGATGCTCCTGGAGCAGGATGGACCCGCTGGGCTCTGGCGGCTCGGGGGGGGCTGCAGCGCCCGCGGGACAGGAGGCACCAGGGCTCTGGGGGCCGGTGGTCGGCTCCCCCCGTTTGTCACCTGTCCATTTTTTCCCTTTTCCCCCGAGTTCTCATTCAAAATTCGTTTCTCTCGTGTGTCCGTGGGAGGCAGCGTGCGGCGCGTGTGCCCAGGGCAGGGGTGAGACACCCCCTTTCTGCACCCCTTGTCCCAGGGGACGAGCGCTCAGCTCCCCGGCAGCACGGGGAGGGAGCACCAAACGCCACGCGTGGGTGCTGGGGCTGCGTGGGCGATGTCGTGGGTGCTCTGGGCCGTGGGTGCCGGCGGGCGACGAGGAGCCAGCGGCCCCTGGGGGGGGAGATCCCGCCCCCCTCCTTCTGCTTATCCTCTGCTGACCCACCCCGGGGGGAACCTGGCTGGGTCCCCCCCACGATTCCAGCACGGCCCCTGCTCCCCCACGGGTGTCCCAGCGGCACGGGGGGGGGGGGGTGTCACCTCCCCGGGGGCAGCGGCGCTGAGCAGGGAGGGGACAGGGACGGGCAGCGCTGGGGGGGGGACACGGCCGGACCCGCCTGACCCCGGTAATCATTAACCGGGCGCCGAGCAGAGCGCCTGTCCGGGACACGGTGCGTGGGGAGGGGGGGCACCGCCCCCCGCCGCCTCCTCTGCCCGCCAGGAGAGCCCGCACCCCCCCAACCCCCCCGGCTGCCGGGGCTGGGGGCTCCGCAGGGTACTGGGGGGGGGGGGGACCGGCATGGAGACCTTCCTGCGGCACCCACTTCCCACGCAGGACAGAGACGCGATGACCCACGGAGAGGAGTCACCGGTGGGGGAGGCACCTGGGGCTTCTGCGGGCCGGGGGGCTGTGGTGGCAGGGCCAGGGAGTCCCGTCCCCCTTTGCGTGGCCGCGGTCTCGCGTGGATTTGTCCCAGCTGTTATCTGACCTTGTCCCTGGAGTTTGATCGCAGCGAGGCCATAAAGAGCGGAGCCCCGGGGGGGGGGGGGGGCGGAACGACCGGGCGGCCACGGGGACGGAGCCTGCGTGGCTGCCGGGTGTTCATTAACCCGCGAGGGGCCGGGCGTGCAGCCCCACGCGCGGGGTGGGAGGCGGAGCGGGGTAGCGCACACCCCCCCCACACACACACACCCCCCCCACACCCCCCACTTCACTCCCATCAACAGCGCGGGGGGGGGGGGGTGTCCGCAGGATGAGCCCCGAAGGAGCCCCCCACGCCGCGCGCAGCCCAGGGGCTGCTGTCACGGTGCGTGGGTTGCACGCCCACCCGGGTCCTGCCACGAGGATGCGAGGGGGGGTTGCTCCGGGGTCTCTCCAACGCCCCCCCCCCCCCCCGCGTGGGGCATGGGGCCCCTCCCCGGCCCCCCCCCTCTCGCGTGGGGCCCCTCCCCGACCCCCCCTGCGTGTCGGGCGTGTCGGGCGGGAGCGCGGCGGCGAGCGGCGGCGGGAGCGCGCAGGTGCGGGGCGGCGGAGCGGGGGTCGCATCCCCCCGGGGGGGGGGAGGGGCGTGGGACCCCCGTGCGGGGGGGGCGGGGGGCCGCAGTCCCGCGGGGTGTTGCGGAGCGGGGGGGACGGGCCCCGCCAGCAGCGACCTTGACCCCGGGCGGGCTCGGGCAGGGGCTGGCCCCCGGCCCGGCGCTGCGGGGGGGGGCGGAGGGGGGGTCAGCGCCCCCGGGGCGGCGGGGCCGGGCAGAGAGCGGGCAGGCGCGGCGCAGGCAGGTTTCCAGAGCGTGGGCAGGTGAGTGGGGGGGCGGAGGAAGGGGTCTGGGGGGGCTCTGCCTGCCCTCTGCGAGGGGTGGGGGGGGCTGCGCCTTGGGGAGCCGGGGCAGCGGGGGTCTCGTCTGGACCGCCCCGGTGGGGTGCTCGGCTCCAGGTCGGGGTCCGGCAGCTGCGCTGGGGTGGGTGCGGAGCCCCCCTGCCCCCCTGCCGCCCTCGCACCCTGGCCGGCAGCTGCGGCGTGCGGGTGCTTTGGGGTGCTGTACACGGATCCCTCCCTGCCCCAAAAGCCCCCCGGCCCCGCCAGCCAGCGTCCCCCCAGGCTTTGGGTGGGTCCCGTCCACTGGCACGATACCCCGGGCAGGGCCGAGTGCCGCCGTGCAGCCCCCGTGCCGGGTGCCGGCCATAGCGGGGTGCCACCGCACGCCCATCGCCTCTAGCCCCCCATGGCCTGCGGACGCCAGCCCGGTCCCCTCCTGCTCTTCTCCCGTTAACCGCCGCTGCGGCGTTCGCTGGGCCCTCACCGGCTGGGCTCCGGCAGCGCCCCCCCGGACTCGGGCCGGCAGCAGGGACCCCTCAAGTGGGGGGACTGTGCCCGTGGCTGGACCCCCAGCACCCCAACAGCTCCCTCTGGGCTCCCAGGGGCTGGGTGCTCCCACGGGGCCGGTGCTCAGCGCCCCACAGGGTTCACGCTCCCCCCGGACAGGAGAGCCGGCACGGCACGGCACGGCACAGCACGGCACAGTGCACTGCCTGCCTCACCGGCGCAGCGTTGCTGGGCAGGACGGGACGGCACTTGCCGTTGTCATCCCGCGGTGCCACATTTTGCCGGGGTGCCGGCGCTGTCAGCTGCTGCTGGTGGGGAAGGGCCGGGGCTGCCCAGGCAGCGCAGGGCAAGCGCCAGATCTGCACCGAAAGCTGCGGCGGAGGGGAGGGGATCGGCTGTGCCCATCCCCAGGGACAGCATCGGTCGCGGCCGGCTGCAGGCAGGGACGCGGCCCTGTGCCCGACTGGTCCCTCTGTCCCCAGGTCCCCCAAGGATGTGGCTGCTCTGGCTCACCTGGGCGCTGGCCGTGCTGGGCGTCACTGCCGGCTCTAGCCCCAGCCCCGGCCCCGGCCCCAGCCCCACCGTGCCGCCTCCGGACAAGGCCTCCATCTTTGCCGACCTGTCTCCGGCGGAGCTGCGGGCTGTGCGGACCTTCCTGATGAGCTGCCCGGAGCTGGGGCTGTCCCCAAGCCGGGGGGGGGCCCCTGGCCAAGAACACCCTCTTCATGGTGGAGCTGCTGCCCCCCAAGAAGCAGCTGGCCCTGCGCTACCTGGACCAGGGTGGCCCCCGGCCCCGGCGCCAGGCTCGGGCCGTCGTCTTCTTTGGAGGGCAGGCGGAGCCCAACATCACCGAATTTGCCGTGGGGCCCCTGCCCCGGCCCAGCTTTTACCGGCCGCTGCGCTTCAAGGGGGGCCGCACCGTCCCCTTCACCGCGCGGCCCATGACGCAGCTGGAGTACGAGCTGCTGCACCGCACGCTGGCGGAGGCGATGGAGCCGCTTTACCGGCTGCTGCGCGACGCCACCGGCTTCTGGTACCACAACTGCTCCCGGCGCTGCCTGACCTTCTCGGACATCGCGCCGCGGGGGCTGGCGCCCGGCGAGCGCCGCAGCTGGTTGGTGCTGCAACGCTTCGTGGAGGGCTTCTTCCTGCACCCGGTGGGGCTGGAGGTGCTGGTGGACCACCGGGACCCCGACCCGCGGCGCTGGGCGGTGCAGCGGCTCTGGTACAACGGGCAGTACTTCTCCAGCCCGCAGGAGCTGGCCGAGAGCTACGAGCGGGGGACGCTGGCGGTGGCCCGCCTGGCCGAGCCCCCGTACCGGCAGCTCTTCTCCAGCTACGAGCCCCGCGGCAGCTTCGCCACCGGCACCCCCACCGAGGTGCACGGGGCCAAGGTGTGCGAGCCCCAGGGCCGGCGGTACCGGCTGCGGGGCAACCGGCTGGAGTACGGGGGCTGGAGCCTGGCCTTCCGCCTGCGCTCCTCCGCCGGCCTCCAGCTCTTTGACCTGCGCTTCAACGGGGAGCGGCTGGCCTACGAGGTGAGCGTGCAAGAGGCCATCGCTTTCTACGGGGGCGACACGCCGGCCGCCATGCAGACCAAGTACATGGACGCCGGCTGGGGCATGGGCTCCGTCACCTACGAGCTGGCCCGCGGCATCGACTGTCCCGAGGTGGCCACCTACCTGGACGCCCACCACCTCTACGACGCCGACGGACCGGTGCGCTTCTCACACGCCATCTGCGTCTTCGAGCTGCCCACCGGCGTCCCGCTCCGCCGCCACTTCGACAGCGACTTCCAGGGGGGATTCCACTTCTACGCCGGCCTGGAGGGGCGGGCGCTGGTCCTGCGCACCACCTCCACGGTCTACAACTACGACTACATCTGGGACTTCCTCCTCTACCCCAACGGCGTGATGGAGGCCAAGGTCCACGCCACCGGTTTCATCCACGCCACTTTCTACACGCCGCAGGGCCGGCGCTATGGCAGCCGCGTCCACAGCCACGTCCTGGGCAACCTCCACACCCACCTGGTGCACTACAAGGTGGACCTGGACATCGCAGGTGCAGCCCCCCGCCGCCCCCCTGGCTCCGGGCAGGGTGCTGAGGGGTGGGACCAGACCCCACGTGTTGTTCCAAGGGTTTGGGAGCCTCGTCCTTGGGGAGCGTCGGTGTCTGGGCACCACCCGGACCCTCTGAAGATGACCCCCCCGCCCCAAGGCAGCATCTCGGTGGGGTCCCAGCCCCGTGTCCCGGTCAAGGGGCTGCCGGGTGGGCTGCCGTCTGGGGGCTGCCGGTGCACCCCGGGCGCCGCTGCCGCTCACGGCCTCTCTGCTTGCAGGCACCGGCAACAGCTTCGAGACGATGGACGTGCGCTTCGAGAACATCTCCAACCCCTGGAGCCCGGGCGCCCGCGTGGTGCAGCCCTGGCTGCACCGGGAGCCCCGCCGCAGCGAGCGCCAGGCCGCCTTTCCCTTCGGCAAGGCGCTGCCGCGCTACCTGCTCTTCTACAACCCGCGCCGGCGCAACCGCTGGGGCCACCCGCGCAGCTACCGCATCCAGCACAGCTCCCACGCCGGGCGGGTGCTGCCGCGCGGCTGGCAGGAGGAGAAGGGCGTCTCCTGGGGCAGGTGGGGCGGGGGGGTCCCCGCAGCACGAGGACGCGGCTCCTGCCAGCCCCGGCGGGCTCCGGCACGGCCAGCCCCGCTGTCTGTGCGCCGAGCCCCGAGCGTCGCCCAGCCGCTGCGGTCACGGCGCCGGGACCTTCCCCTGGCCGCACCTCGTGCCCCCGGCTGAGCCGGTCACGGTCACGGCTGCGCGGTGACCCCCGGAGAGGGTCTGGTGCCACGGGGATGCGGCCGGGATCCCTCGCCTCCCGCCAGCCCCGAGTCCCCCCTGCGCGGGTGGGCAGCGGGTGGCACGGCTGGAGGAACCCGGGCGGGGGTGGGAGAGGGGTCCTTCCCCCCGCCCCGGCACCCACGCGCGTGGGTCTGCTCCGTCCCCCGGCGAGGGGCCTGATCCTGCCCTCGCCCCCCCGCAGGTACCACCTGGCCGTGACGCGGCACCACGAGAACGAGCCCAGCAGCAGCAGCATCTACGCGCAGAACGACCCCTGGGAGCCCCTGGTCAGCTTCGAGGGCTTCATCCGCAACAACGAGACCATCGAGGACCAGGTGACAGCCCCGGGGACGCGGGGCGGCGGGACGGAGCTGGGGGGGGCCGGCAGCCCGGGCATCGCAGCCGGGGGGGGCTGGCAGAACCCGGCGGCAAGCAGTGTGGGGGGGTTCCGCCGTGCAACGCGCCAAGCCGACGGCCGCGGTTCCCTCCGCGCAGGACCTGGTGGCTTGGGTGACCGTCGGCTTCCTGCACGTCCCGCACGCCGAGGACATCCCCAACACGGCCACCCCCGGCAACGCCGTCGGCTTCTTCCTGCGCCCCTTCAACTTCTTCGACGAGGACCCCTCGGTGGCCTCGCACAGCCCCGTCATCGTCCGGCCGCTGGACCCCCCCACCTTCTCCCGGCTGGAGATCCAGCGCTGGACGCCCGACAGCCCCGGCCCCTGCGTCGACCCGCGGCCTTTCACCTACAACGGCACCTACCGGCAGGAGTGACCTGCCCCGGGGCCGGCGGTGGCCTGGGCACCCTGTGCCACGCTGGACGGAGGCGGCCGCGGGGACACCGAGGCGCAGGTGTGCCGTGCCGTGCCGTGCCACGTCCCGGGCTCAGTAAAGGCGATGCCACCCCCTCCAGCCCCGTCTCTGCCTGGGCCGTGCGGCAGCCCTGGCACCGCCGCGGGCACGGGGAGCACCGTGCCCCACCGGCAGCTGTTGCAATATTGAATGACGCCGCCGTTCAAGGTTCCCCCCCCTCCTCCCGCACCCTTCCCCTCACCTTTGCACCCCCCGGGGCACGGCCCACGTGGGGCGGGTGCTGCCGTCGCCCCCCACGCGTGGGGGAGCCCCCACCCCTTCTGCCCCGCGAGGCCCCGTCCCCCTCCCCGGCGGCGCTGGGGGCCGCAGTGGCACAGCCGTGCCGTGGCCCCGTCCCGCAGCGTAGCCGCACACAGAGCTGGGGGGTCCGTCTGGTTTATTGGGGGGCACCTACCGCGGAAGGCGACATGCGGGGCTGCGTGAGACGGCGGGTCGGGCGCGCGCGGCGCCCGGCTACGGGACGACGGCACAAACACGGCACACGCTACCAGGAGCCGGCGGGCGAGCGGGTGGGTGGGTGGGCAGCACCCCGTGGCCCTGCCCGCGCCCCCTCCCCGCCGGGGCGTCCCCCTCCCTGTGCGTGGGGTGGCACCGTGGGCTGGGACGATGCTGGGGGGGGGCTGCACCCCCCTGCCCCGTGCCACCAGCTGTGCGGGGGGAGCAGCCGGGGGGATCTGGGGAACTGGGGGTCAGCAGTGGCCGGCGAGGGGGGTCACACAGCCGGTGTGGGGAGGGGGCCGCCCCCCCCCCACCAGACACACAGCGCTGGCCCACGGGCACGCAGACGTCCCCGGCCGGCAGAGCCACCCACAGCCAGGACAAGGACGGGGACACGGCTGGGGGGGCACGCGCCCGACGCGCCTCCGCCCCACGCAGCGGCTCAGCGCACGCGGGTGTGCACATGCACATGCATGCACACACGTGCACACGCGTGCCACGGCGGGCGGGAAGCATGGCTGGGGCGAACATACATACACACGCACACGTACGCTTGGGCAGTCTGTCCCGACAGAGCAGCACGGGGGTCCCGACACAGCAGGACACCCCCCCCCATGGGACACACACAGCGTCCCGGGGTGCTGGACACGAGTACACACACACACACGTGCACACACATGTGTGCACACACACATACGGGGCAAGTGCAGGCAGGCAGACCCGCAGCACGTGGAAACACGCGTGACACACGCACACACATGTGTGCACGCCCCTGCGCAGCCCCCCCCCGCCCCCTGCCACGCTGCCGGCCCCGGGGAGGGCTCTGGCCGTGGGGCAGCACGGCCCCGGCCGGCCGGGGGTCTGGCTGGGGAAGGGGCTGCGGGGCCGTGCCCGCTGCGGCACTACGGGGAGGAGGAGGAGGAGGATGAGGAGGAAGGGGAGGCGAAGAGCAGCACACGTCCGACAGTCCTGCCAGCCGAGCCCTGGAAGCGCCGGCGCGGCGGCAGGGCGGGGGGCCTGGCCCCCCGGGTTAGGCCAGCTAACGTGGGGGTGCCGAGGGGCTCCCGCCGCCTCCCCCCCGCGAGCTGCCGGCGGCGGGAGGGATTGTCCGTGGGGGACGGCGGCCTGGAGCCCACCGGCCCGGCCAGCGTCCAGGGGACGGGGGTCCCGCGTCCCGTCGCGCCGGGGGTCCCGGCCCCGTCCCTGCCCTGCCCATTAACTCCCGGGGTCGGAGCAGTGTCTATGCAGGGTCTGTGTGTCCGGCGCGGCGGCCAGCTGTCCGGGCAGGGAGAGGCGGCGCGGCGGGGCGGCCGTCGGCTCCACCAGCAGCACCACGTCCGGTGGCGGGGGCGGCTCGTCACGGGGGTCCGGGGCACGTGGCAGCTCCAGCGGCACCGGGTAGCTGGGAACCTGCGGGAGCGATGGCAGCCGGCGTCACCGCCACGCCGGGAGCAGCCGGGCACGGGACGGGGGCTCGGTGTGCCGTGAGCCATGGGCGCCGCGCTCTGGGCTTCACCGGCGGGCAGCGGGGCTGGGGCCGGAGAATGGGGTGATGGGGTACAGTGGGGATCCTACCCCAAATCTGGGGGGGGGGGGGGGGGCTCAGCAGTGACCCCCAACCCATAGCAGAGCCAGAGAATGGGATGATGGGGTGCAGGGCGGGGGGGGGGGTGCTGCCCCAAACTTGGGGGGGGGTTGGTCCGGAGACCAGACCGTCCTCACCTGAGAGAGCGGCTGTATGGGGGTGATGGGGAGGACGGGCTGCAGCGGACACGGGGGTCCGGGGGGTTGGTGGGGGGACGAAACCGTGCTGTAGGCGGGCGGCACCAGCGCGGCCTGACGCTGCAGCAGTTGCATGATGGAGCTGATGTCCGTGGCCATGCGGGTCTCCAGCCTGCGGACACACGCGCGTCACGGCGTGCGCAGGGCGTTGCACGCCGCGAGGCAGCACGACCCCATGGGAACCCCCCCCCAATCGCCCCCGTTGGGGGCGATTGGGGGGGGTTCCCATGGGGTCGTGCTGCCCCTGCCAAGCCCTCCCCCCCCCCCCAAAAAAAATGACCTGTTGAGTTGCTTCTGGAGCAGGTCGAGACGCGTCTCCACCTCGGAACGTTGGCGACGGCTCATGGACGGCAACGGGATGCTGAGGGCGGCGTGTGCCGGGATGGTGCAACGCGGCAGCTCCTGGTACTGCCGTCCCCGGCTCTCCCCCCAGAAGCTGAAGATGTTGGAGACCCCCGAGAAGGCTCCTGTAAGTGGCGGGGTGGGGGGGGGGGGAAACATCAGCGCCGTTAGGGTCTCCCAGCAGGCACGGAGCAGGGATGCAATGGGGGATGCATCGCAGCAGGCACAGAGACCCCCCCCCCCCCCCACAAACACAAGCACGGAGTGGGGGTGCAAAGGCATGGAGGGGTGCAGGGGCAATGGGGCAGGGCATGGGATGGGGGTTTGGGGGGGGACACACAGGCAGAGCTACCGGGATGGGGGTTTGGGAGCCGCTCGGGGGTCTGCAGAACCCTGAGCAGGAAGCGGAGACACCCCCCCAGCCCCCCCCGAGCCCCCCCATCCCGTCCCTGTCCCCACCTGAGAGGGGGTTGCACATGTCGCTGCCCTTGCGCTCTTCGGCCTCGGCGGGCGCGGGCACCTCGCCGCCCGGGCGGGCGCTGCGGAAGGGGGAGAGCGCGGCGACCCCCGGCCCGGGCGCGGGGGGCTCGTCCTCGTCGCTGGAGGGGGAGCTGGAGGGTGAGCTGGAGTGGCAGGGCTCCCACTCGGCCGGCCCGCGCGGGGCCCCCGGTGCCTGGCAGCTCCTGCCCGGACGCAGCGCCTTCTGCCCGCTCCGCAGCTCCCCGGCGCTGGCAGCATCTGCGGGGGGACAGGCAGGCCCTGGGTCATGACGGCCCCTCGGGACCCGGATGCCCCCCCCCCCTCCCCTTCTGGACCCCCGCACCCACCTTTCTCGGTGCGCCGGCGGAAGGAGAGCTTGCGCTTTCGCAGGCGGTTGAAGCCGCTGTCCAGTTCGTCGCTGCCCGGGGAGCCGGGGATCATGTTGGTCTGGGGGGGGGGGGGAAGTGAGACTGGGGGGGCTGCTGGAGCCCCCACCCCGGGCTGGCAGCCACTGGGGCAGCAGGAAACTGCCTGAGCAGGAGGGGGGGGGCGATGCCGGGGGGGGCTCGGCGCGGTGCCTCCCCCCAGCCAGGCGGTGCTGGGGACCATCCCGTGGTGACCGTCCCGCATCCCTGAGCAGCCCCCGTGCCAGGTGTCCCCCCCTCGCTCAGGACCCCCCCCAGCCCCAGCAGGACGGGTGCCCCCCCCAGCCCCTCACATCGCGCAGGTTGAAGGTGATCTCCAGGCTGGACCAGAAGTGGTCGGAGAACTCGGGGTACATGTCCAGCACCTCCAGCAGGTCCTCGCGGTGGATCTTGTGCAAGTCGCAGTAGGTCAGCGCCCGCACGTCCGCGTTGGACTTCCCTGGCCGCGCGTACAGGTTCAGCGGCTCCCCAAAAATGTCGTTCTTCCCTGGGGAGGGGGGTCGAACGGGGGGGTGTCAGCCCACGGGATACCACCCCCCCCCCCCGCCGGTTCCCCCCCCCGGACCCCGGGGACTCACCCAGGATGGCCACCACCACGTCCCCGCGCAGGATCTCGATGGAGCCGCGGGAGATGAAGTAGAGGGCGGTGAGGACGTCCCCGGCGTGCACCAGCGTGTCCCCGGGGGGGGCGTGAGTGGTCTTGAACTTCATGGCCAGGGCGCGCAGGCAGCCCTTGGTGGCCCCCTTGAAGGGCTTGCAGTTCTGCAGCAGGCTGCGGTTCAGGTGCAGGCAGATGTCTGCCTGCAGGCACTCGGGGAAGCCCTTCAGCACCTGCGGGACACGGGGGGGGGTGTCACGGGGTGGGGGCCGGGGGGAGCCGCAGCGGGGGTGCTGCGCCGCCGTCCGTCCGTGCGCTCACCGCGTTCATGTCGATGCCGTTGGTGTAGGACCAGGCGTGCTGGAAGTACTCCTCCAGGCGCTGGCGCAGCGGGTTGGGGATCTGGTGGAAGCGGATGAACTCGCGGACGCGCAGCATCTGGGTGTGGTAGCGCGCGGTGCCCGAGTACAGGCGCTGGATGATGGCCGACACGTTGCCGAAGATGCTGGCGTACATCAGGGCTGCGGCGGGGCGAGCGCGGTGAGGGGGCAGCGCTCCCCCAGACCCCCCCCCCCCATCCCACCGGGGCCGCCCATCGTCATGGGGGCACGCCTCCGCAGATGTGACCCCCCCCGCCCCGAGCAGCCCCGCACACGCGTGTGAGCTCACGCGCAACCCCCAGCCCCACAGCGCTCGTCCTGCCCCCGGCAGTCACGGGGGGTCCCGCGGGGCTCCCCCCGCCCTGGAAACGCGGCCTTTGCACCCGCACTCACCATTGTGCACACACCTGCACCCATGAACGCACCCGCTCACACGCACGTACGTCTGCAGGTGCACGGCGAACTCTCAGCGCCGCGCACGACGGGCCCGCGCACACGCAGAGCCGTCTCACGGACGTGCTCCGGCTCCATCGCACGCTCACACGCGCACGCTCACGCGCACAGGCACAGCAGCGCGTGCTGGCACACGGGCACTCTCGCGCCCGCGCGCGCACGCACGCTCTATCACGCGTATCCGTGCTGACGCCCTCACACGCGGACTCACGCGCGTGCCCTCCCCGCCGGCGCCGGGCGCACGCCGGGGCACTCACAGCCGATGAGCATGACGCAGATGGAGAAGATCTTCTCGGAGTTGGTGTTGGGGGAGACGTTGCCGAAGCCGACGCTGGTCAGGCTGCTGAAGGTGAAGTAGAGCGCGGTGACGTACTTGTCCTTGATGGTGGGGCCGTAGAGGGGGTTGCTGGCGTTGAGGGGCTTGCCGATCTGGTCGCCCAGGGAGTGGAGCCAGCCGATGCGCTGCCCCTCCACGTTGCCGATGGCGTACCAGATGCAGGCCAGCCAGTGGGCGATGAGGGCGAAGGTGCACATCAGGAGGAAGAGCACGGCAGCCCCGTACTCCGAGTAGCGGTCCAGCTTGCGGGCCACCCGCACCAGGCGCAGCAGCCGCGCCGTCTTCAGCAGCCCGATCAGGGTGGTGGTCTGCGGGGGAGCGGGCCGCGGACGGGGTCACCGAGGGCTGCCGCAGCCGAGACCCCCAGCCAGCCCCCCCGAAGGGTAGGGGGGTGTCCCCGCCCCAACCCGGGAGCCCCGTTCCCCCCGCGGGCGAGGGCAGCCCTGCCGCCTGCAGGGACCCCCGTGCCCTCCCCGGGGAGACACACCCCCCCCCCGCCTCCCCACCGGCACAGGAGCAGGCAGAGCAGGCAGCAGGCAGCAACCAGGTCCAGCCCTCCCGCTGCCCCCCACCCGCTGCCCCCCGATTTGGGCACCCCCAGCCCCACCGGTGCAGGGGGGCCCCATGCCAGCCCCCCGCCACGCACGCCCCGGCCCCTCTCCTCGCTTCAGGCCCAGGTGCCCCCAGCGCCGCCACTGCGGCAAAGCCCCCCCCGGTGCTGGGGGGTCACGCAGAGCCACGTGGCAGGGAGGGGGTTAAACCTCCCCCCGCTGAGCACGGACCCGCTCCATCGCTGCTGGGGCACGGGGGTCCCCCAGGGCCAGACCCAGATTCGCTCACAGCTGCGCTCAGCACCACGTGCTGCCCGCACCCGCCCCGGCACCCACCGCCCCGGCACCCACCGCGGCACCACGGGTACCCGGCCCCGGCCTGGGGGTGCATGTGGGACTCCTGTGCATCGCCCGAGGGAGGACCCAGCACCGAAACAGCACCCAGCCCAGCCAGGGCACGGCGCAGCCGATGCCAGCACAGCACCGCGGCACGGCGGCACGGCAGCAGGTACCTCCTCAGAGCCGGAGCCGAAGATGAGCAGGTCGAAGGGGATGGCGGCGACCATGTCGATGAGGAACCAGCCCTTGAAGTAGTGGATGGCGATCTTGGCGGGGTGGCTGACCACCTCCTCGTTGGAGTTGACGTAGGTGGTGCGGAAGTTGATGAGGATGTCGATGATGAACATGATGTCCACGATGAGGTCGACCACGTTGAGGGGGCTGCAGGAGTAGCCGCAGGTGTGGCGTCGGGCTTCCTCCTGGTCGTTGAGCAGGAAGGCGGCCGAGTAGGGGGTGAAGATGGCCGTGTAGATGACCAGCAGCAGGATGAGCCAGTCCCACACCGCCTTGAAGGGGCTGTAGTGCAGGATGGTCCATTTGTGGATGCGCGGCGCCTGCAGCTTGTACTCCGGGAGGACGTCGGCGCCCAGCGACAGCACCTGGGCGGGCGGGCAGGGGCTCAGCTCCTGCACCCCCCGCCGCCCCGAGGCCCCCCCCACCCCACCCCGAGCAGGGGCTGCCCCCGCCAGCCGCAGGCAGAGCACCCCTGGGGCGGGGGCCGCTCCGGTGGGTACCGGCGGCCCAAGGATGCTCTGGGGCGCGGCGGGACCCCCGGAGCTGGCGAGGAGGGATGCGGAGGGGACGGCTGGCAGGCACGGCCGGGAGAAAGCCGCCCCACACCGCGGAGCTGCCCCACGTGCCTTCTCCTGCCCCACAGACGCCGCCCGCGTGCGGTTCCCACTGCAAACACTCGCACCTCCCCGCACAGAGACGACGCTGCCCTCGGCCGAGACGTTTCCCTGCAACCCCCCGGCCGAGTCACCCCCACCCCGTGCCACCCCCGAAGTGCAGCAGCCGCCGCGGAGCTCTGCCCGGGCTCCCCAGCCGTGCGGAGCCCTGCTCCAGCGGGACCCCGGCGCAGCTGCTGCCAGAGCAGGGCCGGCAGCCCCGGAGGCGCACGGTGACGCAGCTGCGGGCTGGCACGGGCGCCCCGTCCCATCCCCGTGCCAGTCGGCCGGGCACAAGCGCCACGGAGCCCCTGCCGCCCCCACGCACCGTGGGGCTGCGCCGTGGGGCCGGGGCTGCTGCCAGGCGGGTCCCTGCCCTGCTCGGGGAGTGGGACCCCTGCGGCGGGGACAGGGGGGGCAGCAGGTGCAGCAGGTACAGCGGGTGCAACGAGTGCAGCAGGTGCAACAGGTGCAGCAGGTGCAGTGGGGGCAGCGGGGGCAGCGGGGGCAGCGGGGGCAGCGGGGGCAGCAGGTGCAGTGGGGGCAGCGGGGGCAGTGGGGGCAGCGGGGGCAGTGGGGGCAGCGGGGGCAGCGGGGGCAGTGGGGGCAGCGGGTGCAACGAGTGCAGCAGGTGCAACAGGTGCAGCAGGTGCAGCGGGGGCAGTGGGGGCAGTGGGGGCAGCGGGGGCAGTGGGGGCAGCAGGGGCAGCGGGGGCAGCGGGGGCAGCGGGGGCAGTGGGGGCAGCGGGGGCAGCGGGGGCAGCGGGGGCAGCAGGTGCAGCGGGTGCAGTGGGGGCAGCGGGGGCAGCGGGGGCAGCGGGGGCAGCGGGGGCAGTGGGGGCAGCGGGCACAGGGGGGTGCAGGGAGCTCCCCCAGCCTTGGCAGGACTCTGCCAGGCCGGGATGGGCAGGCAGTGCCCATGGAAATGAGGGCTGGCGTGCAAACGCCTCCGCTGGGTATTTACCTATGGGGGGCACAACCCCCCCAGGTGCTGCCCTGGCTGCCCCCGGGCATCTCCCTGCCCCCAGCACTTCCACCCCCCCCAGCCCTCCAGCATCCCACAGGGCCGCTGCCCACCCCAGCCCTGCTGCGCGCGCACACACACACACGCGTGTGCGTGCACACGCACAGCCCCAGCAAGGGGGTCCGGGGGCACGGCAGTGCCCCAGCAGCTGCGCCCGTCCATCCCGGCCGCCTGGCACGGGGATTAGATGTACCGGGCACGGGACGGGGGGCACCGACTATAAATAGGGCCCGGGCGAACGGGCGCCGTGGGGCAGAGGGGCCCTCCAGTGGGGAGAGGGTCCAGGCAGGGGCAGCCCCGCAGAGCAGGACCGGGCTGGGCACGGCACCGGCCCCACGGCACCCGCTCACAGCGGCTGCGGGGCTCGGGCAGCCCGGGGGCTGGTGGCCACCGGCCGCCTCCGACGGCTCCGCACAGAGCCCTGGGCACCCGCAGGCTGGGAGCCGGGGCGATGCCAAGCCCTGCCGTGCCCCCCGACCGGAGAGAGACCCGGCACCGCCTGGGAGCACGACCCGGGGGTCCCCGGGAAGGGGGGGCCCTCCCCACACCCCCGTGAGAGGCCTCACCACACACAGCCCCGAGGCACAGGTGAGGGGCTCCAGGGCCGACCCGCAGCCCCTGCCCACCGCCTCACCGCGGCCGGGGGCCACGGTCCCTGCACCCACCCGGGCCACGGCTCGCACCCGCCGGCCGCGCCGCAGCATCTGCGCCACGAGAGCAGGAGAGCGCGGCGGGGGCGCAGCTGCCCCTGGGTCCCATCCAGCCCCCCAGCCCCGGGGGGTGCACCACTGCCGGGGGGTGTGGGGGGGTCCCCGGGCCATGCCGCCCAGGGGGGCTGTGGGGCACGTGCCGAGCCGGGGGCAGAGCGAGAGGCGGCTTTACGTAACCACCCGAAACCCCGAGCCGGCGGCAGCTGGGGGGACGGAGCCTGAGCCCGCCCGTGGCCACCGCCAGGACACGGGGCCCCCAGGGTGGGCACGGCCCCCAACCCTCCTCTCTCCCGCGTGGCAGCACCCACACCCCCCCCCCCCCCCCCAGAGGGGCACGGCCGTGCCGGACCCCCTGCCCGCAGGCTGGGCTGGGCAGGGAGCGGCAGCACCGGTACCTTCTCCTCCTGGCTCTGCCCCGTGGCGCGGGCGGCGTCGCTGTCAAGGCACAGGCAGGTGCCGCAGAGGGAGATGCCGGGCATGGGTCCTGCTCCGGCCCGGGGGGGCGCGGCGGGGGGGCCCGGCAACTCCTGGAGCAGCTGCAGGAGCGACGCCAGCATCCTCACGGCCGCCGGCAGGGCCGGGCCCAGACCATGGTGCGCCGGCGGCACTCACCCCCCGCCGCCCGCCCGCCGGCTGCCCCGCGGGCACCGGGGACACGGCCCACGGCCGGCGGACCCCGCGCCCATCCCGTCGCCCCCGCCGGCACCCGACGCCCCTCCGGCCTGGCCGAGCACGGCAGCCGGGCACCCCTCGGTGGGACGGCGTCGGCGGGAGGAGAGAGCAGCGGCGCGGCGGGAGGCGGC
Organism: Balearica regulorum gibbericeps; assembly: GCF_011004875.1. Taxonomy (NCBI): domain Eukaryota; kingdom Metazoa; phylum Chordata; class Aves; order Gruiformes; family Gruidae; genus Balearica; species Balearica regulorum. The sequence goes on from NC_046185.1 coordinate 168,125,890, forward strand.
GGGCGGGAGCCACGCACCACCGGCAGCCGAGAGGAAAATTATTGGGGCGGAAATTTTTCCCAGCCTGCTCCGCTCCCACCGCCACAGCCAGGGCTGCCCCCCCCCCCCGGCTCGGCCCCCGCCCGCCCCTTAACCCCTCCGACACTCGGGGTGTCCGGCGGCCTGGCGTGGCACGACGCGGCACGTGGCGGCACGCCAAAGGGCTTGGCGTGGCTCGGTGACCCGGCACGGCGTGGAGCCCCCGCAGCGGGGACCCTGGTGCAGCTGGGGATGAGGCGGGGGCGGGGGGAACAGCCCAGGCGGCAGCTGCCTCACCGCAGCACGAGGTGGGACGCGTCCCGGCCCCATCGGCAACCCTGCGGCCGTCCGGGCACCGCGCTGGTGCCGGCACCTGCACCTGGTGTGGGGGGAAGCCGCCCAGCTCCGTGGCGGTGAGCAAGACGTCACGGTGCGCGTGCACACCACGAGTGCACTGCGCACACGCCACGAACACGCCACGAACACGCCGTGAGCACTCAGCTTGTGCGGTGCTCACGGGCCGGGGAACGCTGCTCCCGTCCTGCCAGCTCAGCCGAAACGTCCCCCGCTCCTGCTGCCACCCCCACCTTGGGACGTGGGGCAGGAGGGGACATCCCGGGGGGACACGTGGCCCCGCCATCCCCCCGTCCCCAGCCTCGGTGGCCTCGTGGGGTGCTGCCGCGCCTGGGGCAGAGCCTGGGGACGTGGCGCAGCGCCGCGGGAAGAGCCGTGCCGATGCGCCGGCAGCGCCAGGGACGCGTGGTGACGGCGCTGGGGACGCACCGCGGTTCCCGTCAGCCCTGACTCACCCGCTGCCACCCACGCGCAGGGGTTTCCCGCTGGCACCCGCGTCCCCACGCGCTGCGTGACGGGGAGGGACGAGGCCACGCGCGTGGCACGCGCGGTGGATGGTCCCAGCGGCGTCGGCACGGGGGGGGGGCTGCACGCCAGAGCAGCGCGGGGGGCATTTGAACCCCCGAGCACCCCCTGCGTGTCCCCAGCGTGCCACCCCCGGGCGGGGGGGGGGGAGGGGAGCAGGGGCACGCGGGGTCACGCTGCTGCGGGGTCATACGGGGTCACGCTGCCGCAGGGGCACATGAGGTCATGGGTACCGTGGGGACACGGGGGTCAGGGTGCCGGGGGGGCACAGGGGTCAGGCACCCTGGGGACGCGTGGGGCAGGGGCACGGGGGGGACACAGGTACCGCGGGGCAGAGCCCCCAGGCTCAGGCTCCAGCACCCCTCAAGGCTGGGGGGGGCTTGGGGGGTCCCGGCCGTGCACCCCAGCCCCGCAGCCCACACGGCCCCGGCCCCGCTGCCCCTTTAAGCCGCGGCTCTGCCAGCCCGGCTCCATTTTTAGCCGGGGCAGGGGGGGCAGTGGGGGGGGGGGGTGCCGGGGGGGGGCGGGGGGGGGCGGCTCCAGCATCCACCCGGCTCCTGCCTCTAAAATTAACCCAGCTGCCGCGCCAAATTGGGACAAATCCCTGCCTGCAGCGCGGGCAGCGCAGGCAGGATGGGCAGCACGGGCAGGGCCGCACGCTGTCGCCCCCCAGGGCCCCCCCCCAGCTCCATGCCCCCACCTGGCACCCCCGTCCCCCTCCGCCGCTCACCCGGCCGCCCCGGCCCCTCGCTCACCCACAGCCCCTGTGTGGGGCCGGGGGCAGGACGGGCCCCCCCCGGGGGCAGATGGCAGCGGAGGGCACCCAGGTGCAGAGCCTGGGCTGGGGGGGGCACAGGGAGAGACCCCGGACCCCCAGGGCCCCCCCGCCACCGGGGCACCACGGGCTTCTTCCCCGAACCCCGGCACGCGCCGACCAGCCGGACCCCACGGGCTGGACCCATGGGAGGGGGCACAGGCCCTGCGCCCACATCCCACCCGCACCCCCCCCCGTGACCCCCGTTCGGGGGAACCCCCGGCCCTGCAGGCAGCTGAGAAGGGACGGAGAGGGAAGAGGCGCCGTCAGCCCCACGGGACACCCCCCGCCCCATCGGTGCCCCCACAAATACACCCCCGGCCACCCGCCCCCCCCAGCGCGGCCCCGTCCCAGCCCCAAGGCCCCGCAGACCCCCAGGGGGGGGCAGCTCCGGCACCCCCATCTCCTGCTGCCAGCCCCCGCCCCTCACAGCCCCCCAGCATCGCTGGGGGACAGCGGCACCCCGATGGGCTCCGACACCCTGCCCTGGGGACAGCCCCAGCCCCCCCACGCAACGCGAGGCTCGGGGGTGGCGTGGCGAGGGGCTGGGGACTCCCCGGCACGTGCGGCACACCTCCAGCGGGCACGGCCGCCCATCCCGGCGCCCGGCACCGTGGCAGACCCGCACCCATCACAGGAGCGCCCGACCCCCCGGCTGGCGCAGACCCCCGGCCCAGACCACGCGCCCGCAACGGGGCCGACACGTGGCGACATCCCGGCCCCCGGCTGCGGGCAGCCACGCCGGCCCGGCAGGGCACGATGCCACGCCAGTGACGCCGACAGGCAGCGGGACCGCTTGCGGCGACACAACACCTATCAGTCACCGTGACACAGATACCGGCGGTGCCGACACTCAGTGACACGTACACCGCCCCGGCGCAGGCACGCGGCACCTCGCGCTCGCGGTGACACGTACGCCGACACCTGCTGTGACACTGGCACCCGACACCCAGCCCGCACACCCGGAGACACCCGGCGCGGCACCTGCCGTGACCCAGACACCCGCGCCCACGGGGCGCAGCCCCCTCGCTGCTGCAAATACCCCGACCCGCGGCCGGGGGCCACCCCCAGCACCCCCCAGCACCCCCAGCCACCCAGCACATGGGTGCACCCGCACCCTGCTGTGACCCAGCACCCCGACGCCCCGAAAACCCCCGCTCCGGCAGCCCACTGCCCGCAGCGCTGCCAGGCCTGCGCTGACACCAGCGCTCGCGGTGACACCGCGCGCCCGTGGCAAAACCGCCCGGCACCGAGACCCGGCAGGCGCTGACGCACCAGCACCCCCGGCCCCGAGCAGAGACCCCCACCCCCCCCGCAGAGACCCAGGGGCCCCCAACACCCGCCCTGACAGACACCCCAAACCAGACACCCAGCACCCGCACTGGTACCCACACACCAGCGCCAACACCGGCACTCAACACCCGCTGGTACCCAACACCCGCACCAGCACCCAACAACTGCACCAGCAGATACCCAACAGCCGCAGGCACCCAACACCGGCACCCACCCAACACATGCCCAGGTACCCACACACCAGCGCCGGCACGGCCACCCAACACCGGCACCGGCAGACACCCAACACCAGCAGGTTTCCAGCACCCTCCGGCACACCCAACACCAAACCACCGACACCGACCGCGCGCTGACCCCAGCATCCGCGGTACCAAACACGGCAGCGCTGCCCAGCGCCGGCAGCACCCACGCCAGTGCTGACGGGGTCTCGGCACCCTCGGGGACACCCAAAGCAGGACAGCCACTGACACCCACGGCCCGCAGTGCCAAGGGTGCCCCGCAGCTGCAGCAGCCACCACGGGTGCAGGTGCCCAACACCCGCCGTGACACCCGTCACCCTCGCAGGTACCGGCGTCGGCGTCACCCGACACGCTCCCCACCACGGCAGGCACCGACCACCGGCAAGGCACCGGCACAGCCGGCCAGAGAGACGCCTGGCCGCCCCGGCAGCGTGCGCGGCAGGCGCTGCAGTGGGGGGGACACCCCGACGCCCGACTGTCCCCACCTCGGCGGCGGTGGCCGGTACTCACAGCATTGAGCTGCGGCAACGGTGCAGCTCCCTCGGCAGCCCCCGACATGGACGCCGGGGACGGGTGGCCACCCCGCGCTGGGAGGCAATGCAGGCACCCCGCTGCAACAGCACGGCGGCAGCACCGACACCCCGCGGCGCCGGTGGCAGGGTGGGGTGACGAGCCCCGTGACAGGGTGACGTCCCCATGGGGCGGTGCACCCGCCCCAGCACCCGACCCCCACCTCGTGACGCAGACACGGAGCGGCCCCGGCGCTGACCCACGCCGCCCCACGCCGCCCCACACCGCCGCAGCCGCGTGCCGTGCCGCAAGCCACCCGTCGATGGGATAGCCGTGGGGACTGCGCTCTGGGGACACGGGGACACGGCAACCTCCCGACGCCACCCCGGCCGCAGCACCTCGCCAAGCAGCCACGCAGCAACACCCCTTGCCACGGCCACAACTACGCAACAGCCGCCACGGCGCAGCCAGACGCCGTGCCGAGCCCGGCCGTGGCACCGGGCAGGCAGCAGGGTGCCCGTGGGTGGGCGATGCCCCCCGCCAGCCCCGCTCACGGCACCCACGGCGTTTGGCTGGAGCCCAGCCGATGCGGTGGCTCCGGCGGCTCCCGGCTCTCCGGCCCCATGGCCACGGACACTCGGGACGCTCAGCCCCCCCCCCGCTCCGTCCCCCCCATCCTGGCCCACGGGGGGGGGGCTCCAGCCCAGCGCGGGAGCGACCCCCCGGACCCCACGTCCACTTGCGGCGGGACGAGCCCCAGGAGTCTGTTCCCTCCGTGGGGGGAAGGCGGCCGCCCCCGCCGCGACCCCCCGCACGTGGCTGTGGCCCGCAGAGCCGCGGGCCCGGGGGTCGGGGGGCTCCGGGAGGCTCCGGGGGGTCGGGGGGGTTCCGGGGGTCGGGGGGCTCCGGGGAGCTCCGGGGGGTCGGGGGGCTCCGGGGGTCGGGGGGGTTCCGAGGGTCGGGGGGGCTCCGGGGGGCTGCGGGGCGGCGCAGTTCGGGGCAGCCGGTGCCGTCGGGGCGGGCACGCGGAAGGGGACCCCCCACCCCCCCGTCCCCCCCCGCCCCCCCGTACCTCCTGTGCCACCAGGCTGGAGATGCGGACGGCGCGGCGGACCCGGCCGCTCTTGCGGTCCCCGTCGGGGCGGTCGCCGCTGTCTCGCCGCGCCGGGGCCATGATCGCGATCAGCGGGGGGAGCCCCGGCACGCGCCCCCGCCCCCCCTCCCCGGCCCGGCCCCGAGCTGGCGGCAGATGGAGCGGGGCGGGAGCCCCCCCAGCACACACACACACCCCCCCCCCCCCCGCCGCCCGCCTCCGCCGGTCCCGCTCCCCGCCCGGCAGCCGCCCCCTCCTCCAGCCTCCGCCACTCCCCGCGGGCCCGTCACGCCGCGGGGAGGGACCGGGAACACCCCCGCGGGGAAACTGAGGCACGGGGGGGGGGGGGGGGGGGAGCGTCACTCCCTGGGGTGCCCCGCGCCCCGGCTGCCCGCCCCCAGCCCGGCAGCTGCTGCCTGCGGACCCCCGGCACCCCCGGCACCCCCGAGCCCCGCGGGGACGGCCGCCCCGACGGGGAGCTGGAGCCGGCCTGCTGCACCGGCACCGGGCCGAGCCCCGGGGGCTCCGCGGGCAGGGCAGGCAGCCCCGGGCTGACTCACGGCACCGCCGGCTCCCGCTGGCCCTGGCTGCCGCCCAGCCCTGGCAGGGCCCCCGCCGCGCCTGCCCAGCGCCCCTGCCCGCACCCCGCCGCCCGGCACAGGGGCACCCTGCGGCCTCACCCAACGGGGGCCAGCGGGGCCGGAGCTGCTCCGGCAAGTGGGGGCCTCCCCGCGCCCCCCGCTCTTACTCCCACCCGCCATCGAGCCCCCGGCCCGCAGCAGCTCCCGGTGACGCCCCCCGGTCAGCGGCACCGCGGGGCACCCACCGGCCACCAACAGACGGGCCCAGCTCAGCCCCCCCGGCCTCCACCATGCCCACGGCCGGCAGCGGCACGTGCTCCGTCGCCACGCCGTGCCCGAGAGCAGCTCCCACCCGTGCCGGTCACAGCCAGCGCGGTGCCGGCAGCACCCAGCCCCAGCACCATCCTGGCCTGCGGCGGGCAGGGGTCCCTGCTGGACCGGGCCGGGGGTCCCCAGGGCTGCCGGGAGCAGCATCCATCCCTGCGGGGCAACGCGGCCTCGCGCCGCCTCAGCCACATCACCCGGCACCAGCCACCGGCCCGGCGTGGCCGGGCTGGCACAGCGCGGTTAGCCATGGCTGGTCGGCAGGCCCCAGAGCGCGGTGACCTTGACGGGAGCTGCGGGAGCAGGCGGCGCGCGGGCTCCTTTGGCTGCCGTCACTGCGGATGATTCACGGTGCCGCTGCCTGGAAGCCCCGGCCCCCCCAGTGCCGCCAGCCCGGTGGCTCACCGCGCCCGAGCCGGGGCTGCCCCACCACCCGCTCTCAGGGTCCTGAGCGTGGCGGCCATCCCCGCGCCGCCCGACAGCTGCTCACACCCGCCTGCTCCCTGTGCCACGCCGGCACCCGCTCTGCCACGCCGGCACCCAGCATCCCCCGGCGCCTCTGTCCCCCCCGCCAGGCTCTGCCACGGCAGGCACGCACCAGGCAGCGGGTGCCTCGGCGGGGACCCCCATCCTGCACCCGGGAGGCGGCGGGTGCTCCCACCCCGGGGCGCCCAGCATGGCCGGGGCCCGGCTGCGCCCCTCACCCCGGCACCGTGGGGCAGGGCCAGCCTCGTCAAGGGCAGCCGCGTCCCCCCGTCTGCCGGGCGCTGTGCGGCGATGGCGGTTACGGGCAGGAGGGAATGACCGAAGCTCGGTGCAGGCAGCTGCCTGCCCGCACAGCAGCAGCCGCCACAGCATCAGAATTAATTAATTACACAGCAAAGGCAATCAGGATGCTTGGCTCGTTAGCCTGCTGGAGAGGAACAGGGAAGGCCAGCCGGCGCGTGGCAAGGGGTGGGGAGGTGGGATTGGGGTGGGTGCCCAGCCCTGCGCCCACGGGGCCCCCCACCCCGCAGAGGGGCCCCCCACCCCGCAGAGGGTCCTGCGGCTGCCCCGGCACCCAGCCAGGGGAGCGGGGCCGGTTCCCCACCCCAGCACTCCCCGGAGAGGAGCCCCAGCAGCAGGGCCGAGAGCTCCCTGTGGGAGCGGGGGGTCCCAAACGGGCCCCCCCTCGCGTGTGCGAGCAGACGGTGCAGTGGCGGGGGGGCCGGGGCTGCTCAGGGACCAGGAGCGCGGGCAGATGCACCCGGGCAGCTCCATCCCCCGCCAGCTGCCGGGGTCCCCGGGGAGAGGGCGACGGCGCGGGGCTGCCCGGGGGGGCTCGGGGACAAGGCCGAGGGCGCGGGGAGAGGGTCCCGCTCTCCCCAGGACCCCGGGGCAGCAATCCTGGCAGGGACGGACGGGGGTCTCGGAAGCCCACCGGCCCCCAGCGGTGCTCAGTTCATTAGCGGGAGCCGGAGTCAGGGTGTAATTAAGCAGCAGCCTGCTGCCCGCAGCCAGATGGCAGTTACACAACGTGCCAAGGATTAGCTGCCACCGCCAGCCCCCCGGCACCCCCGGCGTGGCCAGCCGCGGCGAGCTGGCGGCACGGGGCAGGCTGCCACAACACCGGCCTGGGACGGAGCCAGGGCCGAGGGGTGCCTCAGGCTGGGGGGGTGCCTGTCCCACGCTCCTGCTGGGAACCCCCTGGGCACCCTCTGTGCTGCGCGGGGTCCGTCCCAGCCACGTGGCACCCTGCCGTGGCACCCACCACCCCAGCACAGGGAGCGCCACGGCCGGGACCACCCTGGCCGATCCCCCCTGAGGAGGGTGACAGGGACCCTCCTGATCCCACGGGGCGGGGGACAACGGCCACCCAGCACAGCCAGCGTCACACCACGCTCGAGCCGGCCCCGCTGGCACCCCACCGGGCAGGGGCACCCCGGGAACCCAGCCGTGTCCTCATCACCCCCCTGCAGCCCCCAGCACCTCGCAGCACCTCCCTGCGAGCCCCAGCATCACCCCGCGAGCCCCGGCATCGCGCTCCGAGCCCCGGCGCCTCCCGGTGCGCTCTGGCAGCCAGCCGCTGTGAAAGCATCGTCTGGGCTCTGCCATGCCCCGAGCAGCGCCCGGCCACCACCTCCGGCACCCGCGGGCTCACCTGGGTGACCTTCTCGGTGACGTTGTGGGTCCGGTCCTTCAGCTTGGTGGGGGCGATGATCTCCTTCTCGCCGGGCGGCGCGGCCAGGAAGGCGTCCGCCTTGAAGTCCACGAAGTTGAGGGTGATCTGGGGGATCTTGCTGATGGCCCGGTAGCGCATCAGGTCCGAGTCGGAGGTGGAGTTCAGCAGGGTGCTCCGGACGTTGTTCATGGCCCCTGGGCGGGGGGACCGTCACCACGGGGGGGCCACAGCCCCGCTGTCCCCCGGGGTGGGGGTCCCGCAGCAGGCGAGGGGAGCGGGGGGGGCGGGGGGAGGCCCCCCAGCCGGGCCCGGCAGCGTGCTATCATTTACCGTGAACGTAATTATTTCCCCCTTCCCTAACGGGCTTAGCGGGATGGGGGTTAACGAGGCAACTGCTGCCCGCTCGGCGCTGCCAAGGGCATCAGGGGCTGCGGCAGGTGGGGGGCAGCGGGACGGGCTGGGGGGGCGTGAGCCCCCCGGTCCCGCATGGCAGGAGGCCGGTGAGCCAGCCAAACCGGGGCGGCCGTGGGGCTCCCTGCCGGGCGCAGGGGGGTCGGTGCCGTGCGGGGGGCTTGGAGCTGCCGCAGCCCACCCCTCGCTGGGTGAGGGACGGGGGGGGACCCCACCGGGCGCCAGAGCCGCCGGCAGCACGGAGCATTACAGCGATGAGGAGCCTGACAGTGACGAGTGCCACCATGGCCATGCCGGCACCGCTGCCAAGCCGGCGGCGGCTCCCTCCGGCTGCGGCTGACAGCTGCCCCAGCGACCTGCGCGCCAGGAGACGGCCCCGGCCCTAACGAGCTGCCAGCACTAATGACTTCACCCCACGGCCGCACGCTGCGGCGGGGCGAGAAGCTGCGGGTCGCCAGCGCTGGTGCGTGCAACGCCCACGGTGCGCCGGCGGGGCCGTACCGGTGCTGGAGCCGCGGTGCATGCTGGCGCCGGTGCTGGCGTGGCGGTTGTGGCAGCGCTTGTCACCCTCGCCCTTCATGGTCTCGATGTCGTCGACGGAGGAGGCGCGGCGCACGCTGTGGACGCTCTCGCGGGAGCGGCTCCGCGCCAGGCTGCAGTTGGAGAAGGCGGCATGCAGGGCCAGGCGGTCGGCGCGCGGCGAGGAGTGGGTGACGGGCGGCTCGGGGGGCTCGTCCCCCATCAGCGCCGCCTGGTCCTCGGGCTGGGCGCCCCCCGGGCAGCTGGGCTCCAGCGAGGACGTGGCTTCCTCGGGGCCGGAGTCGCTGCTCTGCTTGGAGAAGTCCACGACGACGGCGTCGGGCGGCTCCTGCGGCAGCGACTGCTTGCTGCCCGCCAGCGCCAGCAGCGCCGGCAGCTTCAGCCGGAAGGACTTGCTGCGCCCTGACGGAAGAAGGGGCAGGTTGGGGTTGGGGGCCGCCCGCCAAACCTTCCCCCGTGGGTGCTGCCCGCCGGCGGCCGGGGTACCCGCTGCCCTCGCCACGTGCCGGGTGACACTTTTGGCAGATCCCGGCACCCGGGACGCGGGGTCTGCAGGAGCGGGGGTCCCGGCAGCCCCAGCGCCGCGCCCAGCGTGGCGGCGCTGGCACAAGACCCCCCCCGTCGTGCCGCACACCCGGTGCCACGGCAGCGGCCCTACCTGTGGGGAACCAGTTGGTGGGGGTGACCCAGTGGTTGGTGTCCCTGTCGGGCGAGCCCGGGCGCTCCGTCTCCATCACCGCCTCAAAGTTCAGGATGAACATGATGACGGCCCCATCCTCGTTCTTCACCGGCACCACGTCCACCAGGCACAGGAAGCAGCTGCCTGCAGCGGGAGGGGGGGAGCTCAGCACCGCCGTGGCACAGCCCCCGTCCCCGGGATGGGCCCCCCTTCTGCCCCCCACCCCGTGCTGGGCACCTCTACCTCGCCCCGGGCGGCGGGACCCCCCCCAGCCCCACTGCAGCTGCATCGTGGGGGAAACTGAGGCACGCACGGCCGGGATGGAGCCCGGCGCCATTTCCCTGGCACTCGGCACAGCCACGCCAGCGGGCACTGCAGCGGAGGCGGGGGGCAGCCTGGCCCCCCAGAAAGGCCAAGAGACTGTGTGGGGCTGCGGGGGCCGTGGGGGGGGCAGCGCTGGGGGCAGTCGGGGTGCCGGGCCAGGCTTAATCCGCTCAGGACTCGTTAACAGCTGTGGCGTTAATCCTGCTGCCGCAGCTGGGAGCTCAGCTGGGCCGGGGGGGGCAGCCCAGGGGCGGCAGCCCGGGGTAACCTCTCCTGCGTGGGGCTGGGGCAGCATCCCGCACCCCCGCCAGCGCCCTGCCGTGGGGCTGAACGGAGCCAGCGCCCTGCCCCGGGGGGTCCCAATCACCCCAGGGGCTGCTGGGGGGGTCTCGGCAGCCCCCCGCCACGCAGCGTCCGCGGCCCCTCCCCGACACCCCCAATGGTGCAGCAGGACACGGCGCGGGGAAGGGACAAGCGCGTGACGCCGGGGTGCTGGATCATCCCCACGCTGCCCCCCCCCGCCCCGAGCCGCAGCCCCCGCTGCACCCCCGCACGGCGTCCCCCCCGCTGGCAGCAGGCCCGGCAACCTGCGCCGGGGAGCCCGGCACGGCGGCCGCCAGCTGGCACCGGCACCGGCACCGGCCCCAACCCCGCATGGGGAATCCCTGCCCGCACGTGGGGCTGCGGGCAGGGGGCCAGCGCTGCAGGCGGTGTGCGGCACAACACAGCGTGGCACGGCACGGCACGGCACACCACGGGCCGCAGCAGGGTCCCCGCCCGGGCTGCCCACCGCGGGAGGATTAGCGGCACCGACACATGGGCCGCCCCGCGCCGCCGCCGGCTTTGCTTCATCCTCGCCCACCCGGCGCCCGGCTCCCGTGGGAGATCCTAATCCCCCTGATCCCCCCCGCGCTGCCGGGACACGCGCCAGGGCCAGCACCGGCGACGGCCCCCGTCCCTCCCGCCCGCGGCTGCCCCATCCCGCTGCCCGCCGGGGGTCCGGCCGTGGGGCGGGGGCGGGACCCCCGTGCCGCTCCTCACCTTGCTGCCGGCGGGGCCTCCGGGCAGAGGGTCGGCGTCCCACAGCCCCCGCCCCACGCGCCCCCGGGGCTGCCGGCACGCGGACCCCCACCCCACGCACCCCGGGGGGGGCGAGGGGCACCGGGGGGCCCAGGCCCGGCCGTGGCCTCGGTCCACCGGGGCGGTGGAGGGGCCCCCCCGGTGCGCAGCCCCCCCCCCGGCCCCGCCGCCGAGCTCTGGGGCTGCGGCCCTTGGCACCGCCGCCGTGCCGGCTTTATGCCTAAATATGGCTGCGGGCAGCAGCCGCCGGCGCCGCGGGACAGCCACGCCACGCCACGCCACGCCACGTGCCCTGGGGTCTTGGTCCGGCCCCTGCGGCCGCCGGCCAGCCCCGGCCCCGGCCACCCCCTGCCATGGGGAAAACGGGGTGCGGGGCTGGGGGCGCAGGGCCGTTTCGGGGCGCAGGGGGATGGGGGATGCCCTGGCGGGGTGCAGGGCTTGGGGGACCGAAACCCTGGAACCACCCCATGCTGGGAGGGCGGCACCGGCCTCGGGGAGAGGTGGGGGCTGCGCTGAGCCCCCAGCCCCGCACAGCACCCCCCAGGTCACCCCCACACCCTGTCCCCCTCCCCTGGCCGTGCCAACCCTCCCGGTTGTGCCCCCCCCAAGTCGTGCCCCCCCCAGCCTGGAACAGGCCCCACACCAGGGGCTGCATGAACTGGCTGTCGTCCCCCCCCCAGCAGGACTGCGGGGTCCCGCACCCCCCACAGCCCCCGCGGACTCAGGGACCCCGGCCACGAGTGACAGGGACCGAATGTGGCCCACGCTGGGGGGGGGGGGGACGATGGGGGGACGACACACTGCACGAGGCCGGCGGGTGGCTCCCCCGCTCAGGGTGCGCCCTGCACCCCCAGTGCACCCCCCCACCTCCAGACCTGTGCCCCAAATGCACACACACCCCGCCCCCCCCCCGCTCCGGCCGGGCTGCGCTGCCCCCCCGCCAGGGGGTGACACTGGCACCCGCTGGGGACCCGCCCCGCCCCCACCCGGCACCCCAACACTGCACCATAACACTGCACCCCCACACTGCACCCTGCACCCCCACACTGCACCCTGCACCCCCACACTGCACCCCCACACTGCACCCTGCACCCCCACACTGCACCCTGCACCCCAACACTGCACCCCAACACTGCACCCCCACACTGCACCCTGCACCCCAACACTGCACCCTGCACCCCCACCCTGCACCCCCACACTGCACCCTGCATCCCAACACTGCACCCTGCACCCCAACACTGCACCCCCACACTGCACCCCCACACTGCACCCTGCACCCCAACACTGCACCCTGCACCCCCACACTGCACCCCCACACTGCACCCTGCACCCCCACACTGCACCCTGCACCCCCACACTGCACCCCCACACTGCACACTGCACACCCACACTGCACCCCCAACACTGCACCCTGCACCCCCACACTGCACACTGCACCCCAACACTGCACCCCCAACACTGCACACTGCACCCCCACACTGCACACCCACCCTGCACTCTGCACCCCCAACACTGCACCCCCAACACTGCTCCCGGCACCCCCACACTGCACCCCCACTCTGCACCCCGCAAGCCCCCCCACCCCAGGGTCACCCCCGCCGGCACCGGCACCGCCTCGGGCACGGGCACAGCCCTCGACGGCGCGACCTCGCCCCGGCGGGAGCCAACGCGTCCCGCTGCTCCTGGCGGCCGCCGAGCTGCCAGCGCGGTGCCCACGGCGGGGCCTGGCCGTGCCGGGGAAGCCCTGCCAGCGCGGGGGCAGCGCCCGCGCCCAGATGCGCCAGCTCGTGCCGGGCAGGCGGCACCGGGGGCCCGATCCGGCTCCGTCGAGCCCTCCGCCCGGCCCGTGCCGACGGCCGGGGACGCGCGCCGCCGCGGCGGCCCCCGATAACCCCGAAGACGGGGGGGTGCCCCGTCCCTGGCCCCCTCCCTGCAGACGCAGTGCAGCACCGCGGCGGCTGCCCCGGTGAGCCCAAGGCCGTGCCCGTGGGGATGCGGCTCCCCCGCGGCTGCCGCGACCTTCCGGCGTCCCCGGCAGCGCCTGGGCTGTATAAACAACGTCGCTCAAAACTAATGGCTGCAGCAGCGGCTGGCGACGCGGCGGGGGCCCAGCCGGCTCCCCGCGGCACCGCCGTGCACCGCACAACCGCAGCCCGGGGCCGTGCAGGGACAGGCTGACTGGGTGCCGCGGCGGGGCCCCGGGGGGTCACCGAGGCGGAGGAGCGGGGTTCAGCATGGCCGCGAGGGCACCGACGGGACGAGCGATGGCGGCCGCGCCGGGGACGCGCTGAGCCTGACGGGGCCCGGCCGCGAGGCCGGAGGTCCCGGCCCCGCAGCGGCTGGGGGGGGTCCTGGTGCCGGGGGTCCCTGGCGCAGTGAGGGGCCGGGTGCGGGGCAGCAGGCGGGACCCCTGGGACCCCTTCCCCCTTGCACCCCTCGCCTGCTCTCACCGCGCAGCCGGCAGCCCCCCCCCGCACCAGCCCCGCCGTGGCAGGAGGGCACCGGCGCTGCGGCACACTGCTGGCACAGAGCGGTGCCCGGCGGGGAGGGGGGACGCCGGCGAGCGGCACCATCGCAGCCAGGACCCACCGCAAGAGCCCCCTGGAGACAGAAGCCCCATATCCCGGGGGTCGGACACCGCCGGGGGTCTCGCTGGCTCCAAGGCTGCCCCCCGCAGCTCTGCCCCCCGCGGAGCCCCCCTGCCCCGGGGAGGGGTGAGGAGCAGCTCCCCGGGCACCGCACGCACCCGCTGCCGCCGCCGCCTATAAATATCCCATCGGAAACACCGCACTCCCCAGGGACGCGGCGCGGGCAGCGCTGCCGCAGCACCAGCCGTCCCCGCCGGCACCCGCTGCCGCACGCCCGGGGGTGCCCCCACCCACGGAGCTGCCCCCCGGGGTCAGCCCTGCCGTGCGGGACAGAGCCAGGCCCGGGCTGGGAAACCCCCCCATCGCCCCCGGGGTCCCCCCACCCCACCCCGCCATGCCACGGGGCCCACCGCAGCATCCAAGAGCCCAGGCCGGGGTGCTGGGAGCCCCCACACTGCTTGGGGGGGGGAGGGCAGCTCGGGGGGCTGGGGTGTCCGGCTGCAGCACTGCCCCCCCCGGGAGCCCCAGGCTCAGTGCTGGGGGGCTGCAGGGGGGCTGGGGGAGCACGACCCCCCAGCTGGTCCAGGGCAGCAGCCCCCTGCCCAGGGCGGGGGGCCGGGGACACAGACCCCCCCGGGGGGGGCTGGAGACGCGACACCTCGTCCCACCCAGGCTGGGGGGGGTCCAGGGGGCAGAGCACCCCCGGGGCACGCGCAGCCCTGGCACCCCCGGGCTCCCCGCCGGGGAGCTGCTGGCTCAGCCTGCGCCACGCTGCCGGGACCCGCGGCCGGAGACACGGAACACAGGCAGGGAGCAGGCAGGGAGCAGGCAGGGAGGTGCCAGCTATGGATGGTGCCTGGGACCGTGGCCCCCAGCGAGGGCGCGGGCAGGAGCACGTGCCAGCCAGCCAGCGATGGGCCGGGCAATTAGCACAGCCCTAACGAGGGCTTGAGCGCTGCCCGAGCGGGGCTGCCCACGCTGCCGGGAGGGAGCGGGCAGATGCTGCCAGCGCCGTGCCAGCCCCGGGCACCGCACGCGGGTCCAAAGTGCACCGGCACCAGGTGCACCCGCCTCACTGCCGCAGCCCCAGCTGCCGGCCCCGGCTGTGCCAGGCACCGCGGCGCCCGGCTGCCCGGGCAGCACGGCAGAGCCAGAGCCAGCCGCGGCAGGACGGGGCCAGGGCAGGGACTGGCGTCGCCCCCCACGCTCCCCCCACCCCGGCCCTCGGCAGCTGCCCCGGCCCCAGCCTGGCACCCCGGGGCCGGGCAGCAGCGGGGAGCCGAAGCCGTCGCGGCTCCACGTGGCGGCTGCTGGCAGAGCCGGTACGGGGCCGGCAGCTGGGAGCCAGCTTTGTTTACTCAGCGCACCGGAACCGGGGCCGGGTGCCGAGAGCCAGACAGCTGCCGCGAGAGCCGGGACACCTGGCGCAGGCTCCGGCAGGGCTCCGGCACGGGGCGGCCCCGGCACCGCCAGCACGTGGCTGCCGGCGCCAGCCCCGGCCCGGGTACCGCGGGGCCCAGCACCCACCTGCCAGCACAGTCACCCGGCGCAGGGACCCCCGGCACCGGCAGCGCTGCAGCACGGCCCCGGTGCCCGGCCTGGCCGGTGACCCCCCCACGCGCCCTCACCGGGACGGCAGCACCACGCACCTCACACAGCCTCGAGCCCCGCAGCCCCGAGGGCTCGCTCCAGGGACGGTCACAGTGCAGCGCCCGCATCCCCCAGCCGTGGGGCAGCCGTGGGGCAGCTGTGGGGCAGCCGGCCCCTGGGTCAGGGCAGGCTGAGCGCTGCCGGGCGGCCAGGAGCCGACCCAGGCAAGCGAAGCCATGCGGCAGAGCAAGGGCAGGGCAGGAGGGGGGCTGCCCCCCCCCGCTGCCCCCTCCCTTCCCCGGCACTCAGGCCGTGCTGCCCCGAATCGCATCCCCCCACCGCTCCCCTCGGCCCCGGCTTTCCTCTGGGGCAGCGCGGTGCCCCCGTACCCCCCATCGCCCCCCGGCTGCAGGGCTGCTCCCAGCCCACGGCCCTGCCCCAACGGCACGTGGCGTCCCGGCACGCCAGCACCACGGCCCTGCTGGCAGCCGTTGCGGCAGCCTGGGGAGGGCTGTGGACCCCCCGGCAGGGCTGTGGACCCCCCGGCAGTGCCGGTGCCAATGGTGCAGGACAAACCCCCCGCCTCTGGGGTTAGACGTGATGCTGCCCCGGCGCTGCCCCTCAGCACGCAGGCACCAGCCGCCGGTGCCAGGCTCCCGCCCACGCCGTCACCACGCCACCCACTGCGCGGCGAGGCTGATGGATGGGCACGGCGTGGCCGCCCGCCTCGACGGGCCGTTAACTCAAGGGTCTGTCTGCCCGTGACAGACGGCCGCCTTCAACCCCGCGCAAATAACCGTCAATCTCCGCCGGCCGCGGCGGCACGGGGTCCCTACCGTCCTTGCGGTAGAAGCAGATCTCCACCTTGCGCTCCTCGGCGCCCAGAAGCGCCTGGGCGATCTGGGCGGCGGCGCCGCGCTGGGTGCGGGGCCCGTGGAGGAAGTCGCAGGTGCTGGGCTTCTGCATCACCTCCGCCCGCGAGTACCCGCACAGCTGGCAGAAGCCGTCGTTGCAGTAGATCACCGCGCAGTTCTCCACCCGGGCGTTGGCGATGATGAACTTGCGGCCTGGGGGGAGAAGGGAGGATCAGTCCCGTGCCGCCCCCCAGCCCGGCACCCCACGGGGAGGCTTTGCTCCATCCGTCCGTCCGTCCGTGGGTCTGGGCTCCCAGTGACCAAACACCCTGCCAGCCGTCCCGCTCGCCGCCCAGGGGACCCCCCCCAAGCCACCGGCATCACCGCGGGGACCCCACCGCCATCACCGTGGGGACCCCAGGGACCAGCACCGTAGCCCGAGGACAGATGCTCAAGCCGGACCAGCCCTCCTCAAGGCACCACGCTGTCACGGCACCCGCGGCACACGGCCTGTCCCGCACCACGGTGACACCCCGCAGCCCGGCCCCATGGGGTGGTATCGTCCCCGTTCCCACCGGGAATGCTCCGGGCCTGACCCCAGAAAGGTGCAGGAGGATCCCCCCCCCTCCCCACCCCGGCACAGGGAAAACAGCGTCTCCCTGCCAAAACCCGCTGCCTGCACCAGCTGCCGGGCATCGGTCACCAGGCTGGCCAGGATCCCCGTCCGGCGGAGGAGCAGCCACGGCGCTGAGCGCCGTGGCTGCTCCTCCGCCGGACGGGGATCCTGGGGTGATCCCCCCCACTAGGACCGGGGGGACCCCACGGCACCCCAACCCCGTGGACGGAGCAGGGCTCGCGGTGGCCAGAGGAACCGGTGGCACCAACCGGTTGTCCTTGTCACCTGCAACCCCAAACCCCCCCCCCCCCACCCTGGAACCACACTCACCCCCCAGCCCCGACCCCCCCCCCACACACACACACCCCCCCCCCGTTCCCCGTTAAGCCCCCCCCGTCCCCACTCACTCTGCCCTTCGAACTTGCGGATGATGGTGTCCAGGAAGGTGTTTTGGGGGGCGACGTGCCCCCGCCGCACCGGCATAGTGCCCGGCCCATGGGGCAGCGCCGCCGCCGCTCCGCTCCGCCGGGTCCCGGGGAAAGGGGGGGGGGGGGGGGGGGGGGGGGGGGGAGGCGGCCCCGCGCTGCGGGGGGTCCCGCTGCCCTTGAGCCAAGGACGGCGCCGACGGGGCGGCTCCGGTTGGGGGCGGCTCGGCTCGGCTCGGCTCGGCCCCGGGCCCGGCTCTCAGCCCCGGGGGCGGCGGGATGCGGGGCGGGCGCTCAAGGGTTAAAGCTGGGCCCTCCCCCGCCCGGTGCCCGCCGGGCCCGGACCCGGGCCGTGCCCCCCTGCCCGCCCGGTGCGGGGCTGGGGCCGGTGCGCCCCCCGCCGCCCCCCCCCCCGCTCTACCCGCTCGGTGCGCGCCGCGGCGGACGCAGCATCGGCCTTATTTAGTCACGGAGAGACCGGGGGGGTGGAACCCCCGCCCCGTCCCGCCCGGCTCGGCTGGGCTCGGCTCGGCTGGGCTCGGCTCGGCTGGGCTCGGCTCGCCTGGGCTCGGCTCGGCTGGGCTCGGCCCGGCTCGGCTCGGCTCGGCTCAGCCCGGCGGGCGGCGGCGGGCGCTGCGTGTTGACAGCCGGGCCCGCGGGGGCGGGGCGAGCGCGGCCGCAGCCAATGGCCGCGGGGAGCGGGGGGGGGCACCGAGGGGGGGGGACCGGGGGGTACCGGGGGGTACCGGGGGGGGGGAGGCACGGGGGGGACCGGGGGGGACCGGGGGGAAGCATGGGGGGGCACGGAGGGGACCGGGGGGGGACCGGGGGGTACCGGGGGGGGACACGGGGAGGTACCGGGGGGGTGGGCCCCGGCACGCCCGGCCCCCCCAGCCCAGCTCCCCGCCACACGCGCACTGCCCCCCGCCCCCCCGCCGGCACGGCCGCTCCCTGCACGGCGCCCCCAGACCCCGAATCGCCCCGGTACCCCCCGGGCCCCCCCCCCCATTGCAGGTGACCCCGCCGGCCCCCACCGCCCCGGGGTGCCCCTCAGCACCCCCGGGTCCCCCCCGGCCCCCCCTGCCCCGCTCCGCCCCCCCAGCACCCACCGACCCGCGCTGCCTGTCCTGCCTGCCCTGCCCGATGTGCTCAGCACCCCAAACCCCGCACCCCCCCGGCCCCCCCCACCTGCGCCCTCACCGGCAGCGCCTGCCCACGTCCCCGTGCCCCATCGCCCCCCGCCCGCCCTCACTGCCCGCCGCTGCCTGCTGCTGCCTGCCGCTGCCTGCTGCTGCCTGCTGCTGCCTGCTGCTGCCTGCTGCCCTTCCCACTGCAAGGCCACAAACCCAGGCAGGTGGGATGCGGGGACAGCGGGACATTGGGACAGCGGGATGCAGCGGGGACACTGGGGCACCGGGACAGCGGGATGCCAGGACACAGCGGTGACACCGGGACACCAGGATTCGGGGACACCAGGGCACCGGGACACTGGGACACCGGGACACCAGGACAGCGGTGTGCAACAGGGAGACTGGGACACCAGGACAGCAGGGCACTGGGATTTGGGGACACCAGGACACCAGGATTTGGGGACACCAGGACACCAGGATTTGGGGACACCAGGGCACCAGGACAGCGGGGCCAGGCAGGGCCGGTGCCAGGCGCCGGGAGCGGGCAGAGCCCCACACAGGTCCCCAGCTGGTCCCTGGTGAGGGGACTCTCCTGTCCCCCCCCCGGAACGGCCGCCCCTGCCAGCGCAGCCCAGCCCCCCCGGCCATGCGTGGGGTCACCCCCTCCTCGGGTCGGGCCCCGCTGGCCCCGGGGAGCTGCCCGGGGGTCCCAGGGAGCAGCCGGCCTCGGCGCGCCCCTCCCCTGCTCCTCAGCGGGGTCACGTGGGGTCAGGGTCACCCCGGGGGTCCGTGCTCACCCCGTGTGGGTGCTCCCTGCTGGGGACCCTCCCGCCCCCACCCCAGGCCCACCCGGTCCCAGTATGGCCCAGTGCTGGTCCCCAGTGCTGGTGCTGGTCCCAGTCCTGATCCCGGTGCTGGGTTCGAGTGCTGGTCCCAGTGCTGATCCCAATCCCAGTGCTGGGTCCCAGTCCCAGTCTAGTCCCAGTCCTGGTCCCAGTCCCAGTGCTGGTCCTGGTGCTGTGTCTCAGTTCCAGTGCTGGTCCCAGTCCAGTCCCAGTCCCAGTCCCAGTCCCAGTGCTGGTCTCAGTGCTGGTCCTAGTCCTGGTCCCAATCCTGGTGCTGGGTCCCAGTTCCAGTTCTGGTCCCAGTCCCAGTGCCAGTACAGTTCCAGTTCCATTTTCAGTATCAGTCTAATCAAGGTCCCAATTATGATGCTGGGCCCCATGCTGGTCCCAGTCTCAGATCCAGTCCAGTCCCAATCCCAGTCCCAGTTCCAGTTCCAGTTGCAGGGCCAGTTCAGTCCCAGTCAATGTCCCAGTCCCAGTCCAAATCCCGGTTCAAATCCCAGTCCCAGTCCCACTCTCACTCCAGCCCAGGTCCCAGATCCAGTCCAGTCCCAGTCCAGTCCCAGTCCCTATACTAGTCCCAGTCCCTGTAATAGTTGCAGTCCCAGACCCGGTCCCAATCGCAGTCCCAGTTCCAGTCTAGTTCCACTCTCATTCCCAGTCCCAGTCCAATCCTAGTCCAGTCCTAATCCCAGTCCCAGCCCCAGTCCAGTCCCAGTCCTGGTTCAGTACCAGTCCAGTACCAGTCACAGTCCTGTCCAGTCCCAGTCCAAGTCCAGTCCCAGTCCCAATCATCATGGTGGTCCCTGTGCTGGTCCCAGTCCAAGTCTAGTCCCACTCTTACTCCAGTCGACTCCAAGTCCTGGCCCCAGTCCCAGTCTCTGTCCAATTCCTATCCCAATCATGCTGCTGGTCCTGCTGCTGGTCCCAGTCCAAGTCCAGGTCCCTGTACCCGTCCCAGTCCCAGTCCAATCCCTGGCTCCATCATGATGCTCGTCCCAGTCCCAGTCCAAGTCCAGTCCCAGTCCCAATCATCATGGTGGTCCCTGTGCTGGTCCCAGTCCAAGTCTAGTCCCACTCTTACTCCAGTCGACTCCAAGTCCTGGCCCCAGTCCCAGTCTCTGTCCAATTCCTATCCCAATCATGCTGCTGGTCCTGCTGCTGGTCCCAGTCCAAGTCCAGGTCCCTGTACCCGTCCCAGTCCCAGTCCCGGTTCCAGTCCCAGTCCAATCCCTGGCTCCATCATGATGCTCGTCCCAGTCCTGGTCCCAGTCCAGTTCCAGTCCAGTCCCCATCCCAGTCCCTGTCCTAGTCCCAGTCCAGTCCTGGTACCAGTTCCAGTCTCAGTCCCATCCCAGTCCCAGTCGCGATGCTGGTCCCAGTCCCAGCCCAAGTTCAGTTCCAGTCCCAGTCCCAGAACCAATCCCGGTCCCAGCCCTCATCGTGGTCCCAGTCTCAGTCCAGGCCAGGTGCCAGTCCCAGCCCAGTATCAGCCCCAGTCCAGTCCCAGTGCCGGTCCCAGTCCAGTCCCAGTCCCAATCATGATGCTGGTTCCGGTGCTGGTCACAGTTCTGGTCCCAGTCCCAGCCCCTATCCAGTCAAGTCCTGGTCACAGTCCCAATTGCAGCCCAGTCCTAGTCCCAGTCCAGTCCAATTCCCGGCCAAATCACGATGCTCGTCCTGGTACTGGTCCCAGACCCAGTTCCAGTTCAGTCCCTGTCCTAGTCCCAGTCCCAGTCCCCATCCTAATCCCAGTCCAGTACAAGTCACACTCCCATTCCCAGTCCTAGTCCAGTCCCAGTGTAGTCCCTATCCAGTCAAGCCCCAGTTCCAGTCCCAATCGCATTCAGTCCCATTCCCAGTCTCAGTCCAATCCCTGTCCCAATCATGATGCTGGTCCCGGTGCTGGTCCCAGTCCCTGTCTCAGTCTAGTCCTGATCCCAATCATCATGCTGGTCCCAGTCCCAGTCCCAGTCCCAGCCCAGTATCAGCTCCAGTCCCTGTCCTAGTCCCAGTCCAGTCCAAGTCCCACTCCCATTCCCAGCCCCAGTCAAGTCCCAGTCTAATCGAGGTCCCAGTCATGATGCTGGCCACCGTGTTGGTCCCAGTCCCAGATCCAGCCCAGTCGCCACCCCAATCTCAGTCCCTATCCCAGTCCCAGGCCCAGTCCCAGTCCCAGTCCTGTTACCAGTCCCAGTCCAATCCCTATCATGACGCTGGCCCCAGTGCTGGTCCCAGTCCAAGTGCCAATCCATTCCCAGTCCAGGCCCAGTGCCAGTCTCAGTCCAATCCCACTCCCAATCATGATGCTGGTGCCGGTGCCAGTCCAGTCCCAGTCCCAGGCCAGTCCCAGGCCAGTCCCAGTCCCAGTCCCAGTCCCAGTCCCAGGCCAGTTCCAGTCCCAGTCCCAGTCCTGTTACCAGTCCCAGTCCAATCCCTATCATGATGCTGGCCCCAGTGATGGTCCCAGTCCAAGTGCCAATCCATTCCCAGTCCCAGTCCAGACCCAGTCCCAGTCCAGTCTAGTCCAGTCCAGTCCCGTCCCAGTCCCGTCCCAGTCCCAGTCCCGTCCCAGTCCGGCCGTCCCCCCGGGCTCTGTCCCAGGTGCTGAAATCGGCGCCGGACCCGGCCCGGACCCGCTGCGGGGCTGCGACCGCCGGGACCCGATCGGCTCAGCCGGGACCAGCCGGGCCGGGACCAGCCGAGCTGAGCCGAGCCGTGCCGTGCCGAGCCGAGCAGTGCCGAGCCGTGCCGAGCCGAGCTGTGCCGTGCCGGGACGAGCCGAGCGGTGCCGTGCCGAGCCGAGCTGTGCCGTGCCGGGATGAGCCGAGCGGTGCCGTGCCGTGCCGAGCCGAGCTGTCCCGTGCCAGGACGACCCGAGCCGTGCCGAGCCGAGCCGAGCCGAGCCGAGCCGGGCCCTGGGCGGTTGCCCTGCGGGGGACTCGCGTGGGAAGGGGCAGGGCACGGGCGGGCTGCGGGGACAGGCAGGGGCCGAGCTATGGGGCAGGGGGCAGGCTGTGGGGCAGGGGGGGCTGCAGGCTGTGGGGCAGGAGCAGGCTGTGGGGCAGGAGCAGGCTGTGGGGCAGGAGCAGGCCGTGGGGCAGGAGCAGGCTGTGGGGCAGGGGCCGAGCCGTGGGGCAGGACGAGCCCTGAGCGCCCCCCAGCCCCCCCCGCCTGCCCCAGGGCCGAGTCCCCGCCCCCCCCGAAGGGCAGCCAATCGGATGGGCGCTCTGCAGTGACGGACAGGCCTGTCCCGCCCCCGGTGGGCACGGGGGCAGCGGGGGGGGGGGCTGGGGGGAGCACAGGGTGGGCGGGGGGTCGGGAGAACCCCGGGGGGCGGGGGCAACCTGGGACCCCACCCGGGGAGGGGTGACCGGGGCCCCCCCCCCCCCCGCGGGGGGGGGCCTGGGGGTGGTGCCGCTCCCCCCCCCCCCCCCGCCCGCGCCCCCCCGGGGGTCCCTGCTCTGCCCCCCCGCTGCTCTGCCCCCGCCCCCCCCGCGGTGCTCCCCCCCCCCCCGGATCCCCGCCCGCCCCGGCCCCGCTTCCCCCCGCGCAGGAAGGAACCGCCGGCAGCCGGGGCCGGGCGCGGTTTCCCGTCGGCTGCGGGGGCCACGGGCCGCCCCCCCCCCCCCCGCCACCGCCACCCCCCGCCCGGGGCAGGACCGGGCTCCCCCAGACCGGCCCCGCTCCCCCCCCCCCCCCGTACCCCAGAACGTCCCGTCCCCCCCCCGGGGTCCCTGCCACCGCCTGCACCCCCCGGAACCGGGATCCCATCGCCACCTCCCCCGGGACCCCCACCCACTCTGGGGGTCACCGTGGGACCCCCCCCGCCCTGCCGACAGCTCGGGTGACACCCCCCCCCCCATCCCGCCCCATGTCCCCAGGTGCCCCCACCCAGGGAGGGTCCCGGGGGCGCAGCCCCCCCCGGGGTGCCCGGCCCGGGGGTCCCCGTGGAGCGGCCCGGCACAGCAATGGCAGGAACTGGGTGGGGAGCGGCGGGTCCCGCACGGGGGGGGCCGGGGAAACTGGGGGGTCGTGCCGGACATCCGCCCCACTGCCCACAGGTGGGGTGCCGGGAGAGGGCTGGGGGGGGCACTGGGACCCCCACGGGGCACCCAACCTCCGTGTGCAAGCATAGGACCCCCAGGGGACCCGCACCCAGCGGGGGCAGGGGGTGGCAGACCCCAACCCACGGCTCTGCCCCCCCCCGCTCCAGCGTGCTGGGGGACTGGGGGGAGGGAACCCCCCTGTGGGGCAGCGGCCGGGGGAGGCGGGAGGGTCCTGTGGCCATTTGAGGGGTCCTGTGGCTGTGCCAGGGGTCCCGTGGCCATTCGGGGGGTCTCATGGCCATGCTGGTGGTCTGTGGCCGTGCCGGGGGTCCCGTGGTCGTGCTGGGGGTCCTGCACGTTCTGCCCCTTGGCACTGCCAGAACCGCGTGCCCCCGGCCCCATGCCGGGGCGCAGGGATGGCCGAGCGGGGCCGAAGCCCCTCGCCAGGGTCCCCGGTGCGGCCCAGGCCACGTCCCGGCAGGCGTCATCGCGGTGGTGGGCGCCCATTGTGCGTGGGGCGGAGGCGTGCGCGGCCGAGGTCACCACTTCCCCGCTGCGGCCGGAGGAAGCGGCCGCTCCCGGCACCGGCGGCTCAGTGGCGGCACGATGGGCAACCTGCCGGCCGTGCTGCCCGGTGCTGCCCGCTCCTGCGGCCTCGGCCTCTGCTCCCGCCAGCTCAGCGCCGCGCCCGAGGAGAGCACCGGCACCGAGCGGGGCAGGTGGGTGCACGGGGCGGACGGGGCGGATGGGGTGAACGGGGCACCGGCACCCACCGTGCCACGGCACAACGGGGCTGCCGGCCGCTGTGCCTCGACGGGGACCCCTCGCTCGGCCCCCTCCTGCCTGGCCCCGCCGTGGCTCGTGGGGACGTTGCCACATGGCCGGAGCCCACCGGAGACGTGTCCCCATGGCAGAGGTCTCCCCACCGGGGCGGCGTGCGCGGCTCACCGGGGCGGGACACGGTGCGGCCACGGGAGCCCATTGGCACCGGAGCCCTGTGCTTGCTAGCCCATGGCGCCCCATGGCACCGCACTGGCATCCCCTGCCCCACGGCGTGCCCCGGCACCCCGCTGCGGTGCCCCCCGCCCCCCGGCAGCCTGTGGGACGCACCGGGACCTACCGGGATGTCTGGGGACGTATGGGGAGGGGGCGCGTGGGGTGGAGTGGGGGGGGAGGCAGAGCCGTGCCGGGACGCGTGGGGACACCGCGGGCCGGAGGGGCCGTGCCGGGGCCGGAGGCCGAGTCACCCCCTCGGTGGCCGGGAGCCCGCTCTGACTCACGGCCATTGTTCACACTCACGCACAGGCCCAGGAACGCCCCGTGGCCCCAGCCCCCCCCCAGCCCCCCCAGGGCCCGGGGCCACCACAGCAGCACCGGGGGGCAGGGGAGGACCCCCATCACCCCCATGGCCCCAGCCCAGCCCCCCAGCACCCCCCACACCCACCTCCACTGATCCCAGCATGCCCCAGTGCCCCCAGGACCCCCCAGTGCCCCCCCCCCCCCGCTCCCGGGGGTCTCAGTCCCCACAGGGAGGTCCCCGCACCCCGAGGTGCCCGAGGCCGCGAGGGTCCCGGTGTCGGAGCTGCCGGAGCGAGTGTGTGTGGGGGGTGTCCCCCACGCGTGGGGTGGGCTGGGGCTGCCGAGGGCCCCCCCGTTCCCCGGGCAGGGCTCAGGGCTCTGCCCCCCCCCCAGCTCGGCACCCACCCGCCCGGCGGAGCCCCCCCGCTTCGCCCGGCTGAAGAACTGGGAGACGGGGAGCATCGGCTACGACACGCTCTGCGCCCAGGCCCTGCAGGTGGGGGGGGACAGGGCGGGGGGCACGGGGGTGGGGGGGGCGCATGGGGATTTGGGAATGGGGGTGCAGGGCTGGGGCGTACAGGGCTGGGGGTGCAGGATAGGGGCGTGCAGGATGGGGGGTGCAGAGATGGGGGGTGCAGAGATGGGGGGCACAGGATGGGGGGGTGCAGGGACGGGGGGGCTTAGGGCTAGCCGGCATGGGATGGGGGGATGTGTGGAGGGAGGGTGCAGGGGTGGGGGGGTCCTGGCCCCCCGGTGACCCCCCCTGCCCAGGAGCTGCCCTGCTCGGGGCAACGCTGCCTGGGCTCGCTGGTGCTGCCACGGCCGCTGCCGGCCCCGACCCCCGAGGGTGCCCGTCCCCCCGAGGAGCTGCTGGGCCTGGCCCGGGACTTCATCACCCAGTACTACCTGTCCCTGCGGCGGTGAGTGGGGGGCACCCACCCCGGGCACCCAAATCCCCATCCCAGGGCACCCACATCCCCATCCCTGCCCTGGGCACCCCACATCCCCATCCCAGGGCACCCACATCCCCATCCCTGCCCTGGGCACCCCACATCCCCATCCCAGGGCACCCACATCCCCATCCCTGCCCTGGGCACCCCACATCCCCATCCCCCCCCCACAGAGCACCCACAGCCCCATCCCTGCCCCAAAGCACCCCGCACCCCCATCCCTCCCCCAAAGTGCCCCGTAGCCCCAGCCGCGCCCCAGGGCACCCCACATCCCCATCTCTCGCCCCTCCCCGGGCACCCCCCCAGCCCTGCCCTGGGCACCCCGCACCCCCCAGACCCCGCAGCGGCGCAGGGTGGGGGTCTGGGGGGGCCCGGGGGGTCTGAGGCGTGGGGTGTCGGCAGGGAGAACTCGCCGGCGCACACCCAGCGGCTGCGGGAGGTGGAAGCCGCCATCGGGGCCACCGGCACCTACCAGCTGCTGGAGCCCGAGCTCGTCTTCGGGGCCAAGCAGGCCTGGCGTAACGCCGCGCGCTGCGTGGGCCGCATCCAGTGGAACAAGCTCCAGGTGAGGGGGGGGCGCCCCACGGCGATGGCGGGGACCCCGGCCCCACGCCTGCCCCACGCCTGCCCCACAGCCGGGGGGGGGGGGCAGCCCCGGGGCGGGTGCTCTATGGGGTGGTGGGACGCCCCCCCATCCCCCCCTGTGACCCTTCCCCGTAGGTGTTCGACGCCCGGGACTGCGCCAACGTGGGGGAGATGTTCAGCTTCCTCTGCACCCACATCCAGTACGCCACCAACCGCGGCAACATTCGGTGAGAGCCTGGCCCGGCCGGACCCTCCCTGGGGCAGGACCCCCCCAGGAGCAGGACCCCCACCCTGGGTCAGGACAGCCGTCGGGGTGTCGCTGACATCCCGCCCCGGCGCCCCAGGTCGGCCATCACCATCTTCCCCCCGCGGACGCCGGGCCGGGGCGATTTCCGCATCTGGAACACGCAGCTGATCCGCTACGCCGGGTACCGGCAGCCCGACGGCTCCGTGCGGGGGGACCCGGCCAACGTCGACATCACCGAGGTGGGGCGACCCCCCGCACCCCTCCGTGCCCCCAGCCCAGCCCCGGTGCCACCTCCGCCCTGACGCTGCCGCCCCCCAGCTCTGCGTCCAGCACGGCTGGACCCCCGGCGACGGCCGCTTCGACGTGCTGCCGCTGCTGCTGCAGGGCCCCGAGGAGCCCCCCGAGCTCTTCCCCCTCCCGCCGGAGCTGGTCCTCGAGGTGCCCCTCCAGCACCCCACGTGAGTGGGGCCATGCCCCCCCCCCCCCAAGCCCTGCCCACCCCCCTCCACGCTGGGGGACCCGGACCCCAAAGGGACGCCCCTCCTGGCTGCGGGGCTGGGGTCCCACGCGCCCACTCCTGGGGAGGGGACGGGAGCGGGGCTGGGGTCGAGGTCGGGGACCCCCCGGCGACACGGGTCCTGGCTGGAGCCCGCGTCCCCCCCCGCGCAGGCTGGAGTGGTTCGGGGAGCTGGGGCTGCGGTGGTACGCGCTGCCGGCCGTCTCCAACATGCTGCTGGAGATCGGGGGGCTGGAGTTCCCGGCGGCCCCCTTCAACGGCTGGTACATGAGCAGCGAGATCGGCACCAGGAACCTCTGCGACAGCCAGCGCTACAACCTGCTGCCGGTGAGCCCCGCGCCCGCCCCGCAGCCCCCACCGGCACCGGAGCCGGGGGGACCCGGGCTGACCGCCCCCCGCTGCCGGCAGGAGGTGGCCCTGCGCATGGGGCTGGACACCCGGACCACCTCGTCCCTCTGGAAGGACAAGGCGGCGGTGGAGATGAACATCGCCGTGCTGCACAGCTACCAGGTGGGACGGCGCAGCCGGGGCGGGGGGGGACGGCACCGGCACCGCCGCCGCCATGCCGCGGGGACCCCGGCACCGCCACGCCGCCGGTTCCCAGCTCGCCGTTCCCCGCAGGTGGCCAAGGTGACGATCGTGGACCACCACGCGGCCACCGAGTCCTTCGTGAAGCACATGGAGAACGAGCTGCGGACGCGGGGGGGCTGCCCGGCCGACTGGGTCTGGATCGTGCCCCCCATTTCGGGCAGCCTCACCCCCGTCTTCCACCAAGAGATGGTCAACTACCAGCTCTGCCCCACTTTCCGCTACCAGGTGGGGCTGGCCCCACCACTCTACCGCCTCACAGCCCCCCCCCCCCCAGCCCCACATCTGACCCCCCCGCCCGCCCCACAGCCCGACGCTTGGAAGGTCTACGTCTCCAAAGGCACCACCGTCACCAGGAGAAAGACCTTCAAGGAGGTGGCCAAGTAGGTGCTCACCCTTTTTTTTTTTGGGGGGGGAGAGGGGGGTATCCCTGCTCGTGGAGGTCCCTGAGTTCATGTGTGTGTGTGTGTGCGTGCGTCCCCCCCCTCAGCGCGGTGAAGATCTCGGCCAAGCTGATGGGACATATGATGGCACGCCGGGTGAAGGCCACCATCCTCTACGCCACCGAGACCGGCAAATCCCGGACTTACGCCTGGAACCTCTGCCAGCTCTTCCGACGCGCGTTTGACCCCAAGGTGGGCACGTGGAGGGGGGGGAAGCAGCAGTGTGGGGTGCAACGGGCTCATCCCCCCACTCGACCCCCCCCTCCCACGGGGCCGAAGGCCCCGCGGGAGGGGGGGGTCGAGTGGGGGGATGCACCGGTTGCAGCCCCCTGCCCACATCCCAACCCCTCGTAGGTGCTGTGCATGGATGAGTACGACGTGGTGTCCCTGGAGCACGAGACCCTGGTGCTGGTGGTCACCAGCACATTCGGCAACGGGGACCCCCCCGAGTGTGCGGAGGTGAGGGGCTGCACCGGAGGATGATGGGGGGGGGGGGGGATGAAGAAGAGGGGATGGGGACAAGGTGGTGACGTGGTGTGTGTCCCCCTTCCGCAAAGAGCTTCTCCAAGGCGCTGATGGAGATGACCTCGCCGTACACCAGCACGGCACAAGCTGAACCACCCAAGTGAGCAACCTGGGGAGGGGGGAGAGTGTGGATGGGGGGGTCCACCCTGCCCTCACCCTGCCTGCGCCCTGCCCGCGCCCTGCCCTCACCCTCCTGTCCCGCGCAGGAGCTACAAGCTGCGGTTCAACAGCGTCTCGCAGTCGGATCAGCTCGTCGCCTCCTGGAAGAAGAAGCGGCGGCAGCTGAGCAACACCGACAGCGCCGGCACGCTCGGTGCCCTGCGGTAACGCCGGCGCGGCTGCGGGGATGGGGACAGGGATGGGGTCCTCTGCCTGGTCCGTGCACGGCGTCAGGATGGGGCTCAGGGTGTCCCGTCTGGGGGGGCCGCACCGGCCGTGGCACCGGCAGCTCCAGCCCCGTTTGTGGGAGGGGGCGGGAGGTGCCCCTGGGGATCCCCAACCCTGAACCCCACTTGTACCACCCCCCCGCTCACAGCCCCCACTCTGACCCACAGCCCCGGTACCCCCACCACCAGCCCTGAGCATCCCTCATCCCTGGGTGCCCCCCCCACCCCACCCCTGGGTGCCCCCCACCCGCGGTGCAGGCTCTGACTGGAGGGTGGGGGGCCCTGGGGTCCCGGCGCTCAGTCGTGTGTTCCCCCCTCCCCGTGGTGGCAGGTTCGCGGTGTTCGGGCTGGGCTCGCGGGCGTACCCCCACTTCTGCGCCTTCGCCCGGGCGGTGGACACGCGGCTGGAGGAGCTGGGGGGGGAGCGGGTGCTGCCCATGGGCGAGGGCGACGAGCTCTGCGCCCAGGAGGAGTCCTTCCGCACCTGGGCACGCCTCGTCTTCCAGGTCAGGGGGGTGCCCGGGGTGGGTGGGGGCACCCACCGCCCCCCCAGCACCCACCGGCCCCCTGCCCGTGTCCCCAGGCCGCCTGCGAGACCTTCTGCGTGGGGGACGGGGCGGGGGGGGCCGAGGAGCTCTTCGCCCCCCCCCAGGGCTGGAAGCGCCAGAAGCACCGGCTGGTCGCGCAGCCCCAGGCCACAGAGACCCTGGCTGGTACCGCCGCACCCCCAGACCCCCCCGGACCCCCCGGCTGCCCCCCCCCCCCAGGCCCCCCCAGACCTCTCTGGCTGCCCCCAGCACCCCCAGCCCCTGCGGGAGCCCCCAACCCTGGGGAGCCCCCAGACCCACTGCATCGCCCCCCACCCATGACCAGCATCTGCCCCATGACCCCCCGGAGCATCCCCCCTGCGCCCCACAGCTCTGGGGACACCCCCCGCACCCCCTGGGACACCCACAACATGCAAACACGGGATCCCCACGGCACCCTGCCGAGAGTCTCCCCAGCCCCCCCCGTGACACTCCCAGCCCCCCATGACCCCCCAAACCCTCTGTGACCCCCCCCAGGACCCCCGTGACCCCTCCCAAGCCCCCCATGCCCCAGCCCCCCGTGCCCCCCCAGGGCTGTCCCACCTGCACAAGCGCCGCGTGTTCCCCTGCACCGTGCTCTCCGTGGAGAACCTGCAGAGCCAGGAGTCCAGGTGAGACCCCCCCGCCCCGGGACGCCCCCAGCCCGAGGACCCCGTGTCACTGAGGGCCCCCCCTCCCGGGACCATCCACCACTGGGACCCCCTGTGCCCCCGGGACACCTCACCGCCGGGACCCCCCACATCCCCGGGATCCCCGCACCCCCGGCACCCCTCAACCCTTCGGTACCCGCGTCCCCAGGGCCCCCCACCTCAGGAACCTCCTCCACCCCCGGGCCCCCCCATCCCCCCCGAGCCTCCCCCGGAACCTCCCCGCTCCTCCCCCACCCCCGGTCCTTCCCGGGACCCCCCACCCCTGGAACCTCCCCGTTCCTCTCGCACCCTCGGCATCCCCAGGGCCTCCCCACTCCGGGACCCCCCCGCCCCCGGGACCCCCTACACCCTCGGGACCCCCAGGACTCTCCCACCTTCGGGACCTCCCCGCTCCTCTCCTACCCCCGGGACCCCCTCACCCCGGCACCCCCCCACACCCCCTGGACCCCCCCCGCATCCCCGGGATCCCTGGGAGTCCAACACCCCCAGGACTCCCCCCCCCGCACCCCCGGGACCCCCACCCCCGGGACCACCCCCCCACCCCCGGGATCCCCCACCCCCGGGACCCCCCCCCACCCCCGGGATCCCCCATCCCCGCGACCACCCCCGCACTCCTGGGACCCCCCGCCCCCCCCCCGGGAGTCCAACACCCCCAGGACTCCCCCCGCACCCCCGGGACCCCCAACCCCGGGACCACCCCCCCACCCCTGGGACCCCCCCACCCCCGGGACTCCCCCGCACCCCCGGGATCCCTGGACCCCCCCAACCCCGGGGACCCCCCCACACACACACACCTGGGACCCCCCACCCCCGGGACCCCCCGCACCCCCGGCGCTGACCCCCCCGCAGCCGGGCCACGCTGCTGGTGCGGCTGGGCTCGGCGGGGCAGGCGGAGCTGCGGTACCAGCCCGGGGACCACCTCGGCGTCTTCCCCGCGAACCGGCCCGAGCTGGTGGGGGGGCTGCTGCGGCGCGTGGAGGACCCCCCGCCCCCCGAACAGCCCGTCCTGGTGGAGAGTCTGGAGGGGGACCCCGGCGGTAGGGACGGGGGGGGCAGGGGGGGACAAGGGGCCGGGGAAAAGGAAGGGGAAGGGGAAGGGGAAGGGGCTGGGGAAGGGGCAGAAGAGGAAGGGGAAGGGGACAGGGGAAGGGGAAAGAACTGGGGAAGGGGCAGGGGAATGGGGCGAGGAAGAGGCAGGGGAAGAGGAAGGACAAGAGCCTGGGGAAGGGGGAAGAGCTGGGGAAGGGAAGGACAGGGGGCTGGGGAAGGGGCTGGGGAAGAGCTGGAGAAGGGAAGGGAAGGGAAGGGAAGGGAAGGGAAGGGAAGGGAAGGGAAGGGAAGGGAAGGGAAGGGAAGGGGCTGAGGAAGTGGCTGAGGAAGGGGAAGGGCACAGGGCTGGGGAAGAGGAAGGGTCCGGCTCCTCACGCCATCCCGCTCCCCCGCAGGCGAGTGCCCCCCGGCCCAGCCCTGGGTGCCGCAGGGCCGCCTGCCCCCCTGCACCCTGGCCCAGGCGCTCACCTTCTTCCTGGACGTGGCGACCCCGCCGAGCCCCCGGTTCCTGCGGCTCCTGGCCACGCTGGCACAGGAGCCGGCCCAGCGGCAGCGCCTGCAGGAGCTCAGCCAGGTGGGGCTGGGGGCTGGGCGGGGGCTGCCCCCCCCGCGGTGCCAGGGTGCTGCTGTCCCTGCCCCCCCGGGGTGCCAACCCCTCCCTGGCTGGGATACTGGGATGCTGCCCCCCTCCCCAGTGGGGTTACTGGGATGCTGCCCAGTGGGGTTACTGGGATGCTGCCCCCTCCCTGGCTGAGATACTGGGATGCTGCCCCCCTCCCCAGTGGGGTTACTGGGATGCTGCCCCTATCCCTGACTGGGGTTACTGGGATACTGGGAGGCTGTTGCCCTCCCTGACTGGAGTTACCGGGAGGCTGTCCCCCTCCCTGGCTGAGATACTGGGATGCTGCCCCCCTCCCCAGTGGGGTTACTGGGATGCTGCCCCCTCTGTGGCTGGGTTACTGGGATGCTGACCCCCTCCCTGGCTGGGATGCTGTCCTCCTCCCTGACTGGGGTTACTGGGATACTGGGATGCTGCCCCCCTCCCCAGTGGGGTTACTGGGATGCTGACCCCCCCCGGCTGGGGTTACTGGGATGCTGGGGTGCTGCCCCCTCTGTGGCTGGGATACTGGGACGCTGACCCTCTCCCTGACTGGGATGCTGGGATGCTGACCCCCTCCCCGGTGGGGTTACTGGGATGCTGCCCCTATCCCTGACTGGGGTTACTGGGATACTGGGAGGCTGTTCCCTTCCCTGACTGGAGTTACTGGGACGCTGCCCCCCTCCCCGGCGGGGACCCTGGGGTGCTGCCCCCTCCGTGCCGGGTGCCATGTGCCAGCGGGTGCCCGGCAGGACGCGCGGCTGTACGAGGAGTGGAAGTGGTTCCGGTGCCCCACGCTGCTGGAGGTGCTGGAGGAGTTCCCCTCGGTGCGGCCGCCGGCCTCCCTGCTGCTCACCCAGCTGCCGCTGCTCCAGCCCCGCTACTACTCGGTCAGCTCCGCGCCCGGGCCCAGCCCCGGGGAGATCCACCTCACCGTGGCCGTCGTCACCTACCACAGCCAGGGTGAGCGGGCCGGGGGGGCCAGGGGGGGCCGGTACCGGCTGCCCTGCCACCCCCATGGCAGCGCCGGCTCACAGCCACCCCGGGTTGTGCGGCCCAGGGACCCCCAGAGCCCCCCCCAGCATCTCCCGACCCCCCCAGGGCTCCTCCAGTGTCTCCCAGGGACCCTCCAGGATTTACAGAGCCCCCCCAGAGCCCCCCAGGGTGCCTCGAGTGTCCCCAGAGCCCCCCCCAGTGTCCCCAGAGCCCCCCCCAGCCCCCCCCAGTGTCCCCAGAGCCCCCCCAGTGTCCCCGAGAGCTGCCCCAGGGTCCCCCAGAGCCCCCCCCAGCCCCACCCCCAGTGTCCCCCGAGCCCCCCCCGCGCCCCTCCGTTGTCCCCCAGCACCCAGCCCCGTCACACAGCGTCCGGGTGCTGCTGCTGGAGGTGATGGACCCCAGGGACGCGCCCCCCTGCCCCCCAGCACCAGCCACCCCCCTGTCCCCCATGCACCGTCCCAGGGACCCTGCCCGGGGGGGGGGGGTGCTGCCCCCGCAGCCCCTCCATTTCCCGGGTCCCCGCAGATGGGCAGGGCCCCCTGCACTACGGCGTCTGCTCCACCTGGCTGGCGCGGCTGCAGCCCGGGGACACGGTGCCGGCCTTCATCCGGGGGTAAGGCACGGCCCCGCCACGGCCCCCCGCCCCAGGACTACATTTCCCAGCATGCCCCGCGCCCCACCGGACTACATTTCCCAGCGTGCTCAGCGTCCCCGGACTACATTTCCCAGCATGCCTCGCGCCACACCGGCCTACATTTCCCATCATGCTCAGCGCCCCGGACTACATTTCCCAGCATCCCCGCGCCCCCGACTACATTTCCCAGCATGCTCTGCTGCGGAGCGCCACCCCCAGTGACCACACTTCCCAGCGTGCCGCATCGCCCCGCCCACCGCACTGCATTTCCCAGCATGCCTCAGCGCGGGACCCGACCGCCGGTTCCCAGCGCCTCC
The DNA here is from genome assembly GCF_011004875.1 of Balearica regulorum gibbericeps. Classification (NCBI taxonomy): domain Eukaryota; kingdom Metazoa; phylum Chordata; class Aves; order Gruiformes; family Gruidae; genus Balearica; species Balearica regulorum. The sequence goes on from NC_046185.1 coordinate 168,159,305, forward strand.
CTCCCTCCCCGGGACTGCACTTCCCGGCATGCCCTGCGCCCCGGGACTGCACTTCCCGGCATGCCCTGCGCCCCCGGTGATCCCCGGTGACCCCCCCGCCCATTGACCCCCCCGGTGCCCCCCCCCGGTGACCCCCCCGGTGACCCCCCCGCCCATTGACCCCCCCGGTGCCCCCCCCCGGTGACCCCCCCGGTGACCCCCCCGCCTCCCGCAGGGCCCCGTCGTTCCGGCTGCCGCCCGCCCCCGAGGCCCCCTGTATCCTGGTGGGACCCGGCACCGGCGTCGCGCCCTTCCGCAGCTTCTGGCAGCACCGGCTGCACCACCTGCGGGGCGGAGGTCAGGGGGGCTCGGGGGGGGGGGCACGGGCACACGGGGCCGGGGGGATGCGTGGGGTGCGGGGGTGCCGGGATGGGGGGGCTGGGAGCACGGGGACGCGGGGGGGGACGTGGGGAGCCGCAGGGAGGTGGGGACACGGGCACACGTCCTGTCCGCCGCCCCCCCGCAGGCGGCCCCCTGGGCAGCATGGTGCTGGTGTTCGGCTGCCGCGCCTCCGCGCTGGACCACATCTACCGGGGGGAGATGGAGGAGGCGCAGGAGGGGGGGGCCCTCAGCCAGGTCCTCGTCGCCTTCTCCCGCGAGCCGGGGACCCCCAAGGTGCGACCGGGACGGGGACGGGCGGGGGGGGGGGGGGACGGGGACGGGGAGGCGGGGCGGGCCCCGGGGGGGCAGGTGCGGGGTGTCAGCGGCCGCCCGGTCGCGGTGTCCCCAGACCTACGTGCAGGACGTGCTGCGGACGCAGCTGGCCGCGGAGGTGCACCGGGTGCTGTGCCAGAGCGCCGGGCACATGTACGTGTGCGGGGACGTGACGATGGCCACCGAGGTGCTGCAGACGGTGCAGCACATCCTGGTGCAGCAGGCCGGCATGACGCTGGGGCAGGCGGGCGACTTCATCAGCGAGCTGCGGGTAAGGGCCGGGGAGAGACGCGCGGCAACGCCGGCACCGCGCCCGGCACGCCGCCCTGACGCCTGCTCCCGTAGGACAAGAACCGCTACCACGAGGACATCTTCGGCCTCACCTTCCGCACGCAGGAGGTGGCCTTCCGCATCCGCAGCCAGTCCTTCTCCATGCAGGAGCGCCGGCAGCCGGGCCCGTCCCCGTGAGCGCGCCGGGGCAGGGGGGCCCCCGCGGCTGCTCCCCCCGTCCCGCTGCAGGCAGCGCCGCCTCCCCAGTAAAGGTTTAGTTTTGATAACCGCGGCCCGGCGCTTCGCCTTCCCCAGGGTGGCACTGCCGGCACCGCGGCAGCCGGGAACGGCGAGGGTGGGCACGGGGTGGGCCGCGCTCAGCAGTCCCTCTGCAGCGGGGGCACCCGGCCCCGCTCCGGCCCCACACACGCGGCAGACGTGGGGCTGCGGGAAGTGGGGCGGGGGGGGGAGATGGGATGGGGAGGGAATGGGGGGCCTTGGCCTGAGCCAGGCTGCCAAGCTGCACCGCCCCGGCACCGCTGCTGCCGCCTGCCCGCACACCCCAGCATCACACCCCTGTCCACAGCATCGCCCCCCACGGCACGGCCCCCGGCCCCCAGCCGGCGCCGGGTCAGAGTCACCGCTGGCACAGCCCGTCTGTAAACCTTTATTTCGCGCGGCGGCGCGGTGCAGCCGGTGCCCAGGGCAGGGCACTGCGGCGGGCAGAGACCGGGGCAGGCGGCGGGAGCGGGGACAGCCCCAGCCCCGGGCGCCCCGTGCCCCCCCATAAATATAGCACCTGGCGGGGCTGGCTGCCCCCGGCAGCGCCCCCGGCCCCGCGCCATGGCAGGGCCACCGGCAAGGCCACGTGCCTGAACAGGGGGCCCACGCGGGCAGCGACGGCCGCACCACCCTGCGCCCTGGCCCCCAGGCAGCGGCGAGTCCCCCCGCGGCGCCCGGTCCCGGCCAGCGCCTCCCGGCAGCTCCCCCGGCACCGTGCCCAGCAGCGCCGGGAGCTCCCGGCACGCCCAGGACCCTGCGGAGGAAACGGGTCGTCAGGAGGGACGCCGGCACGGAGCGGGGGACGCTGGCACGGCTGCCGGACAGATGCCACCGGGTCCCAGCCCCGGTGGTCACCGGCCCTCCCTGGGCCGTGCCGTGCCCTCGCTCACCGAAGCAGAGGCCGGCTAGCCCGTTGTCTGCTCTTCCTCCTCTTCCTCCTCCTCCTCCTCCTCGGCCCAGCCGCCCAGCGGCATCTCCCGGTGCTGAGCCTGCGAGGCCCTGGCAGCCGAGCCTGGGGCGGGGGGGGCGGGTCAGAGCTGCCGCAGCCCCCGCCCGGGGTCCCGGCCCTCAGGACCCCGCAGCCGCCCCCGCTCTGGGCCAGCACCCGTCCCCGGGACCCCCGGTGCGACACTCACCTGTGGTCACGGAGGGCGGCCGGGGTGGCCCCATGGCCACCCACCCCCCCGCGGCCTGGGGCCCGGGACCCTGCTGCTGCTGCTGCTGGTGGAGCTGGAATGGGGGAGAGGGGTCAGAGCCCCCACCATGGCGCTGAGACCCCCGGGGTGGTCACAGCCCCCTGTCATGGCAGGCAGCGGGGCGGGGAGCTCCCAACGCGGGGGGGATGGACACGGCCACGGTGACGCCAGCTGCGGTGCCTCAACCCAACACCCGGTTCGGCAGCAGCCGCGGGGTCCCCGGCCAAAACCGGGGCAGGGGGTGTCACACACGGAGCCGGGAGCGCAGGGGCAGCCTGGCACGGGACGGGGGGACGGGGGGGTGGCGGGCAGGAGGCGAGGGCAGAGCACCAGGGTGGGCACAGCCGCCCCCGGCGACGCACCTGTGGGCAGGGATGCGGGCAGGGATGCGGGCAGGGGACCCACACTCTGGGGGTGCCGCGGGCAGGGGAGCCGGGGGCCGCGTGGCTGGGGGGACACAGGGGGACGCACCTCGTGCAGGTAGATGGCGTGGAGGCTCATCTCGGCCGAGGCCACCTCGCAGAGCAGCGCCGAGCGGCTCAGGCTGCGCAGCCGCGACTCGCTCAGGAGCAGGCTGCGGGCAGAGCCGGTGAGCACCGCGCCGGCACGTGGAGCCCCGCTATGACCCTCCCTCCCCATCACAACACCCCCTCCCCTCCACGACGCCCCCCTCCCAACATGATATCCCCTCCCCACCACAACCCCCCCTCCCCACCACGACACCCCCTCCCTCGCCCCCCCATCCCCGCAGCACCAGCCCAGAGGGGTGCAGAGCCCCCGTCCCCCCGCCCAGCCCCCCTCGCCGGCTTGACCTCTCCCCGGGGAGCAGGCGGTCGCTGTGGCAGCCGGGGCTGTCGGCGGAGGGGCCGCGCGCTCGCCCGGGCAGGGGGGACGCCAGGGAGGCCAGGACGCTGGCGGCGGCGCTGGCGGTGCTGCAGGGCTGGGCGAAGCGCCGGTCCCGGGACACCAGCCCGCTGGCCGAGAGGATGGGCCGGGCCAGGACGCTGGCCAGCAAACCGTCCGGCTGCGGGGACAACGCGTCAGGACGGCCCCGGCCGGGGACCCCGCCGGACCTGTCCCCCCCGCCCCCAGCCCCACGTGCCCGCCACGCTCACCGCCGCCGCCGAGTCGTCGGAGAGGAGGGAAGCGCCCAGCGGCCCCTCGGCCAGGATGCGTTGGGCGGGCGGCGCGGCGGCCGCGTCCTGCTGCACCTTCTCCTTCAGGTGGCTGAGGAAGAGCTCGCTCGGCGGCGGCGGCTGCCAGCGCGGGTTGGTGATGGCGAAGTGCATCAGCGACAGCTCCGTCTTCCCATTCTCCGCTTGCTGGTACACCGAGGCCTCCGTCTGCCCGGCCGACAGCCACTGCGGGGCAGGGGGGTGAGCAGAGACGCCGCACCCAGGACCCCCCCCGCCCCCCGAGATCCCCCCCCCAAACACCCCAGGACACACACACACACACACACCCCCCCCCCAAACCCACCTGGGGGTTGCCGTGATTGCGGACGTCGAGCTGGGCGAAGGAGCAGATGTCGCCCACCCCCACCACCTCCACCGTAAAGTTACGGAAGAAGTCGACGATGTCCAAGGCGCGGGCGGGAAGGGCGAAGATGAGGATGAGGGGGGTGAGGATGGGGCTCAGCAGCTCCTCCAGGATGAAGACCTGCAGGCGGCGGGGGCGTCAGGGGGGGGCGGGGGGGGGTTCCCCCCCCCCCCGCCCCCCCCCCCGACGCTCCCACCGCCCACCCGCCCCGGCCCCGCCGTCGCTCACCGCCTTGTACTGGAAGAGCTGCGCCATCTCGCCGCGCGTCTCCGACCGGCTGGCGTTGCCCTGCCAGTGGTCCGGCATGTAGTGGACGTGGGCAAGGACGCGCTGCAGCAGCTGCTCCGGGCACCACACCGTGTGCTCGTCGGGGATGAAGGACCTGCGGGAAGCGTAGTGGCACGGGCCGGGGGGGGGGTAAACGTCCCACCTCCCCGCTCGACCACGCCGGCGGCGGCACGGTATGGCACGGCGTAACCCGGCACGCTCACCTGGCCACGGTGACCACCAGCCCCAGCAGCGTGATGGCGGTGAGGATGTGCTGCACCGTCAGCACGTCCTCGTCGTAGACCGTCAGGACGATGAGCACGGCCAGGATGGAGCCGGCGAAGAAGCCGACGTTCTTGGCCAGCACGGTGAGCAGCGGGCTGGTGAAGGAGTTCATGTACTTGGTGGCCGGCTTGTAACCGCGGCTCAGCCGCGCCTGCAGCTCGTGGTTGAGCTCGTTGAAGTGGCGCAGGTAGTGGCGGCCGTAGAGGGACCAGCGGCGGGCGCCCAGGCTGCCCGGCTCCCGCTTGATCACCTCGGCGTAGCTGAAGAAGGCGTAGAGGAGCTGCCAGACCAGCACGCAGGGGCAGAGCAGCAGGTTGGCCAGCCCCAGCAGCACCATGGCACGCGCCAGCCGCCGCGCCAGCTCCCGCCGGGCGCCCGCTCGCTTGCACTGCGGCCGCAGGCTCCACTTGTTCTGGAAGAGGGAGCCGGGTCCCCAGAAGAGGAGCAGCTCCAGGTTGTACTTGAGGCCCTGGGTGAGGAAGACAACGGGACCCAGCAGCGGCAGGCGGAAGCGGACGGGCAGCAGCGACTTGTTGATCATGGCCACCGTGTAGTTCTTGAAGCGCAGGATGCGGTGGTAGATGTCCAGCTCCGTCAGCTCCCTCTTGTGCACGCACATTTGCTGCCGGCGCTGCAGCGAGATCAGCCGCGCCTGCACCTCCTGCCAGCTGTAGTTGCACAGCTCCTCCTGCACCAACGACACGCCGATGGATGCCGGCTCGGCACGGCCCGGCACGGCCCCGCCAGCCCCCTCCCCGCGGCCCCGCTCACCGAGGGGATGTTGAGGGCTTTGATGTAGAAGGCGCGGATCTCCCAGTAGCTCAGCAGGCTGCACAGCACCTTCACCAGCCGGTACAGCCAGAAGACGGCCGCCATCACCAGCAGGAAGATGATCCAGCCGCTGGCCCGGATCCTGGCAAGGGGGGACGCGCGTCAGGCGGGGACCTGGTGGTGCCGGGACTCCCCGTGCGGCCGCGCCGGCGGCTCCCGACCCCCCCCCCTCACCTCTGGGCGCACTGCGGGGAGGGCAGGACGGCGTCGGGCAGCGTCACTTTGCTGCGGTCAGGGACCGCCGCACCGGTGTGGCTGTGGTTGAGCGGCCGGTTGGCGAAGAGGACGTCGTACTCCACGCAGCACAGCAGGAAGGTGGTGAAGGTGACCACGAACAGGAACTGCCTGGGGGGGGGGCAAGGGCATCAGCACGGCCCCTCGCCCCGCGGCCGCCTGGCACGGCACCGCACGGCACCGCACGGCACGGTGGGTGGGTGGGCGTCCCACCGGCACTTACACCAGCTCAAAGATGTCGGAGAGCATCATGCAGGCGAAGCCGTTCTTCTGGTGGAAGTGGTAGATGTTGGGGGTGCGTTAAGGAGCGTGTGACCGCGGTGCCCGACCCTCCCCCCCACCTCAGCACTGGGGTGCCCCCACCCCCCGGCGCGGTGCCGGCCGCGGGCAGGGCTGGGCAGCGGCCAGGCAGGGGCCCTGCAAGGATATCTTGGTGAAGAAATTATCCAGGTTCTTGATGTGGTGCCAGGAGTCTGGCGAGGAGAGAAAAACAGCGGGGGCTGAGCCCGGGCCATGGCACGGCCCACCCCGGCCCCCGCACCCCCACCCTGGGGCACCCACAAACCCCCCGTGACCAGCCGGAGGGCCGGGGGGGCAACCGGTGCCCCCCACATAGGCAGCAGGGCTGGGCCTGCCCCCCCCCCCCGCCCGCACCCCTGGGCAGGCTGCCTGCACCCCCTCCCTCCCTCTGGTCCAGCCCCCCAGCCCGCGCCCCACGGCGCGGCCACGACACCCAGACGGGCCCCTGTGCCCCCCCAGGGCAGCACCTGCCCCCCCCGGCCTGGACCCGCTACCTTGCAGCCCCTCGGTGACGTGCACCAGCAGCTCCTCCTCGCCGGGGGGTGAGTCCTCCTCGAAGTCCTCCAGGCGTCGGTACTCGCCCTGCGCCGCCATCGCTCGCCACGCCGCCTGCCAGGGACGCCCGTCGGCACCCGCCGCCGCGGCCCAGGGACCCCCGCCCGGCACGGACCCCGGCGGCGGGGGTGCCCGGGGGATGGACCCTCCCGCCCCCCGGCCCCATGGGCCGTGGGGCAGCCAGAGCCTCGGCTGCGGGGCACGGGGGTGCCGTGCCGTGCCGTGCCGTGCCGTGCCGTGCCGGGGTGAGCCGGGCTGAGCTGTCTGCCCCGCGGCCAGGAGCCGGAAATGCCGGCGAGGTCACGCAGCGCCGCCCGCGTGCCCCAAATTCGGGTGGCCTGAGCTGGCTTCCCGCACCGCGGCCACAGCCACGGCCACGGCCCCGGGCAGGGACGCACCGCACACGCCGTCCGGCCCGTCCCACCGGCTGGATCACCGCCAGCGCCTGGCCGTGCCCCCTGCAGGGCCCGAGCTCCCTGCGGAGAGACCCCCGCCCGGGCCAGCCCGGACCCCCGCTTCACCCCACGTCTGCCCCTCGGGCCACGCTGCGCCACCCCCCCACAATGCGAGTGGAGTGGACCCCCATCCCCACGGACCCCCGTCCCCGCAGATCCCATCCCACGCCCCCCTCCCCACGGAGCCGTGGGGCAGCGAGCAGCCAGCGCCAGGGCAGCAGCCGGGGTGCAGGACCGAGCCCAGGGCCAGCTCCTGAGCCCCGGGGGCCTCTTAATGCCCTGGGGACCCCCAGCCCCGGGGCAGGACAGGACCCTCACCCTTTGGGGCAGGGCAGGACCTCTGGGCTCTGGGGCGGGGGGACTCTCGGACAAGGAGCCCCAGCCCCTTGGGGCAACACAGGGCCCCAGTTCCCTTGGGGCAGGATGGGACCCCCAACCCCCTGGGGAAGGACAGGGCCTCAATTCTAGTTTGGGACCCCCCAACCCCTTGGGGCAGGATGGGACGCCCACCCCCCTGGGAAAGGACGTCACCCCTGGCCCTCAGGGAAGGAGGGGAGCCCTGGACCCCTGGGGAAGCACAGGACCCCCATCTCCTGGGGCAGGATGGGACCCCCACCCCCCGGGGAAGCACAGGACCCCCATCTCCTGGGGCAGGATGGGACCCCCACCCCGGGGCAGGACAGAACTCCCACTGCCCCGGGGAAGCACAGCACCCCCCTCCCCTCGGCACAGGACGGGACCCCCAGCACCCAGGGCAGGGCAGGACCCCCCCGCCCGCCCCTTACCGCCGCCGGCCGGTGCTCCCGCAGCCCCGCACGCCACCACCCCTCCCGGTGCCGGTGCCGGTGCCAGTGCCCGGCCGGGCCGCGGGTGATGGTGATGGTGATGATGGTGTCCGCCCCCTCCCCGCCGGGGCTGACTCACGGCACCGGGGCCGCGGGGGGGGGGCGGGGGGGAGCCCCGGGGCCGTGATTCAGCAGGAGCCCCGGGACCGCCGGACGCACCGTCCCCGCGCTGCCCCCGGCCTTGTGCAACTCCCGGCGGGGGCCGGGGCCACCGTGTGCCCCGGGATCGGGTGTCCCGGCACGGCCCTTCCCCCACCTGCCCCCCCCCGAGCGGCCAAAAATACCCGCGGGGCGGGGGGGGGGGGGGAGCCCGAAAATAGCCCGGGCGGCGTCAACAGCCGGGGGGGGGGGGGTGCGGGGACACCCCCGTGCCGGGACAGGCAGCCCCAGGGACACGGACACCCGTGGGGACAGCCCGGCCCAAGGGCCCGGTGACCCCCGCGACCCCGCAGGGACACACGCACCTGGGTGGGCATCGGGACACGGGCAGCGTGACGGCCCCACGCTGACACGCACCCCAATAGCACCGTGGTGACACACGGCCCCGGGGACACTCCCGTGGGGACAGCCCCACGCACCCCGCCGGCCCCACGCAGCCACCCCACGGGCGCCCCGATGACCCCGCGGGGACCCGTCCGCCCCCGTGCCCGCACCGGCAGCCGCTGTCCCCGCGTCCCCCGGCCGGGCCGCCCGCGACCGTGGGAGGGGGGGTGTGTGTGTGGGGTGGGGGGTGTCCCGGGTGCAGCGGGGGGACCCCGGGAAGGAGCCGGGGGCACCCCGCACCGGGGGGGGGGCCGGGGCACCGCGATGGTTCGGGGCCGCGCTGGGGCGGCCGCTCCCGTGTCCCCGTCCCCGGTGACCCCCGTCCCCGGTGACCCCCGTCCCCCGTGTCCCCGTCCCCCGTCCCGGCTCACCTCTCGGCTCGGCGCTGGCGCGGTCCCCGCGGGGCCGGTGTGCCCGGTGTGTGCCCGGTGTGTGCCCGGTGTGTGCCCGGTGTGCCCGGGGCCGGGCTCTCACCGGGCCCCGCACCCGCCCCGGGACCGGGACCGCGTCCCGCCGCCGGGCATGGCCGCAGCGGCACCGGGGGGGCTGGCGGGGGTCTCGGGGGGGGGGGCCCCGCCGTGGGGAGCGGGGTCCGAGCGCGGGCAAGGCGGGACCGGGACGGACGGACGGACGGACGGACGGACACCCGTGCAGGGCCCGGGCTCCCGGAGCGCGGCCCGCGGGGGGGGGGGGGGGGGCGGATCGAGGGCCCCGGCGGGCCCGGGGCGCCGGAGGAGGCTGCGGGGAGGGGCGGGGGTGCGGGGCCGGGGCTCGGGGTGCCGGGGCCGGGGGGAGGCCGCGGGGCCGGGGCTCGGGGTGCTGGGGCCGGCGCAGGGCCCGGGCCGCGGTGCTGGGGCTCCGCCCGCCCCCGCCCGCCCCTGCCCGCCCCGGTGCCGCCCCGGTGCCGCCCCTGCCCGCCCGGGGTGTCCGGGCCCGCCATGGTGCTGCTGCTGCTGCTGCGGGCGCTCGGCGCTCGCTCCGGGCTCCGCTCGGTCCCCGCTGCGCTGCGGCCGCCCCCCGCCCCGGGGCGCAGGTACCGGGGAGCCCGGCGGGGGGGCGGGGGGGCCGGAACCCAACTCGCGGGTCCCTTGGGGTGGGGGGAGCCCGGCTCTGGGGTCCCCGGGGGCGCCGGGGGGCGCAGGGCACGTGGGCTGCGAGCGGGGGGGGTCCCAAAGGCTGGGGGGGGGGGGGCTGGGTGCTGGCGCGCAGCCCGGGGGGAGGACACCGGGGGTACCGGGGGGGGCGAGGGTGTCCCCTGCCCCGGGACAGCCCAGGGGGGCATGGGGAGGCTGGCCGTGCCTGGGGGGGGGGAACAGCCCTCACCGGGTTCCCCCCCCCACCCCGTGTCCCCAGGGGGGGCACTGGGTCCCAAGTTCGGGCTCCCCAAGCTCACCGCTCTCCCCAGTTTCAGGTATGGGGGGGGGCGCCTGGGGCTCACCGGCCCCCCTCGCCCCCCCCCCGGCCCCGCACCATCAGCACCGCGCTGCCTGCTCCTGGCCGGCCCGGCCACGGCCTGCATGGCCCTCGGCTTGCTGGGCACAGCCGCACGCTGCCAGGAGGCCGCCATCCCCGCCGTCCCCGTCCCCCTTGAGCCCACGCAGCCCCGGCCGGAGCCCACCTTCGACTGGCCGGCGTTCTGGGCCTTCCTGCGCCCCCAGCTCCTGGCCCTCTCGGCAGCCGTGGTGGTGAGCAGGGGCGGGTGGGTGGCCGCGGTCCCCCTCGTCCCCGCCGTCCCCGTGCCCGTGCCGTGACGCCCGTCGTCCCCGCAGCTGGCACTGGGCGCAGCCCTGCTCAACGTCCGCATCCCGGTGCTGCTGGGGCAGCTGGTGAACGTGGTGGCCCGCTGCACCCACGGCCGCATCACCGGCTACCTGCAGGAAGCCCGGCGCCCGGCCCTGTGCCTACTCACCGTCTACTGCCTGCAGGTGGGTGCCGGCACCCTGAGCCGGGGGATCCGGGGGCTGCCCCTGCCCCGCACCCTCCCGAGCCCCTCTCCTCTCCGCAGGGGCTGCTGACCTTCGGGTACATCGCGCTGCTGGCGCGGGTGGGGGAGCGCGTGGCGGGCAGCATGCGCAAGGCGCTCTTCATCTCCCTGCTCCGGTAAAACGCCCCGCGGGGCGGCGGGGGACAGGGTGCAGGGGGAGCCCCCAGCCTGCCGCCCCGGCACACCGCCGCCTTCCCGACAGGCAGGACGTGGCGTTCTTTGACGCCAACCGGACGGGGCAGCTGGTCAACCGGCTGACGGCCGATATCCAAGAGTTCAAGTCTTCCTTCAAGCTGGCCATCTCCCAGGTGAGGCCCACAGCCAGCAGCACCGCCCCCCCCCCCCGCCCCCCAAAGCCCCCAGCACCCACCCCTGCCCCCCCAGGGCCTGCGCAGCGGCACCCAGACGGCAGGCTGCTTCGTCTCGCTCTACCTGCTCTCGCCCAAGCTGACCGGCCTCCTGCTCGTGGCGCTGCCGGCGCTGGTGGGCGTCGGGGCCCTCATCGGCGCCGTCCTCCGCAGCCTCTCCCGCCGGGCGCAGGAGCAGGTAACCCCGCGCTTGCCCCCCCACCCCCAAGGGACCCCTCCATCCCCCCGGGGCCAGAGCGGGGGGGGTGTCCCGTGCCAGCCCCCCTCTCCGTCCCTCTCCCCGCAGGTGGCCAAGGCCACCGGGGTGGCAGATGAGGTGCTGGGAAACGTCCGGACCGTGCGCGCCTTCGCCATGGAGGACCGGCAGGCAGGGTAAAGGGGCGGTGGGGGCTCTCGCCCGGCGGGGGCGGCGGGGGGCCGGTGGGGGGGGGTCAGCCCCGTCCCTGCCCGCAGGCTGTACTGCGCCGAGGTGGACCGCGCCGGCTGGCTGAACGAGTGGCTGGGCCTGGGCATCGCCGCCTTCCAGGGGCTCTCCAACCTGGCGCTCAACGGTGAGTGGGTGCCGTGGGGCGGGACCCGCGGTGCCGTGGGGCAGGACCCCGCAGTCCCGGGGCACCCTGGGTCCCACCTCCGCCCCGCGCCCCGCAGGCATCGTCCTGGGGACCATCTTCGTGGGCGGCTCCCTGATGGCCGGGGACGAGCTCTCGCCGGGCGACCTCATGTCCTTCCTGGTGGCCTCGCAGACGGTGCAAAGGTGGGAGCAGGGCCCGGCGTGGCGCCTCCCCCGGCACCCCCGGCACCCTGACGTGCCGCAGCCTGCCCGGGGTGCAGCCCTGAGCTCGGCCTCCCCCCTTGTGCCCCGACAGGTCCATGGCCAACATCTCCATCCTGCTTGGGCAGGTAGGTGGGGTGGGGTGGGGTGGGGTGGGAGCTCTCGTGGCCCCCCGCCATGGGGGGCAGGGGACGGGCCCGGGGTGCTCCCGCCGCCGTCCCCGCAGGTGGTGCGAGGTCTGAGCGCCGGCGCCCGCGTCTTCGAGTTGCTGACGCTGGAGCCCAGCGTGGCGCTGCGGGGGGGGGGCTCCATCCCCAGCCACTCCCTGCTCGGCCGCATCTGCTTCCACCGCGTCTCCTTCAGGTGAGCGGCCCCGGCCCCCCCGCCCCGGGCCGGCCCCCCGCCCGGCCCCCCGAGCCGCCCCGCAGGCTGGGGGCCAGCACCGTCTTGCACCCCCCGCTCCTCTCCCTGCAGCTACCCCACCCGCCCCGGCTACCCAGTCCTGCGCGACTTCAGCCTCACCCTGCCGCCCTGCAAGACGGTGGCCATCGTGGGACCGTCCGGAGGAGGTACCGGCCTGGCCGTGGCCCCCTCGCCCCCCCGGCCCTCCCCGCACCCCCAGGCCAGGGGACCCCTGGCCGGTGCATCCCAGCCGGCGGGGCAGGAACCGACCCGACCTCCCCGGGGACGCCAGCTCAGCCCCTCACCCGTCCCCTGGCATATCCCTCCCACGCCCCGGTCCTCTGCCCAGTGAGCCCAGTGGGCGCCAGGGACTGGGAACCAGCTTCCATGCCTCCCACCCACCCGCCCACCTCTGCGAGGCCGGGGGTCACGGCCGGAGCCGGGGGGTGCGGGGGTGCGCGGCCGGGCGGTGCCGCGGCGCTGAGGGCTGCCCTCCACAGGGAAGTCGACGGTGGCGGCGCTGCTGGAGCGGTTCTACGAGCCCACGCAGGGCACCATCACCCTGGACGGCCACGACATCTCCTCCCTGGACCCCTCCTGGCTGCGAGGGCAGGTCATCGGCTTCATCAGCCAGGTTCGGGGCTGCCGTGGGGCTGCCGTGGGGCAGGCGCTGAACGGGAACCTGCCGGGCCCGTGCTGTGCCCGGGGGAGGGGAGGGAGGTGGCCCCATCCGGGGTTCGGTGCTGAGGTGCCGGATGCTGCCCCAGGAGCCGGTGCTCTTCGGAACGACCATCATGGAGAACATCCGCTTCGGGAAGCCGGGAGCCTCTGACGCGGAGGTGTACGCCGCAGCCCAGCTTGCCAACGCCGACGGCTTCATCCGCAGCTTCCCCGAGGGCTACGACACCGTCGTGGGTACGTGCCGGGCTTGTGCCGGGCTGCGTGCCGCGGAGCGGGGCACGGCGGGGGGCCCAGCCCGGCAGCGGTGCAGGGCACAGCGGGGGTGGGAGGCGGGCAGGGGCCCCCGAGGCGGGTCAGCCGCCCCACGGGACAGAGGGACGAGCACGAGACTGGGGCCAAGGCCCCCCCCGGGGACACCGGCTGCCGGTCACCACTGACGCGAGGCAGTGCCGGGAGGGAGCAGCAGCTGCGCCGGGCTCCCCACAGGAAAGACGTGGTTCGGTGTGGTTCGGTGCTGGCATTCCTGGGGGGTTCCCTGGCTCTGGTGGGGCCGGCGGTGTGGGAACACAGCTGCGCCCCTCCGCTCCCTTCCTCGGGATCCGTCCGGCGGTTTCCCCTGGCTGCGGCGGCACCAGCATCCCCGCGGTTGTCCCGGTCAGGCGAGCGCGGCGCGACGCTCTCGGGGGGTCAGAAGCAGCGCATCGCCATCGCCCGGGCCCTGCTGAAGGACCCCGCCGTCCTCATCCTGGACGAGGCCACGAGCGCGCTGGACGCCCAGTCGGAGAAGGTGGTGCAGGAGGCGCTGGACCGCGCCGTCTCGGGCCGCACGGTGCTGCTCATCGCCCATCGCCTCAGCACCATCCGGGGAGCCGACCTCATCGTGGTGCTGGCGCAGGGCCGGGTGGCCGAGGTGAGCAGCGCCCGGGGGGGGTGTGGGCAGGAGCGGGCAGGGGGGGTGGGCAGCCCCAGGGGTGACGCCGTCTCCGCCATCCCTGCAGGCAGGGACCCACGAGGAGCTGGTGCGACGGGGGGGTCTCTACGCCGAGCTCATCCGACGGCAGACCAAGGAGGAGTCCTGAGCGTGGGGCAGAGCGGGGGGGGGGACACGACACCACCGGGGTGCCCCTCTGCTGCTCCCCAATAAACCAGGGATAGAAGGCGGCTGTGGGGGCTCTGCTGTGTGGTGCTGGGGGGACAAGCCGTGGTGGCTCTGGCTCTGCAGCCCATGGGGATGGCAGTGCCCTGCGGGGGGGGGGGAGCCCGCATCACCCCCCCAGGGTGGGGGGACCCTGTGTGACCCCCTGAGATGGGAGACCCCTGCATCATCCTCCGGGGGGGGGGGGGACCCCTGGAGTTGGGGGCCATGTGTCATCCCCTGGGGTGCAGGACCCCTGCGTCGCCCTCTGGGCTGGGGGACCCCCATGTGCCCCCCCAGATGCAGGATCCCTGCATCACCCCCGGGAGGGAGGAATCCCTCTGTGCCCCCCCGGGGTGGGGGGACCCCTGCGTCGCCCCGGGGAAGGGGAGCTGCCTGCTGAGCCCCCCCGGAGCTCTCTGCCTCCCGAACACCCCCCGCCCCGGGCCGGCCCGGGCTCTGCCGCCGCGGGGGGGGGGGGGCGCAGCGCGGCCCCGGGGGGGTCCTGCCGCCCCGCTCGGGCACTGCCCCCAGCCGGGTCCCCCCCCTCCGCGCCGGGCTCAGCGGGGGCTCCGTGCCCGGGGACGGGGGGAGCCGGGGCGGGGGGGGGGGGCACACAGCAGCGGGGCAGCCCCCGGGCCCTCGGCTCCGCGCACCCCCCACCGCGATCGCCGGGGGGCGGCAGCGGGTGGAGCCGCCGCGGGAGGGGCGGGGGCGGGGGCGGGGGGCGGCCGCAGACCGGCAGCGGCTGCGCCGCGGCAGCGGGAGCGGAACCGGGGCCGGGGCCGGGGCTGGGGCCGGGGCCGGGGCTGGGGCTGCGCTGGCCGGGGGCTCCGCGGTACCGGCAGCGCGGGGGGGCGGAGCGGCCGGGCCTGCCCTGCCTGCCTTACCCTGCCTGCCTGCCCTGCCTGCCTTGCCCTGCCTACCTGCCTTACCCTGCCTGCCTCTCCCCGCCTGCCTGCCCTGCCTACCCTGCCCTGCCTACCCTGCCCTGCCTTACCCTGCCTGCCTTACCCTGCCTGCCTTACCCTGCCTGCCCTGCCTACCCTGCCTGCCTTACCCTGCCTGCCTTACCCTGCCTGCCCTGCCTTACCCTGCTTGCCCTCCCCTGCCTCCCCTGCCTCTCCCTGCCCACCCTGCCCACCCTGCCTGCCCACCTGCCCGCAGCCCCCTGAGCGCGGCACGGCGATGGGCCAGGGGCGGCCGGGGGGTCGGCAGCGGTCGCGGCGGGGCTGAGCGGGGCGGGGAGCGCCGGGGCCCGTCGGCAGGATGAGGGGGGGCTCGGAGGGCAGCGGGGAGGGCGAGGGGCTCTCCAGCCTGCGGGCCTTCGCCCACAGCTCCTCGCTGCACGGCATCAGCCACGTCTTCGCCTACGGGGCCGTGTCGCTGCGCCGCGTGCTGTGGGGGGCCTTTTTCCTGGGGTCCCTGGGGCTGCTGCTGCTGGTCTGCGCCGAGCGCGTCGCCTACTTCCTCACCTACCCCCACGTCACCAAGCTGGACGAGGTGGCCGCCCACAACCTCACCTTCCCGGCCATCACCATCTGCAACCTCAACGAGTTCCGCTTCTCCAAGATCACCCGCAACGACATGTACCACGTGGGCGAGCTGCTGGCGCTGCTCAACGACCGCTACGAGATCAGCAACCCGCAGCTGGCCGAGCCCCATGTCCTGGCCGCCCTGCGCGACAAAGCCAACTTCAAGAACTTCAAGGCCAAGCCCTTCAGCATGGCCGAGTTCTACAACCGCACCGGCCACGACCTGGCCGACATGCTGCTGCAGTGTTCCTTCCGCGGCGCCAACTGCACCGCCCGCAACTTCACCGTGGTGAGTGCCGGCCTCGCGGCGCGGTGCCCGGCCAGAGGAGGGGGCTCCGCCGGGGCCAGGGTGGCCACGTGCCCCCGGGGACCGCGAACAGACACGGGTGTCCCGCCAGGGTCGGGCGCCGGCGTGCCGGGCTGCTGCAGCGCCGATGAGTGAGCCCCTTCTCCCAACCCGCAGCCGTCCCACCGGCACATCCAACCGCCCGCGGCGCGCCGGCCTGTGCCCACCACCCCGGGTGCCGCAGCAGGCCGGGTGCCAGGCTGGGGTGCCCCCGCCCCGTGCTCGCCGTGGGGATGCCAGGCGGCTGGGAACGGCACCCAGGCTGGAGCCGCGCTGTGTCGGGGGCCCTGCACCGAGTCAGCCAGCTCCGCCTGCGTGCAGCCGCTCGGGCAGGGGGTCCTCACGGGTACGGGATGCTCACGGGCACGGCCCGCAGCCCCGCTCCCCCCCGCGCCGGCCCCAGATGCCGCCTGGGCACCGGCGGCAGCAGCGGCCGCTCCCCCCGGGCTGTGTTTGCAGACAGGCTCCCACCCCCGCAGCTCCTCCGCACAGCCTGCCCCGGTGCGGGCAGGGGTCCCCTGTGCCGGAACCGTCCCCCCGCAGCCCACGGGCACCCGGCCCCAGTGCTGCCCCCAGCACCGCACACCGCTCCTGGGGCTGTGCCCGCTCTGCTCCCGGCCCAGGGAATCGCCGGTGCCCGTGTGCTCCCAGCACACCGGCCGTGCCGCACGGCGTACCAGCGGGGCTGCACAGGGCCGAGCCGCGGCCCCCGGGCTGCGGGTTCGTGCACAGGTGACGCGCAGGGTGCGGGCAGCTGCCGGAGTGTTGGCAGGGGGGGAGCAGCGCTGCCACGTCCCTGTGCGGAGGTGCCTTCCCTGCCCCGTGCAGCCCCGGGTGGGCACAGGGACCCCCCACCCAGCGCTCGGCTCCCCCAGGCAAACCTCGGCCGCGGGCAGCCTGTGCCGCGTCCTGCCCGGGAGGGACGGGCAGGGACGGTGGTGCGGGCAGGGCTGGCGGCGTGGGGCAGGACGGGCAGGGACGGTGGTGCGGGCAGGGCAGGGGTGTGCTTCGTGCTGCGGCAGCGCCGGGGGAGCGGCGTGCTGTGGCAGCCTGTGCCCGCTGTGCGTGGCTCTGCTCAGTCCCCACGGCTGTCACCGTGGGCTCGGCCGCAGTATCACAACAGCAATTACCGTCAGCTTAAGGCTCTTAGTGCGCAAAATTTATTTTCCTTGGGAGCTCTGTTGAAAAGCATGCCTTTTGGCAGCTCCGTGCCCGCCGCGCCCTTTGCCGGAGCAGCTCCGCCGGTGCCCCCGCGGCAGGGCGAGGCGGCAGCAGCCCCGGGGTCGAGGGCCGGGACGTGCGGCGGGAGGGTTGTGAGTTCCCGGGGCAGGACCGGGGGTGGCACGTGCTGCATGGCGGCAGCTCGCTGCAGCCTGAAAGCCGGCGCCTCTCCGGGGAGCGTGGCTGAGCTGCCAGGGCCCCGGCATGCCGCCGGCGCACAGGGCCGGTGCCTGCCCCAGGGACTGGTGGGCACCCGTCTCCATTCCTGTGCCGATGATCTCGGGGGGCATGTGCGTGCCGCACTGCTCCCGCTGCCCCCGGGCTCGCCGCCGCCGGCACCGGGAGCGTTGGCTCTGCCCACATGTGCCACACGACCGGCCCCGCTGCCGCCTCGTCTCCGACTGGCGGTGAGAAACTCCTTGCGTGAGCAGCCGCAGCGGCCCCTGGCACACGCAGCCCCCCGGCGCCGCCCTGCCCCGGCTCAGCCCAGCGTCCAGCTGCACCCGCTGCAACTTTGCCGGCTAAAAATACGGAGCTAATGCCGGGACTTAGTCACGGATTATCGTCCCCTGCCCTGGGCCTCGGCGCTGAGCCGGCAGCTCCCGGCACCACGTCCCGTCTGGCGGCAGCGGGCCCTGGGGCTGCCGGGGCTGCCATCCCGTGCCTGGGACGGAGAGGCCGGCTGTGCGTGGCGCCTCATCCCAGCCCTGTCCCTGGGGTCCCCGGGGTCCCCGGGCACTTGGCGAGTGTCCGAAGGAAGGGCCATGCCGGCTGGGTCTGTGCCCCCCGGTTGCCCCCGCCGGGGCCGGCAGGGATGGGGCGAGCCGGGAGGTCACCCCGAGCGTGGGGAGCAGGAGGGCTGGCAGCGCTGGGGCCGTGTCCTTGTCCCCGTCCCGGTCCCCCCAGCTGCCGGCCCCGGCGCATCCCTGTGCCGGGCAGCCGTTGCCATGGCAGCCGCCCCCCCATCCTCCTTGGGCAGCGTGTTGCCATGGTGATGGCTCCCCTTTTTGGGAGCAGCCCGTTGCCACAGCAGCACACCCCCCCCCCCCACGTTGGGGCAGGACGGGGGGACACCACACTCGGGGGGGACACGCACACCCCATCGTGGGGGGCCCTGACCCCATGGGGCAGCTACGGTGCCCCAGGGCCACTGCACCCCCCCGGCCCTTGGGTCAGTGATGGGACCGGGGAGCCCCCAGCCCCCCCTTCGCCCTGCGTCTGGGGCAGCCCCTCCGTGGGGTGGGGGGGCCACGGGCCCCTGGGTGGGATGGGGCTTTGCCCCAGGGCACGGGGAGGGGGTAGGGGAGCAGAGTGGGGGTCAGGGGGCTGGGGGCTGCCTGGGGCAGGGGGGACTTGGGCTGCTTTTGGCCGCATACCTGGTGGGGAAGGGGGCTGCGGGCCTGGGGGGCTCTGGGGGGCGGCTCGGGGTTGTTGAGCTCAGGGTCGCCCTGGGGGTCCCTGTGGGTGCTGGTCCCCACCGTGGGTGCTGGTCCCCGGGGGCCCTGGGCACGGGGCAGGCTCTCAGGTCCTGGCGGGATGACGGCCTGTGCCGCCACAGCTAAGCCAAGCCCCGGTCCCCGCTGCCATCCTCCCCGCTCACATGTCACCACGCAGCCCCACGTCCCCCCGCCGCCCTGCGTCCCCCCGGAGCCGTGCTGAAACCCAATCCCCCTGCATGGCCGCGGCAGGATGGGCAGGACGGGCGGCCATGGCCACCGAGCCGCCAGAGCCGGGCGTGGGGGTGCGGGGGGCGGCCGGCCTGGCCGCCTTTGTCCGCTCCTGCACCCTGCACGGGCTGGGGCGCGTCTTCGCGCCCGGGGCGCCGGCACCGCACCGCCTGCTCTGGGCCGGCGCCTTCCTGGCCTCGCTGGGCACCTTCCTGCTGCAGGCGGGGGAGCGGGTCCGGCACTACGCCACGTACCCCCGCGTCACCGTGCTGGACGAGGCGGAGAGCCGCGTCCTCGTCTTCCCCGCCGTCACCCTCTGCAACTACAACCGCGTCCGGCGCTCGCAGCTCACCCCCGACGACCTGTTCTGGCTGGGCGGCGAGCTGCTGGCAGTGGGGAGGGAGGACGTTCCCCGCTACCTGCAGGCGCTGGGGCAGCCCCCCGACCTCGCCGGCTTCTTCCCCAGCAAGAGCTACGACCTGGGTGCCTTCTACCAGCGCGCCGGGCACCCCATCCACGAGATGCTGCTGCGCTGCCGCTTCCGTGGCCGGGACTGCGGCCCCGAGAACTTCACCGCCGTGAGTGCCAGCGCCACGGCCAGCGCCACGGCCACGGCTGGCTGTGCCCCGGGCAGGACCCACGGCAGCCCCAGCCCCGGCTGGCTCTGCCCTGGGCAGGGCTTGGGCAGGACCCCCGGGGCTGAGCAGGTTTTGGGGCCACGGGGCGTGCAGGCTGTGGGGTGGTCGGCTGTGGGGCGATGGCGGGGTGCAGGCTGTGGGATGGTGGGCTGTGTGCGCTCTGCGGGGCCGTGGGGCGCGCGGGCTGTGGGGCGACGACGTGGTGGGGGCACAGCCCCTGCCCGCCCCGCCGTCCCCCAGCCCCAAGCGCTCGGTGAAGCTCCCACCGCGCTGCGCCGGGATGGCTCCTCTCACCCTCCCTGTGCCCACGGGGCCGTGGGGAAGCGTGGTGGAGACGGGGAGTCATGGGGGGGCTGCGGGGCTGCAGCGCAGGCATGAGGGGACTGGGGGGGGGGGGGCGATGGCTGC
The DNA here is from genome assembly GCF_011004875.1 of Balearica regulorum gibbericeps. Classification (NCBI taxonomy): domain Eukaryota; kingdom Metazoa; phylum Chordata; class Aves; order Gruiformes; family Gruidae; genus Balearica; species Balearica regulorum. Next base: position 168,178,757 of record NC_046185.1, read on the forward strand.
AGCGTGCGGCTCTCAGCCCCGCTCCCCACAGGGGGGGCCAGGGCCAGGGGGGCAGGGGTGGGAAGCGGCTGGGGGGCAGCGGGGGGCAAGGGCCGTGGGGGGCCAGGTGGTCTGTGCTCGCTGCTGCAGAGGCTCTGTGCTTCAGGGGGGCTGCGGGAAGAGGTGGGTTGGGGTCCCACATGGACGGAGCTGGGGAGGGACCGTCCCTCTGCCACGGTGACTGTGGGGCAGGACATGGGGTGGGGGGTCCCGCAGGGCCGTCCGGACGCCCGGGCTGTCGGGACCCGGCAGAGCCGAGGGCACCGCACCGGGGCAGGGACAGCAGCAGCCGCCCCACAGCCCCGTCCACAGCCCCATGTGGGTCCCAAAGGGGACGGGTGGATGCAGCAGCCCCTGCCCTGTGCATGGACTGGTGGGGCACTGGTATCTGGCACTGGGGACACTGGGATCCTGCACTGGGGCCCTGCTGGGTCCCCGGGCGCTGCCCCCCTGTCCCTGCTGGGTGGGTGCAGCTCCCGTCCCCCAGCACCCCGAACGCCGCCGTACCCCGGGTGACCCCCGCGGCGGGCGCTGAGGGTCCTGCCCTGCCCCCCCCCAGATCTTCACCCGCCTGGGCAAGTGCTACACCTTCAACTCGGGGGGGCCGGGCCGGGAGGTGCTGACCACGCTGCAGGGCGGCGCGGGGAACGGCCTGGAGCTGATGCTCAACGTGCAGCAAGAGGAATACCTGCCCGTCTGGGGGGACACGGGTGAGGGCCCCCCCGCAGCCCTGCCCGCGGCGCGGCTGTCGCCCCGCGCCCCCGACGCCCTCCCTGCCTTGCAGACGAGACCTCCTACGAGGCGGGGGTGAAGGTGCAGATCCACAGCCAGGAGGAACCCCCCTTCATCGACCAGCTGGGCTTCGGCGTGGCGCCCGGCTTCCAGACCTTCGTGTCCTGCCAGCAGCAGCGGGTATCCAGCCGCTCTGCCCGCGGGGCACGTGGAGGGGGCTGCCGGGGGGCCGCACAGCCGTGGCCGACCCGCCGGGACATCCCGTGCCGAGCCGTGCTGCATGGCAGGTACCGCACCCCTGGTGCGGCAGCTCTGCCGCCGCGACGGCCAGGAACACTGTGGGGCGGCCCCACACCGGCACTGCTCAGGCCCACCGCAGGCAGCGGCTCCGGCAGCGACCCCCCAGCCTCCCGCTGAACAGACTGTCGGCAGGGGCGGCATCCAGCTCACGCAGCCAGACGCCTAAATTTAGGTGTCTCGAGTGGGCGTCTCCATGTGTGCCGGCACTCGCGGCGCGGGCGGCAGGGAGCATGGCGGCGGTGAGAGCGTGGCCCTCGGCACCCATGGGTGCCCCGCTGAGCCCTGCGGCTGCAGGCACGCTCCCCACACCAGCCACGGCACGGCCTCTCCGGCTGCTGCCCACCCCGGGGACGTGGGGGTCCGTGCCGACCCCCCAGCACATCGGGCTCCACATGCTCCCAGCTGGCACCATGTGCCGGCCCTCGCCTGGCCCTTCCCTCCCTCCGGCTGCTGTGCCGGCCGTGGGTGACGCCGGCCCCGATGCCCAGCCCCGCGCCCAGCCAGGAGGTAGGGGTGGGAGCGGGGGGCTCCGGGGTGGCGTGACACACACCGCACCCCCCCCCCAGCACCGGCTCCGTGGGACGAGCTCTGCCCGAGGGACAGGCACCACGGCGGGATGGGGGTCAGGCGGCGCGGGCCGGGGACGCCGTGTTTTCCTTAGCCGGTGGCTGGCAGCTGGTGTACCTGCCCCCGCCCTGGGGGGACTGCAAGGCCACCCCCATCGAGTCCGACTTCTTCACCAACTACAGCATCACCGCCTGCCGCCTGGACTGCGAGACCCGCTACCTGGCCGAGAACTGCAACTGCCGCATGGTGCACATGCCGGGTGAGCCAGGACCGGGCCAGGGCCGGGGGGTGGCTGCCGTGGGACGGGGGCGGTGGGGAGACCCTCCTGCCCCTGCGACCGCCACCTTCCCCCCCCCCAGGCAACGCCAACGTCTGCACCCCGGAGCAGTACAAGGAGTGCGCTGACCCCGCGCTGGGTACGTACCGGGGCAGACCCCACCATCGGCCACGCCGCAGCCCTGCCACCTCCGGCATCCCCAGCCCAGCCAAGGGTCTCGCCCCGGGGGCCACCATCCCCAGACACCCCCAGATTCATCTCCAGGACCCCTTGTTTCCCCCTGGCTCCATCACTGTGAACGTGGCACCGGTGTCCCCGTGCCCTCTCTGGGGGGGTGTCACCGCTGTCCCTGCCTGCTCAGAGCCCAGGCGGGTCCAGGCCCCCACCTCGCGTGCTGCCGGCACCGACTGCAGCACACTTGTCCTGTGCCGCCGGCACCCACCCCACGCCCGGGCTTTGGCCGGGGCCCGGCCCTGTCCTTGCAGCAGCCCCATCCCCAGCGCCGGCGCGGGGGGGGTACGGCCACGCAGTCCCCGTAGTCCCCGTCCCACCCGCGTCCCCCCCAGACTTCCTGGTGAAGAAGGACAGCGAGTACTGCGCCTGCCGCACGCCCTGCGCCATGGTGCGCTACGGCAAAGAGCTCTCCATGGTGAAGATCCCCAGCAAGGCCTCCGCCAGGTACCTGGCCAAGAAGTTCAACAAGACGGAGCAGTACATCGCGTGAGTGCTGCCGCCGCGACGGCCCGCCGCCCCCCGCAGCGTACGGCATGGCACGATGGTGTGATATGGCACGGCATGACAGTGTGACATGGCACGGCACAGCCTCACGGCAGCCCCCAGCATATGTGAACTGGCACGGCTCGGCACGGCACTGCCGCCCCTGTGCAAATCTGCTCCAGCACTGGGAAAACCACACGGCGCGGCACGGCATGACACGGCATGGCACGGCACAGCATGGCCTGGCACAGTACATCCTTGTGCCACCCTCACCCTGGCACCCCGGCACACCGCGGCACGGCACAGTCCCCCCTGTCCCCCCCACTCATCCGTCTGTCCCAGCCCCGTCTGCCCCCCCAGGGACAACGTGCTGGTCCTGGACATCTTCTTCGAGGCCCTGAACTACGAGATGATCGAGCAGAAGAAGGCCTACGAGGTGGCGGGGCTGCTGGGTGAGCGTCCGGGGGGACTGGGGCCGGGGGGCCGGGGGGGGCAGCCCCCCTCTAACGCCACCCCCCCCCGCCCAGGCGACATCGGGGGGCAGATGGGGCTCTTCATCGGCGCCAGCCTCCTCACCATCCTGGAGATCTTCGACTACCTGTACGAGGTGAGGGCCCCCCCGCTCTGCCCCACGGCCGGGGGGTGCTCGGGGCCGCGGCCGGGGGCTCTGACCCGGCTCCCCCAGGTGTTCCGGGACAAACTGCTCAGCTTCTACAAGGAGAAGAGGAGGACCCCCAGGAGCGACAGCAGCACCCTGGTAACACCCCCCCCCCCCGCAGCCCCCGCCCGCCCCTGCCCCGCCGGGGGCTGCCCCCCCCCCCCCCGCCCCGTCCCCCCTCCCCGGGCGCAGCCGGCAAGGGGGGGCCCCGCACCTCATCCCACCCATCTGCTGCTCGGCCTCCCCCGCCCCGGGACCGGCTCCATCTCCCGCTCCGCTCCGCTCCGCTCCGCCCGCCCCCGCCGCTGCAGGAGCCTCCCCCGGGGCCGGGCAGCCCCGCCGTGCCGCTGCCTCCGGGGCCCAGGTAGAGACCCCGGGGCCGGGGGGCGGCACCCAGCGAGCCCCCGCCCGCAGTGCCGGCACGGGGGGGGACACGGGGGGGGGGGGGGCACGGGGGTCCCCGGCCGGGGCGCAGCGAGGGGCGAGGAGGACGCGACCCCCCGGGCAGGGACCCTCCCCCCCCGCTCCCCCGCAGGCGGCCCCGGCCCCCCCCCCCCCATCCCAGGCTTCTCTCGGCATCATCCCCGGGGCCGGGCCGGGGGGGCCGCCCCCCCGCTGGCTCCGCTCCCATCTTCATGCATCGCTCCCCGCCACCGCGTCCCCCGGGCCCCCCCCAACCCCTCGGCTCGGGGACACCCCAACCTCCCCCCCCCCAAGGACACTGCGGGGCAGGAGGGAGCCCCGGTCCCGGGGTGGGGGGGGGGCGGAATGGGGACAGCCTTGTTCCGCAGGGGCACGCGCTGCCCGCCCCCGGGCAGAGCTGGGGCACCCCTCGGGGTGCGCAGGGTGGGGGTGCGTGGGGCTGAGCCCCCAACATGGCCGGGCACGGAGGTGGGGGGAAGGACGGCGGCGGCGGCAGGGTTGGGGCATGGGGGAGCGGCCGCCGCAGCCCCCGTCCGCCCCCCACCGTGCCCCCGTCCCCAGAGCGCCCGTCACCCCCCGCGCTGCCGCCCGGACAGTCTCAGCTTCGCCCCGAACGTGCTACCTCGTCACCCGGCTCTAGGCGCCTTCGAGGAGTTCGCCTGCTGAGGGTGGGCTGGGGGGGGCCCGGGGGGGCCGCTGGCGGCAGACACGGGTACCCCCACCCTCCTGCCCCCCGGGACCCCGCGTGTCCGGCGCCGGGCCCCGAGGTGCCCCGCTCTGGGACCCCCCCGCCGAGGGGGCGGCGGGGGGCTGGGGGCGGCAGGGGCCCCCCCGGCCCCGCTCCCGCGTCCCTGCATGCGCTGCTTGCGCCCGCGCCCCCTCCCGCTGCGCTGTACATGCGACGCCCGTTCGCTGCGGCCCCCCGCCCCATTAAAGTCCTACCCCGGGCCCCGGCTCCTGTGCTGCTGGTGGGGGGGCCCGGGGTGGTGGTGGTGGGGGTGCTGTGTGGCGGGGGGGTCCCAGGAAGGAGGAGGCAGGCGCTGGGGAGAGGGGAGCTCTTTATGGAGGTAACAAACACGCACGTTCACCCACGTACAGCAGCACGGTAGAAAAGAAACGGGGTGCTCCCCCCCACCCCCGAGCTGGCACCCAGGACCCCCTCCCCTGCTGGGGAAGGGGCTGGGGGGGGAGCAGGGACAGGCAGGGTGGGGGGTCCCACCCCACCGGGGTCCCCGCACCTGGTCCCAGAGGGTCCTGCCCCCCTACCAGCACTGTGTCCCCGGGGAGGGCTCCGTGCGCTCTCAGCCAGCCCCAGGAGCAGCCCCGGCCCCGCCGTGGGGTTGGGGGGTCAGGGTGGGGAGGCCGTGCCAGCACCCCTCAGCCGGGCAGCGTCGGGTTAAAAACCTAATAAATACGGGGGGAAGGGGTGTGGGGGGGCCGCGGTTCCGGGATGCTGGCACCTCGCTCCTCGCCTCCCCTCCCCAGCGCTGCCGGGAGCGTGCCTGGAGCCGGGGGCTGCCGCCGGCTGAGCGCGGGGCCGGGCCAGCGCCGGGGGGCCTAGGGGGGGCAGAAGTCTGTGAAGTAGGGGTGCTGCAGGGCCTCCTCCGCTGATATCCGCTGCACCGGGTTGCACTTCAGCAGGTTCTGGGGGCGGGAGAGGCGGGGGGTGAGGCGGAGGGGGTGAGCCACGGCCCCCTGCCCCACAGCCCCCTGCAAGGGGAGAGGGCACCCGCCCCTGGAAGGCAGAACCCCACGGTGCAGGCAGAGCAGGCAGGACAGGCAGGGGGACGGGCAGAGCGCTCACCTGCAGCAGGTCCCGGCCGGTGGCGTTCAGCTTGGGCACCACGTTGACCAGGGAGGTGGTGGCGGGGTACATGGGGTAGGGCTGGGGACAGAGAGGTGAGCCTGGCCCCCCCTCACCACAGCCCCCCCCTCACCCCGGCCCACCCCCACCTCACCTTGTAGTCCGGCAGCTTGGCCATGGCCGGCCACTGCTCCTCCGTGGGGGTTCCCAGCAGCGTGGGGACGGCAGCGGTCAAGGGCCACCGCTGCGGTGGGCGTGGGGGGAGTCGCCCGTTACCCAGCCCCCCCCCGCCTCACCCGGCCAGGACCCGTCCTGCTCCCCCACCCAGGAGAGGGGGGTGACCCCCTCCCGCCACAGCCCCCCGTGGCACTGGAAGGATATCGGAAAATCCTTTTCAGCTGGTCATCCACGTCGTTCCCCGGAAACAGGGGCCGCCCCGCGTTGGCCAGCTCTAGGGACGAGAGAGGGGATGGGCCCCGAGGCCCCACGGCCCCGGCAGCCCCCCGTGCCGGCAGCCCCCGCGGCACTACCTGCGAAGATGCAGCCGGCTGACCACATGTCGATGGAGGTGGAGTAGAGCTTGGCTCCGAAGAGCACGTCTGGGGGCCGATACCACAGCGTGACGACCTGCGCAGAGGGACGGGGAGATGCTCAGCCAGCCGAGGGATGGGACAGCCGAGCCTCTGGCCTGGAGGAGGCCTCTGGCGAAAGCGCAGACCTCCCAGCTCACCTCCGCCGAGTAACAGCGCACCGGGATGCCGAAGGCCCGGGCCAGGCCAAAGTCGGCCAGTTTGAGCTCCCCGTTCTGCAGGAAAAGCACCGCGTCAGCAGGGCAGCGCAGGGGACACCCCGTCCCGCTCCAGCCCTTCGCCCTTTCCTGCTGACCAGAAACACAAGGGAGAGGCAGAGCCGCAGGCTGGGGACAGGCACCGGCGGGCTCCCCGGCGTAACGTCCCTCCCGGCTCAGCCGGGGCGCCTCATGCTGGCACGCGCCCCCCGCCGCCCCCCGCCCCCCGCCCCTCACCCTGTTAATGAGCAGGTTCTGCGGCTTGAGGTCTCGGTGCAGGACGTTGCGGCTGTGGCAAAACGCGAGGCCCTTCAGCAGCTGGTACATGAACGACTGCGGAGAAGAGCGCGGTGCTGAGTGGGGACACGTCAGCCCCTCGACACCGCGGTTCGGTTCTCGTGGCGGCCGCGATATCGCAGCCAGGGCGGGACGAGCACGTGGTCCCCGAGGGCTTCCGGAGCCCCCCAAAGGCACCTTGACGATCTCTGGATCCAAGTCCCCGTTGCAGCTATCGAAGTACTTCTTCAGGTCCTGGGGAGAAGCAAGCGGGGGGGGACGGACGTCAGGGAGCGGCGGGGGGCCGGGAGCCACGAACCCGTCCTGGGCGCTGCCCGGCGCTCACCTGGTCGCAGAACTCGAAGACCAGGGTCAGCTTCTTGTCGCTGTGCAGGACGTCGTGCAGCCTGCGCGGGGAAGGGGACCCTGAGACCCCGCACCGCCCGGCCCGGCCCCACAGAGGGCCCGGGGACCCCCCCACCCCCCCCGGCCATCCCCCCCCCCCCCCCTTGCCTGACGATGTTCTTGTGCTTCAGCTCCTTGAGCAGGCAGATCTCCCGCAGCGCCGAGCTGGGCACGCCCTGCCGAGAGAGGGCCGCGCTCGGGGGGGCTCGGGGGTCCCGGCCCCGGCCCCGGTCCCAAGCCCCGGCCCCCGCCGCCCCCTCACCTCGTCGTCATCGTCCAGCCGCACCCGCTTCAGCGCCACGATCTCGTGCGTCTCCCGGTTCTTGGCCTTGAACACGGTCCCGTAGGTGCCTGCGGGCAGCCGGGTCACCGCCGCCCCGGGTCACCGCCGCGCCGCCCCGCCCCGCAACGGCCCGGACCCTCCCGCACGGCCCCGCCCCGCCCCGGCCCGGGCCCGGCCCGGTCGCACCTTCCCCGATCTTCTCCAGCTTCTCGTATTTCTGCATCGCGCCGCGCTCCGCTCCGGCCCCGCCGCACCGGCCCCGCCGCCGCCGCCGCCACCGCCACACCTCCCGGCAGCCCCCGCGCCGGCCCCGCCACACCTCCCGGCAGCCCCCGCGCCGGCCCCGCCCCGCCACACCTCCCGGCAGCCCCGCGCCGGCCCCGCCCCGCCACACCTCCCGGCAACACTAGCTCAGGCCACACCTCCCGGCAGCCCCCGCGCCGCCACCGCCACACCTCCCGGCAGCCCCCGCGCCGGCCCCGGCCCCGCCACACCTCCCGGCAGCCCCCGCGCCGGCCCCGCCCCGCCACACCTCCCGGCAACACTCGCTCAGGCCACACCTCCCGGCAGTCCCGCGCCGGCCACGCCCCCGGCACCCGCCGCCAACACCTCCCGGCCGGCCGCGCCCTGAGCCACACCCCCGCCCGCCCGCCGGGGTTCCGGGTTCGATCCCCGCATCCGCCCGGTCCTCCCCGGGGCACCGTGGCACCGGGCCCGACCGCGGCGGGGTCCCCTGCGGGGCCCTCGGGGGACGGTGACCGCTCTCGCCGGTGCCGGTGCCTGTGCGGACCCGCCCGGTGCCGCCCCGCCCCAGCGCGCTCCCGCTCCCGCTCCGCCCCGCGGGGCCGCACAGACCCGCCCGGCGCGGCGGGACTCTCCGGTAAGCGGCGGGGCCGGGAGCGGGAGCGGGAGCCGCGTCGGCAGGGCCGGGCCGGTCCCTGTGCAGCCCGCCGCTGTTCCCCGCTCCCCCCGCTGTGCTCCCCCCGGTCCCGGCTCACCCCCCCCGGGGCGCTGCACTGGCCCGGCGGCTCCTCCCGGGGCACCGAGTCCCGGCCCGGCCCCGCTCCCCCCCGCTGCCACCTCGGGACCCCCGGCGGGGCCCGGCCGCGGATGGGGAGAGCCCCGGGGGCCGCACGCCGTGTGCCGGGCAGGGGCCGGGGGGGCTCTGTGCCACCCAGCACGCTGTCCTGGGCCCCCCGGCTCCTTCGGCCGGGTGGAAGCAGCCCCCCCCCCCCGCCGGGGCATCCCCCCGGGCCCCCCGGCCCCCGCTCGCCCCCGTTCCCGGCTCTCGCGGCTCTGCCGGCCGCGGCGTCGCACCTCGGGCCCTTCCCGCCATCCCGCTGCGCCGCCGGCTGTGTCGCCAGACCCGGCTCTGGCTCTGGCAGCGTTCCCGTGCCGGGCCCGGCTCTCGGGGCGGCGGTTGCCCCAGGACGCTGCGGGAGGTGGGAGAGCCGGGATCGCGCTGCCGCCGCGCTTCATCCCTTGGTGTCTTTTTGTTTTGCAGCAGGTGCCGGAGCGACGTGAGGCAGCTCTATGCCCTTCCCTCCCAGCTCCTGACCCCGACAGCGACGCTCGGCAGGTGAGAAACGTGGGGCCGGGGAGCAGCCCCGGCACGTGCAGCCCCGTCGGCCGGCCGGCCGCAGCCGTCCCGCACCCACCGGCTCCCTCCAAGCAGAGGAAACGTCCCGCGCCTCTGCCCCGTCCCGGTGTGCGGCCCTGCCTCGCGGCGCAGAGCTGCTACCGAGGGGTTTGCACCCGTGTGGCGCGGCGCTCGCCGGGAGCTGCCATGTGCCGTGCTGGGTGGCGAGCGGTGCTGCCCGCTTGCGAAACGCTGCCAGGGGTTGAGCAATGCCGGGCATGAGTCCAGCCCTGCTGCTCTCCCACTCGCGCGCTGGCGTGGGCTCCCACGGCTCCGGAGCGGGGACCGTGCTGCCCAGGGAGGGGGGCAGCAGGTAACGGGGGACGCGGCGCCTGTGGCTGCCCCTGAGCCGCTCGGTGCAGGCAGGGATGCAGGCAGAGCCGGTTCCCAGAGGCTGCCCCACACCTCTCCTGCCAGAGATGCCCCCCCGGTGGTCTCTGATCTGGTGTCAGGAGACAGGATTGCTCAGGGGGGGCACACGCACGCACGACTGTGGGGTCCCACTGGTGGCTCAGCCCCCGCTGTTGTGCCCTTCGGGGTCGCTGCACCGCTTCAAGCGGCTGCCGAGAGCGCGGGATTTCATCGCTCTAACGATCCTGCTGGCACCGGCGCTTGCATCTCCCCCCGGGCAGCCCTTCCGTCCCGACCCCCCCAGCCCAGGCAGCGGTTACACCGGGTGGGCTCTGCCCCACACCCCCTCACTGCTCCCCGGCCCCATGGGTGCTGCTGCAGCAAGAGCGCCGGCGACGCTGCAGGGGAGGGGGGGTTGGCAGGAGGGTCCCCCATCCCGTCCGTCGGACGGGATGGGGGACCCTCCTGCCAGCCCCCCGCCCCCAGCGTCCCTGGGATGGGATGCGGGGTGGCCCAGGATGGGGGATGGCCGGCGGAAGGGAGGGGGCCGTGGGAGCTGCCGCCGGGCTGGGTCCCCATGCCGAGCTGTGGGGTGTGGGGGGGTCTGGCTGCCATCCCCGGCGCAGCCCCCATAAGCGCAACCCTGTCATTAGAGGGGACCGGGTGGCCGCAGGGACCGGGCTGGCTGCCTGAGGATGCTGCGCTGGGGCTTGCCAGCAGGCGCCGAGGCCGGCGGAGGGGGGTGCGCAGGCTGCCCCCGGCTCCTCCCCGCTCTCTGCCCCATGTCTGCCCGCTCCACGACCCTCACCCAGCGTGTCCCACAGCCTGTCCCCTCACGGGACCCCGAGCACCGTGACGGCAAAGCCCGTGGTACCCACTCCCTGCACCTATGGGGCTGTGGGGTTGCGTCCCCCCCACGTCCCCACTCGCCCCCCCCCAGGCTGGCTGCTCCACGGAGCCTCTCCGTTGGCCTTCGCCCGTTCCCGGCCACCGGCGCTCGCCACTGGCTGCCCCCGTGCCCAGCGGGAGCCGCGGCGCGGAGGTGGGGCTGCCTGAGGAGCCGTTCCGGGACTTGGCACCGCCGCTGTGTTTGGATAAAGTGGCCTGGTGCAGGCTTGCCGAAACAAAGACTCTCGCTGCTGCTGCTGCCGCTGCTGGTTTTTTTTCTTTCACGCCGGTATAAAAAGCTCCCGGCGGTGGCCGGCGCTCGGCAGCTCACGGCACAGCGGGGCAGAGCGCGGCTGCCCACGGCCCTGCGACCCCACGGCGGAGGGCAGGGGCTTGGCCCGCGGGAGAGGGAGCCGGAGGGGCTGCGGCGGCCGAGGGCCCCGTCGTGCCGAGGATCCCGCTTCATCTGCCGTCCCGGGGGACAGCCGCCGGCTGGGCGGGTGCCCGGCAGCCTCTGCAGGAAGCCGGCAGCCGTGGGAGCCGCAGCTTTGCCGGCTTGGTGGGCGATGGGGTGAGTGGGGCAGAGCCGCCTGCCCGGGACGGGGACGGGCGCAGCCGGGCTCACACCTCCCCAGCCTCCGGGCAGCCGCGGGTGGGTGGGTGGGCGGGCGTGTGGCCCCCGGCCCTGCCCTGGGTGACGGCGAGAAGCTGCACCCAGCCCTCGGTGGGGCCATGCCGGTGCGTGTCCCCGGTGGCACAGGGAGCCTGGCACCGTGGCACGGGGTGGCGGGTCCGTGGGGGAGGCAGCTGTGCCAGGGCCGGGGACAGCAGCGGGGACAGTGGCAGGGACCACCGGCCGGGGTGGCAGGAGCCTCTCCCGGGGCCCGGGGCTCTCCGGGGCTGGACCGAGGAGGCCATGGGGGGGTCCGGCAGCCAGTGGGGACCGTGGGGCAGCCCCTCCTGCCGTCCCGTGTCCCCCGGGGCCGGTCCCCAGGCACGGCAGTGTCACCGGCGTGGGCGTGGGTGCGGAGCCGCGCAGTGCCGTGATTCATCGCCCGCATCCGGCGGTTTCGAGGTCGCAGAGCGGGGGGTGCGCGGAGGGAGCGGGGGGAGGATATTTTTGGTGGCGGCTTCTAAAGTTGCAGCGTGTAGAAAACCTCTACCGGGGCGGGAGCCGTGCCGTGGCTGGCGTTGTCCCAGCCCTGCTCCGTCCCGCGGTTGCCCGCCATGGCGATGGGGGGGTGAGGACCCCCGGGTGGGCGTCTGGGAGGTGCTCAGGGCGGCGGAGTCTCCCGGGGGTCTCCGGAGCAGCCAGGTGGATGCGGGCACTGGTCCCCATTTGGGGGTGCAGGGAGCTGGGGCTCCTGCCTTGCCAGCGCAGGGGGGAGGCCGGTGCATGGCAGAGTGCCGGCGGTGCGTGCTGGACCTGCCCGGAGGTGCAGCAAACGGGGGGGCACCATTGGGGTGCGGGCGCAGCTCTGCCTTGAGGTGCTGCCTGTGGATCAGCGGGCGCTGGTGCAGCCTGGGGGCAGCGCCGGTGCCAGTGCCGGTGCCAGGGCCGGGGTGGCTCTGCCGGGGCCGGCTCGTGGCTCCCACATGTGAGACAGGAGCACCCCGAGGAGCAGGGGGTGCGTGTGGCCGTGCCAGATCATCCTCTCCCTCCCTGGTGTGCACCGGGCCGTGCCTGAGGAAGCCGTCCTGGTGGGAGCTCGGGGTCCGGGCAGTCCCTGCCACGGCGAGGGTCTGTGCAGGCAGCGGTCCTGCGCGGCACACGGGGACGGGGCTCTGCCCCCCTCTGCCACTGCGGCATGGGCCCGGGGGGCCAGCGGTGGCCAAGGATCCACGGCAGGTGCTGGCCACGGCTCCGCGTCCGGGCAGCGCCTGCAGGCTGTGGGCAGCGAGTGTCACCCCGTGGCGGCTGAGCGCCGTGGCCTCGTGCCTCCCCGGTCTGGGTGCTCCGGGACCCCATGCCGCAGCGGGGGGGCTGTGGTGAGCACCCACGGCCGGGCAGGGTGACCCGTGCTGGTGTCCCCAGCCCCAGCCGAGGAGCCGGTGCGGCGTTGCCGCTGGCAGTGGGAAAATGGGGGGACAGGCCGGAGGGGCACAGACCCCTCTGGGGCAGCCGTCGCCATCCCTGGGGGGGCTGTGTGGCTGGGGGGCTGCGTGGCTGGGGTGCAGCCTCGCCGTGCCGGGCAGGCTGGGGAGCGTGGGGCTCGTCCGCCCGGCGTGATGGGCACAGCCTGACCTGCGCCAGGCTCACCCTGCCGCAATTTTGCCTGGAAATTGGGCGCAAGGAGTTCCGGGGTGGGGGGGGGGTGCCAGCGGGAAGACGGCAAGGGATGCGGCGTGTTCTCCGTCACCACGGTGTCAGCCAGACGGCGCACGGGGTGGGCCGGGGCTGCAGATGTGTCTCTGGTTCCCAACCAGCGGCACAGTGGTCACCGTCAGCCTCGCCTCTGGCTGCGTGCACAAACGTGCACGGCTCACATATGTGTGTGTGCTGATCCCACGCCGGGACCTGCTCCCGGCACTGCTGCTGCTGTCCCGTCCCCCTCGCGGGGTTTCGGGTCCGTGCTGCGGCCGGGGACGCCCCGGTGTGGACGGGTGCCCAGGACGGACGCGGAAGGGCTGGCGGCGGCCTTGCCTCACTTCCCGCCTTGCTCAACCGCCACCGGCCTGGCGTCCCCTCCCGGCCCGCACGGTGCCAGCGGTGGGGCCCGGCACAGGAGGGGGCTGGGGGCGCGTGGGCCCCATGGGGAGCCCCCACAGCGCGGGGTGTGGGGCTGGGCCCTCTAATCGCCTCAGCGGATCAGGCGGGCAGGCCGGGGCCGGTCCCAGGAATGTGACTCCGGCACCGGCGGGAGCCGCCGAGCCGGCTGGCGCACAGGCGCTGATTGGAGCCAGCCGGTAATTAGCGGCGCGGCGTTGGCAGCCCATGGCCGTATCTGCGGACCTGCCCCGCTTATCGGAGCGGCCTGTTCCCTCGCACAAGGGGCCATTGTGCGGCGCCGCCGGCCCGGGGAGGCCGCGCATGGGGCGCGGCACGGTGGGGCTGGCAACGGTGCTGCCGCAGGCGCTGCTGACACGCCGACCCACCTGCCGGCCTGGCCCTGCGTGGCACAGCCGGAGCACACAGCCCCGACCCCCCCCAGCCCCGCGGCTGGGCCTGGAGCAGGGCAAAGTGGTGTCACCGCAGCCGTGCCAGTGCCTGGAGCCGTGCGGTGCTGGCGGCACGGTCCTATGCACCGACACCGGCAGAACTGCAGTGGGGCAGCCCCGCAGCTGCCGGGCATCCCGGCTGATGGGAGCCGGTGCCCCACCATCCCTCCGCCCCGGCGCCCCGGGGAGCGGGGCCAGCCGCTGGAGCTCCCGGCACGGGCTGGCTCATGGGCTCCTCTCCGCAGGGCTGGCACGAGCCGCTGAAGCGTTCCCGGCTGGCTGCCCAGCCGTGCCTGCCGGGTGACTCAGCCGCCACCACGGAAAGCAGAAGTGGCCTGTCCCCCCCCGCTGGGTGCCTGTCACCCTTTCCAGCAGGGTCAGGCCACAAGCTCCCGGCGTCGCGCGTCCCCGGCATGGCTGGGCCCGGCACCGCTGCTCGCCTGCCCTGGCACCGTCCTGTCGGGTCCCCATGGTTGCACCGCCAAAGCCCAGGGTGCCGGGAGCCCCCCCACCATTTCAGGCAAGGGGCAGGCAGCTGGCTGCCCACGGACGGTGCTGCGGCCGGCACCGGGCTCCCCTGCGTCGAGAACCGGTGAGAGCACGGCTCAGGGCCGCTCCCCAGCTCGGCGTTCCCTGAGAACAATCCTGAACGTGTTCCCCGGGCTCTGATCCCCGCGAGCTGCCAACGCGATTAAACCCAAAAAGCTGCTTAGGGCTGGGAGCCGCCAGCCCCGGCACTTGCCAGCCGTGGAAGCCCAGTGTCACGTCCCTGGGACAGGTGGGACGACGGCACCGTCCAGGTACGCTGGTGATCCGCCGTGCCGGATCGGCTCCCCGCTCCCCATACCACGGTGAGGAGGAGGGGGCTGCAGCCAGCCCCCCTCGGGCACGGCATTACGGAGTGCATGGAGGGGTGTGGGGGGGGAGTTTCGGCTGCGGCTTGGCCAGCGCCCCGGGAGAGCGGCGCAGCGGGTCGGCTAATCTGCACTCGCTCGGCTGGAATGTGGATGTGCTGGCTCCGGCCCCGGATGGGGAGTAGGGATTAGGGAGCAGCCGGAGCCTGGTAGCGCCGAATCTAGGAGAAGGTACAATCCGGTGCCGCGATCAGGCTCGAGGAGACACGGCCTCGGCAGACACTGAGGCCGCGTCTCCTCGAGCCTGACCGCGGCCACTGTGCTTTGCACCCCAGGGTGCCTGTGGGGGGAACAGTGACGGTGACGGTGATGGCGAGCCACCCATGTGAGACGCAGTCATCCGTCACCACCCTCCTCGGTCCCCGCCGTCACGTGGGGACACCTCCCGTGGCAATAAACCCAGAACGCCGGTGCCGGAGGGGGTCAGCTTGGTGCCGGGGGAGCTGCCGAGGGGCAAGTGTGGGGCGAAGATGGCCGGTGGGCAGGTGTGGGGGGGCGGGACAGGGATACTGGGGGGGGTGGGGGGGAGGAGGTCTGGCTGCCTGCCTGCCCTGCCTGCACCCTGCGGGGCTGGGTGCATGCCCGGGGTCCCGCCGGAGGGGCTGGGCGCTGCCCCGGCTCTGCTCCCCTCCCGGCGTTTGTCTTGGCCCTCGCTCTCCCATCCCGCTGGCGGCCAAGACAAACCAGCCCGGAGCCGGCCCCGGGGCCATCCCTGCCTGCGCCTTCCCCCCCACCCCATCCCCGGGAGGGGCAGACCCCGACCCCCTGCCCGCGGCTCTGCCCCGGGGACTGCGGTGGCAGCCGGTGCCTGGGGGAAGGGGACGGCTCCTCGGGGCATCGCCGCTCCCAGGGGCGCGCTGACCGTGGCGCTGAGCCCCCCTGCTCTGTCCCCAGGTTATGCTGCCCCGACACCGTCCCCTGAGCCCTCGCGAGAAGGAGAAGGGCTAAGCTGGCCATCCCGGGGCGCCGCGCCAGCGCCATGACACACTCCCAGGTGTCCTCCGAGATCCACCACATCGTCTCCTCCGCCTTCCAGAGCGTAAGTGCCGCGGCGGGCACGGCCCCACGGCTGCTGGGGGGCACGGTGGGGCTGCACCCCCCGTTGCTGCCTAGCTGGGCGAGGGGTGCCGCGGCACGGCCCTCCCGCACCGCAGCGTGGTGCCGCATCGCACGGCCGTGGGGTGCCGACAGAGCAGCGCGGCACCTGCCCCGTTGCACGGCCGTGGGGCAGGGCCGTGCCCCACGGCAGCCAGCCCGGGGCAGGCCGAGCCGACCGTGCCGGGGCGGCGGGTGCCCTCGAGGCAGGTGCTGCCGGGACGCGTTGGGCCGGGACCGCCGGCTCTGCCGGTGCCGCTCGCCAGCCCCAGCTGAGCATGGTGCCAGCGGTGCCAGTGCCGCACAGCTCTGGTGTGGGTTAGTGGGGCTGCGCGGAGCAGTTAATGATTAACCCTTTGCATCGCACTCCGCGGCTGCCCGGTGCCGTTGGGCAAGTTGCCGCACACGTGACCGGGGATGGGACCTGCCGCCCCTTCCCCGCGGCTCTGCCACCCATGGATTTCCTCCTGGGCTCCTGGGTAAGCCGCAGCCTCGCCCGGGCTGCCAGGCTGGTGGGGCCCGTGGACCCCCGGCACCCGGCACCCATCCCAGGGCCAAAGCTGGGCCTGGCGGAGCCGTGGGCGTCCCATGGGCGAGGGAGCGTGCCGGGCGAGCAGGGGCGTGGGGCTGGGAGCTGCTCTGACCCCTGGCACGTGGGGCCACGGGCGCTCGGTCACGCCAGGCCGGGGACGAGGCGGGTTCGGCGGGGGGGTCCTGGGCGTCACCGCGGGCAGGGTCAGCGGGCAGGTGCCGGGGGCCAGAGGAGCCGGCGCGGTCGCTGCACGGGTGGCGGATGGGGAGTCCAAGGTCGTTTTGGGGCTGGCAGGATGCTGGGGCTGGGGCAGGGGGGCTGTGGGGAGGCTGTGGGTGCTATGGGGGGCTGTGGGGGGCTGTGGGGGGCTGTGGGGGCTGTGGGGGCTGTGGGGGCTGTGGGGGGCTGTGGGGGGCTGTGGGGGCTGTGGGGGGCCGCCTCGTCAGGTGCCGAGGGAGCGGCCGGGCGCTGCCGTGGGGTCGTGGGTGCGATGGGACGCCGCGGCTCTGCCTGTTCCCCGCCACCCCCACCGCGGTGCCCCGTGCCAGGCAGGGCCTGGGGGCTTTGGGGTCACCATGCAGTGGGGCCGGGGGCCACGGCTCTGCCCGAGGACATGATGGGGGGCCGGGGGGGGCTGTAGCCGGGCACGCGCTGCGAGGCACCGACTGAGGGTGCCGGGGTGTCCCCGGGGGGGTGGCAGCCCCCACCGCCGCTGCCTGGGGTGCCCCGGCAGCAGATCCCGCGGGGTCGGTGCCCACGGTGCCCCTGTCCCCACCACGGCCCCTGCCACACCCGGGCAGCGCCGTCCTCCCCCCCCGCTGCCCCCACCCCACATCCCCCCCGGGAGGGGAGCGCGGGGGGGGCCGTGCCGGGGGGGTTACCGGGGGGAAGCCCTGCATTACCGGGGTCACAACCCCAGCCGAGCCGTGCGGCACGGGGGTGCAGTGTGCACCGGGGGGGGGTCGTTGTGTGGCTGCGAGCAGAGTCGGTGCGTTCTGGGGGGCCCCGCCATCACCGGGGGGGGGGAGCGGCTGGGGGGGGGGGTGTGCATCCCGGGGGGGGCCGTGCATTCCGAGGGGGGGCTGTGCATCCCGGGGGGGGGCTGTGCATCCCGGGGGGGGGACCGTGCATCCCGGGGAGACCCGTGCATCCCGGGGGGGCTGTGCATCCCGGGGGGGGGGCTGTGCATCCCGGGGGGGGGACCGTGCATCCCGGGGAGACCCGTGCATCCCGGGGGGACCTGTGCATCCCGGGGGGGCTGTGCATCCCGGGGGGGGGGCTGTGCATCCCGGGGGGGCCGTGCATTCCAGGGGGGACCGTGCATCCCGGGGGTGTCGGAGCTCGGCCGGGGGGGCCCGGAGCTCGGCGGGGGGCTCGGTGCGTTCCCGGGGCCCGGAGCTGTGCGGGGGGGCTCAGCCCGGAGCTGCGGGCGCAGCCGGTGCCCTCTGCGGGCCGCTGTCACCTTGAGGCGGGCGCGGGGCGGCTCCGTCAATATTTGGCGATTCCGGGGAAGGAGCCGCCGCCCCCCCGCCCCCCCGCCGCCCCCTTCCCCGGCCGGGCCGGGCCGCGCCGCCCCGATAAAGCGCTGCGGGAGCTGCGGCGGGAGCGCGGCTCCGCCATGACTCAGGTAGGACCGGCCGGGCGGGGACACGGCCCCCCCGCACCCCCCCGCGCCCTCCGGCCCCGCTGCCCCAGCCCCCGCACCCCCCGTATCCCCCCGCACCCCCTGCACCCCCCCGCCCCCCGGCCCCCCCCAGCAGCCCCGCACCCCCTGCACCTGCAGCGCCCTCGCCCCCACCCGCAGCCCGGCAGCCCCCCACTCGCACCCCGGCACCCACAGCCGGGGCGCGCCAGCGGCACCCAGCAGTGCCGGGACGAGGGCACAGCACTGGGGGCACCGCGGGTGCGGGGTCTGGGGTGCGTGGTGGGGGCATGGCACCAGGGCGCAGCGGGGGGGTGCTGGGGGTACACAGGGGTGCACAGCACTGGGGGTGCTGGGGGTACACAGGGGTGCACAGCACTGGGGCACGGCACTGGGGGTGCTGGGGGTACACAGGGGTGCACAGCACTGGGGCACGGCACTGGGGGTGCTGGGGGTACACAGGGGTGCACGGCACTGGGGCACGGCACTGGGGGTGCTGGGGGTACACAGGGGTGCACGGCACTGGGGGTGCTGGGGGTAAGCAGGGGTGCACAGCACTGGGGGTGCTGGGGGTACACAGGGGTGCACGGCACTGGGGCACGGCACTGGGGGTGCTGGGGGTAAGCAGGGGTGCACGGCACTGGGGCACGGCACTGGGAGTGCTGGGGGCACGCAGGGGTGCACAGCACTGGGGGTGCTGGGGGTACACAGGGGTGCACAGCACTGGGGCACGGCACTGGGGGTGCTGGGGGCACGCAGGGGTGCACAGCACTGGGGGTGCTGGGGGTACACAGGGGTGCACGGCACTGGGGGTGCTGGGGGTACGCAGGGGTGCACAGCACTGGGGGTGCTGGGGGTACACAGGGGGGCACAGCACTGGGGCACGGCACTGGGGGTGCTGGGGGTACACAGGGGTGCACGGCACTGGGGGTGCTGGGGGTAAGCAGGGGTGCACGGCACCAGGGTGTGGCAGGGGGGTGCTGGGTCTGGGCTGACTGGGGTGCACAGCACTGGGGATACCGGGGGTACATGGGGAGAGCACGACGCCAGGGCGCGGCACTGGGGACGCTGGGTCGGGGCTGCACTGGGGAGCTGGGGTACGTGCGGGGGCGAGCATGGCACTGGAGCGCAGCGCTGAGGCTGGGGGCACAGGGTGCGCTGGGTGCAAATGGCGCGGTGGGGACCCAGCCCGGGGGTGCAGCCGGGGTGCACGGCCCATGGTGTGCCGGCGGGCACGTCCCTTGGGTGCAGGGCCTTCGGGGGCCCCAGAGAGCCGCTGTCCGGGGTGCCCATCGTGCGGGGCTGCGTGACCTGGGGGCCGGCGGCGTGGCAGGCGGTGGTGCTGAGTGCCTGCTCAGCCCCACTGCCGGCCCGCAGCCCGAGCAGGAGGCGCTGGGTGCCGGCTCGCCCGTGTTCGGGGAGGAGGAGGAGGAGAGAGACCTGAACAAGGCGCTGGGCGTGGAGCGCTTCGAGGAGATCCTGTGCGACGCACACCCCCGCAACGCGGAGGAGGCCGGGCGCAGCTACGGCGAGGAGGACTTCGAGTGTGAGTGGGGCCTGGGGGGCAGCGGGCAGGCAGCGGGCAGGCAGCGGGCAGGGTGCCAACCCCACCCTGTCCCCCGCAGACCACCGCCAGTCGTCCCACCACATCCACCACCCGCTCTCCACGCACCTGCCCCCCGACACCCGCCGCAAGAAGGGGGTGCCGAAAAAGGGCAAGAAGAAGCACCGCCGTGCCTCCGTCCCTGGCGAGACCCCCACCATCGAGGAGGCCGAAGAGGATGAGGATGAGGCGTGCGACACAGAGACGGAGCGGTCGGCGGAGGAGCTCCGGCAGCCTGGCTCGCCCGAGGCAGTGCAGGTGAGGGCAGGGCTGGGGGCGGGGGGCACAGCGTTGCCCCCCGTTCTGGGGACTCTCGGGCTGGGGGCACGGCCCAGGTGCTGGGAGCTGGAGCCAGTGGTGCCTGCGGCCGGGGACACGGCTCCGCAGCAGCCGGTTCCTCCCATGCCCCGTGTCAGTTCTTCCTGCAGGAGGACGAGGTGACCGACCGCCGGGCAGAGGAGCCGGCGTCCCCCACGCTGCTGCCCGGCTCCCCCCCGGAGCCCCGTGGGTCCACGTCCCCCAGGGAAGCCCAGGCAGGCAGGTGAGCGGGGACCGGGCAGCGCCAGGGCTCGCTGGGGCTTGGACGGGGCTGTCGAGGGGCGGGCAGCCCCCTCTGGCTGCCCCACGCAGGGCTGGGGGGCAGAGCGGGGCTCAGCTCTGAGGTGGGCGCCTGCCTCGCAGCCCCGATGTGGAGGAGGGAGTTTCGGTGCAGGGAGCGGCTGCCGCCGAGGCCGGCTCCCCTGGTCGCCCCGTTCCCAAGTCGCAGCTGGGGCACCGCAGCTACAACCTGCACGAGCGGCGGCGGATCGGCAGCATGACGGGCGTGGAGCAGGCTCAGTACCAGAAGATGCCGACAGACGAGTCGGAGGCCCAGACGCTGGCCTCGGCCGACCTGGACTACATGAAGAGTGAGTGGGGGGCACCCTGCGCCACGGGGGCCGTGCTGGCGGCGTGCCGTTGGCACAATGGGAGCTGAGGCATGCACCGGGGCGAGACGAGCTGGGGCCAGCGACTCCGGCAGCACCGGGTCGCCCTGCGGCTGCAGCAGAGCCAGGCTGGGTGCAGGCTCCAGCCCCACTGCAGGCACTGGGTACGGCCGCAGGGGACCCCTCTCTGGGGCACCGCGGTCATGTCACATCCATGTGGAGCCGGTGCCTGGGACGGTTGGAGCCGCCGCCGGCGGTGCCTCCCCTGGGTGCCGCCAGCCCCTGGTGATTTGCAGCTCGGGGACTCCCAGGGCAGCCGGTGACGCTTCTGCCTCAGAGCTCCCCGGGGAGCGCTGCCCACGGCAGAGCCCGTGTGCCGACGGGCACGTGCAGCCCCTGGCACGGGGTTTTGGGTGACCTCAGTGCAAGGAGCCACCTCGGCTCCTGCTCGTCACCACCGGCCCCGGTGCTGGAGCAGCAGCGACCGGGTGACCCCACTGGTGCCGCAGCACCCGCCGGCGCACGGGCCATTCCCCCCCTCCCGTACCGAGAGCTGCCCCGCTGCCAGCGGCAACCCCGGCGCTGTGACGGTCCTTGCCCGGCCCCAGCTCAGGTCCCTCTGCTCGAGCTGCCCCGACACGCTGCCGCCCACAGCTCCCCCGGGCTGCCCGGTACCGGGGTTCCCCAGCGGACCCCCCAGGCCAGGCTGTGTGGCGCCGGGCTCCCAGGTCACCCGCCCGCTGCCAGTGCCGTCCTCCTCTGTCTCTGGCAGGTCACCGCTTCGAGGACGTGCCGGGGGTGCGCCGGCACCTCGTCCGGAAGAGCGCCAAGGCGCAGGTGGTCCATGTCAGCAAGGACCACAAGGAGCCCAGCACGCGGCACCGCAAGCAGGACCGGCAGCCCCATGAGGTGGGGGGTCCCGGCGCCCCGGGGGGTGGGGTGGGCAGGGCTGGGGGTCCCGGCACAGCGGAGGAGCCGAAGCGCGGCGTGGGACCGGGGGAGTGGCTGGGCTGCCCGTCTTGCCCGGGGCGCTGCGGAGGGGGCTGCCATCCCCACTGTCCCGGCGCTGACCCGGCCGTGCCGCAGGTGTTTGTGGAGCTGAACGAGCTGGTGGTGGACAAGAACCAGGAGCTGCAGTGGAAGGAGACGGCGCGTTGGATCAAGTTTGAGGAGGACGTGGAGGAGGAGACGGACCGCTGGGGCAAGCCGCACGTGGCCTCCCTGTCCTTCCGCAGCCTCCTGGAGCTGCGCAAGACCCTGTCCCACGGTAGGGAGGCAGGGCCGGCCCCACGGGGCCTGGCCGGGGGGGAGTTCTCCGGCCCCGCTCGCTTCAGCCCCCCATCCCTCGCCCAGGGGCCGTGCTCCTCGACCTGGACCAGAAGACGCTGCCGGGGGTGGCTCACCAGGTGGTGGAGCAGATGGTCATCACCGACCAGATCCGGGCCGAGGACCGTGCCAACGTGCTGCGGGCGCTGCTGCTCAAGCACAGGTGAGCGCGGGGGGCAGCGACCCGCAGCCCCCCCCCCCCCAGGCTCTGCTCCCCACAGCTGTGGGGACAGCGCTGTCCCCGGGGACACCGGTGTGCAGCATGCCGGCAGGGACATCCGTGCCGGGCTGCCAGCCGCTGTCCTGTCGAGCTGCCACCAACAGTCCTGGCTTTGCCCCGCAGCCACCCAAGCGACGAGAAGGACTTCTCCTTCCCCCGAAACATCTCGGCTGGCAGCCTGGGCTCCCTGCTCGTGCACCACCACAGCACCAACCACGTGGCAGAGGGCAGCGAGCCGGCCGTCACCGAGCCCCTCATCGCTGGGCACGCCGTGGAGCACGACACGCGGGTCGACGTGGAGCGGGAGGTGAGCCCGGTTCCCGCGGCCGCCCCACACCCGTCCCCAGCCTTCCACCCGCTCCTTCCTCCCGGCCTGCCACCGCTCCTCATCCTCGGGAGGGGCCCTGACCCTGCTGCACGCTCTGTCCCTGCAGAGGGAGGTCCTCACCCCCACGCCCCCGGCCGGCATCACTCGCTCCAAGTCCAAGCACGAGCTGAAGCTGCTGGAGAAGATCCCGGACAACGCCGAGGCCACGGTGGTGCTTGTGGGTACGGAGGGGTGGCAGGGGGTGGGCAGGGTGGGGGGGGGTCGGGGACCCTACGCGGGGCTCCCGCGGTGACCCCCTGTTGCCCCCCAGGCTGCGTGGAGTTCCTGGACCAGCCCACCATGGCCTTCGTGCGGCTGCAGGAGGCGGTGGAGCTGGACTCGGTGCTGGAGGTGCCCGTCCCCGTGCGGTTCCTCTTTGTGCTGCTGGGGCCCAGCAGCACCCACATGGACTACCACGAGATCGGGCGCTCCATCTCCACCCTCATGTCCGACAAGGT
Source organism: Balearica regulorum gibbericeps (assembly GCF_011004875.1). Lineage (NCBI taxonomy): Eukaryota > Metazoa > Chordata > Aves > Gruiformes > Gruidae > Balearica > Balearica regulorum. Next base: position 168,201,145 of record NC_046185.1, read on the forward strand.
GGGTGCCAGGAGCCTGCCGGGGCCGTGCCGCCGTGGCCTGGCTCGGTGTCCCACGGTGCCCCTGGGCGGGCGCTCTGACCATGCCATCGCCCTGCCAGCAATTCCACGAGGCCGCGTACCTGGCCGACGACCGCCACGACCTCCTCAACGCCATCAACGAGTTCCTGGACTGCAGCGTGGTGCTGCCGCCCTCCGAGGTGCAGGGCGAGGAGCTGCTGCGCAGCGTCGCCCACTTCCAGCGCGAGATGCTGAAGAAGAGGGAGGAGCAGGAGCGGCGGCTGCTGCTGGAGCCCAAGTCCCCCGAGGAGAAAGGTGCCGGCGGGGCCGGGAGCGGGATTGGGGCAGGGTCTGGGTGGGGGCACCCGGCTGGCGCGGTCTCACCGTCTGTCCGTCCGTCTGTCCGTGGGGCGCAGCGCTGCTAAAGCTGAAGGTGGTGGAGGGCGAGGGCGAGGAGGAGGAGGATGATCCCCTGCGGCGCACGGGCCGGCCCTTTGGGGGGCTGATCCGGGATGTGCGGCGGCGGTACCCCAAGTACCTGAGCGACTTCAGGGACGCGCTGAACCCCCAGTGCATCGCGGCCATCATCTTCATCTACTTCGCCGCGCTGTCACCGGCCATCACCTTCGGAGGGCTGCTGGGTGAGCGCTGGGGGGCGCGGCAGTGCGGGGCACTGCGGGGGTGGGTGCTGGGAGGGAGCGGGTAGGAGCCGCGGGGCCAGCGGCTGTGAGGCTGCGGACGAAGGGCCCCGTCCCGCCGGGGTGCCTGAGCCTGTCCTGCCCGCAGGGGAGAAGACGCAGGACCTGATCGGGGTGTCTGAGCTGATCATCTCCACGTCGCTGCAGGGCGTGCTCTTCTGCCTGCTGGGTGCCCAGCCCCTGCTCGTCATCGGCTTCTCGGGGCCCCTGCTCGTCTTTGAGGAGGCTTTCTTCACGGTGAGAGCGGGGCGAGCCTCCGTGGGCGGGACTGGGCTGGGGGGACATTCCCCTGTGCCGTGGGCCAGACGTTCCCCACCCCCAGCCCCACTGCTCCTGCCAGGACCCTCCCTGCCCCGCTGCCCGGGGCTCTGTCCCAGCCCTGCGGCCGTCCCTCCTGCTGACACCGGCCTGTCTGTCTGCATCTCTCTGTCCGTCTGCACGGCACCGGCAGTTCTGCACGTCCAACGAGCTGGAGTACCTGGTGGGGCGCGTCTGGATCGGCTTCTGGCTCATCCTCATCGTGCTGGTCATGGTGGCCTTCGAGGGCAGCTTCCTGGTGCGCTTCGTCTCTCGCTTCACCCAGGAGATCTTCGCCTTTCTCATCTCCCTCATCTTCATCTACGAGACTTTCTCCAAACTGGCCAAGGTGAGCTGGCGGGGCGGGGGCGTCCACGGGACGGGGGACACACAGGACCGGCCTGAGCCTCGCGCTGCTGCAGATCTTCCAGGAGCACCCCCTGCACGGCTGCCTGCGGGCGAACGGCACAGGCACGGAGGGAGAGGCGTGGAGGAACGCCAGCACGGCCCCGGCCAACGGCACGGCCGGCCGCGCCACAGCCAAGGTGACGGGGCAGCCCAACACGGCGCTGCTCTCACTGGTGCTCATGGCCGGCACCTTCTTCATCGCCTTCTTCCTGCGCAAGTTCAAGAACAGCCGGTTCTTCCCCGGACGGGTGCGTGGGGCAGGCGGGACGGCGCGGGCGCTGCGTGGGGCCCTGGGGTGAGCCCGGCTTTGGGGGCAGGGCTGAGCTGGGGGGCCCAGCCGGGGAGGCTGGGGCCGGGCTGACACTGCTCTTCCTCCAGATCCGGCGGGTCATCGGGGACTTCGGGGTGCCCATTGCCATCCTGGTGATGGTGCTGGTGGACTACAGCATCCAGGACACCTACACGCAGGTCAGCACCCGACTGCCTGCCCTCGGCAGGACCTCCCCACCCCCGTGCCCTCCTGCGGGGCCCCGGCACTGCCCGGCCCCGGTCCCGCTTGCCAACCCAGCTGCAGGTCAGCGGCTCACAACGTGTGCGGCACCGTATGTCCCCGCCACGGCTGCCGCGGTGCTCAGCCACCTCCAGCTGCCGGCATCTCGCCTTTCCTCTCCCCACTTTGCCGAAAGCCCTTTGAGTCCGGCTCTGCGGCTCACCCCACGCCCCACGGCACCCCTTGCTCTGGCGGAGCTGCGTGCCGGGGGGCAGAGCTGGTGTCCCCCCCTCAGCGTTTCTCGCCCCCTCCCCACAGAAGCTGAGTGTGCCCAGCGGGTTCTCGGTGACGGCCCCGGACAAGCGGGGCTGGGTGATCAACCCCCTGGGCGAGAAGAGCGACTTCCCCGTCTGGATGATGGTGGCCAGCGGCCTCCCCGCCGTCCTCGTCTTCATCCTCATCTTCATGGAGACGCAGATCACCACGTGAGCGCAGCGGGGCAGGGCTGGGGGCCCGGCAGGGCCGCGCGGGGCACGAGTGGGGCAGGGTGTGCCGTGCCGAGCTGTGCCGAGCTGTGCCACGCTGTGTCAGGCCGTGCCGTACCGTGCTGCGCAATGCTGAGCTGTGCCGTGTCATGCTGTGCCAGGCTGTGCCAGGCTGAGCCATGCCAAGCTGTGCTATGCCACGCTGAGCTGTGCCACGCTGAACTGTGCAGTGCCGCGCCATGCCGAGCCGTGCCGAGCTTTGCAGTGCCGTGCCGTGCCGAGCCCTGTCGAGCCGTGCCGACGGTCTGCCCTTGTGCCCAGGCTGATCATCAGCAAGAAGGAGCGGATGCTGCAGAAGGGCTCTGGGTTCCACCTTGACCTCCTGCTCATCGTGGCCATGGGCGGCTTCTTCGCGCTCTTCGGGCTGCCGTGGCTCGCCGCGGCCACGGTGCGCTCCGTCACGCACGCCAACGCCCTCACCGTCATGAGCAAGGCTGTGGCGCCCGGGGACAAGCCCAAGATCCAGGAGGTGAAGGAGCAGCGGGTCACCGGGCTCCTGGTGGCCGTGCTCGTCGGTAGGTCCAGCCCTGCCTGCTGTGGGACCCCACTGCTCCGTCTTGCGTGGCCATGGGGGGGGCCGGGCAGCCCTGGGGAGCTGGGGGGGGGTGTGTGTGTGTGTGTGTGTGTGTGTGTGCTGGGCTCACAAGAGCTGGGGTGCCCCAAGCCCCGGCCAAATTGGCATGGCCGTCCTCTCCCACTCGGACCTGGACACAGGACCCTCCCCACGCGTCGGGGGGTGACCGGGCAGGGATGAGTGGGGCTGGGGGGCTGTTGTGAGCTCCGGGTGCCCCTCCCCGGGCACCGCAGCTGACCCCGCTCTGCCCCAGGCCTGTCCATCGTCATCGGGGACCTGCTGCGGCAGATCCCACTGGCCGTGCTCTTCGGGATCTTCCTCTACATGGGCGTCACCTCCCTCAACGGCATCCAGTTCTACGAGCGCCTGCAGCTGCTGCTGATGCCCCCCAAGCACCACCCCGACGTCACCTACGTCAAAAAGGTCAGGGGGGTCCCTGGGAGGGGTCTGGGGGGCTGAGACCCTCATCTGGGGCAGCAGCCGGCCTGGGGCACCCTGGGGTTGGCGGTACCAGGGAGTCTGTGGGACAGACTCTAGCAAAGCCTTGTTGGGGGGTTGGGGCGGGGGGGCAGTGTGGTTCCTCTGGGGCGGCCAGACCCCGCAGGGCTGTGGGGAGGCCGTGTCCTGCGGGTTGTGGTGCCGCTGGGGGTCAGGCTGTCCCAGCGTGGGAGTGGGACGGAGGGGTCCGGCACACACGTGCCCCCCGCGCTGACACCTGTCCCCACGCAGGTGCGCACGCTGCGCATGCACCTCTTCACCGGGCTGCAGCTGGCGTGTCTGGCCGTGCTCTGGGCCGTCATGTCCACGGTGGCCTCCCTGGCCTTCCCCTTCATCCTCATCCTCACGGTGCCACTCCGCATGTGCCTGCTCAGCCGCATCTTCACCGACCGTGAGATGAAGTGTGTAAGTACCTGCTCTGCGTCCCACGGCGGCTGCATCCCTCATCCCCGTGGGCCGTGTCGGCTGGAGCCAGGCGGGAGGGCGGTGGGGGGGGGCCCTGGCTGCCCGCTCAGCCGACATCTCCCCACAGCTGGATGCAGACGAAGCTGAGCCCATCTTCGACGAGCGGGAAGGTGTGGATGAGTACAACGAAATGCCGATGCCGGTGTGACCACACGCCAGCCAGTGAGCCGGGCACGGCCAGGCCCCGGCGCTGCCGCCCTGCATGGGGACGGGGGCAGCAGCTGCACCGCCAAGCCCAGCCGGGGCCGGGCACCCCGTGCTCCCCGTGCCTTCGGGGGGACACCTGCCAAAGAGACGCCGGCCCGCAGCCTCGCCCCACTGGGGACCCCCACACCCCTCCCGTCCGGTACAGGGCCGGGCCGTGCCTTCCGTCCCCTCTGGGCACGTCCTGAGCGCGGTGCGGGGCAGAGCCCCCCCGGTCGCCCCCAGCAGAGCCGCAGGTCCTGGCCCTGCCCCAGCCCCTCCGCAGCCCCCGGCCCTGGGCTCCCACCGGACAATCAGGCGTTTCCTAAATCCCACTGTGTTTTATTTAAGAGAGTAATTTAAATGGCAATAAACAGCTTTATAACGAGCATGCCGGGCCGAGGGTGCTGAGGCGGTTGAGGCTGGCGGGGGGAGCCCTGTGCACCCCTGCCCGCGGGCAGGACTGCAGGCAGCAGCATCCCGAGCGCTGCCAGGTGCCAGCCCTGCCGCCGCCGAGGGGGGGCCGCTCCTGCCTGACCCCCCGCAGGGCAGAGGGCCGCGGTGGGGCTGCGGGGGCCGCCTTGTGCCAGGCCGCAGCCGGGCAGGGGCTGTGGGTCACCGCTGCCTTGTACCAATAAACAGACTGGACTTTGCACGCTTTTCACCAGTTTTATTGTAAAGTTACCCCCCCACTTCCCAAGCACCCCCCTCCGCCCGGCTCGGGAGCAGCCCCTGTGCGAACAGCCGCAGCCCTGCCCTGCCCGCTCCCTGCCCTGCGCGGGCTCTGCCGCAGCCCCCCCAGACCCAGGGGACCCCGCGGGCAGGGGCAGGCGCTGCCCTCCCTCCCAGCAGCGGTGCTGGGGGCACAGTGACATCCCCCCCCCCAGTGCTGCTGGGAAGCCAGGCCAGGGCCCCCCCCCTCGGCACCCCTGCAGACAGGGCTGGGGGTGATGGGGCCAGGGCAGGGAGGCAGCGAGGGACACCCCCCCCCCCAGCACAGACCCCCAACACTCCCCTATGCACCAGTCAAGTCATACCCCTTCCCCCCCCCCCCCCCCCCCCCCCCCGCTAACAGCAATAAATACCTCACACTACCCCAGCCCCACACCCCGGAGCAGGTGCCCACAGCCCGGACCCCCGGGGGGGCTGGCAGCACCTGCCTGCGCCCACCCCACTCTGCCCCCTCCCTGCCCGGGGCTCGGGGGTCCGTCCCTCAGAAGCGCAGCTCCCTCAGCTTCTGCCGCAGGTAGTGCTTGGCCTCCTCGATGCCACTCACCTTCTCCAGCTCCGTGTAGGGCAGCTGAAAGGGGACAGGGAGACACCGTCAGCCCCGCCACCCCCCAGCTCAAGGCTGCCCCTGAACCGCGGCTGGGCAGGGGCACCTGGCCACAGCGCCGGGGGAGAACCGGGACTCAGGCCCCTTTCCGAGGGGAGGGGGGGGACGGGCGCTGATCCCTCCATGGGAGGGAAGGCTCCGGAGGGGCAGACGAGCCCCAGCTCTGTGTCCCACCGACCCCTGGGCAGAGGCAGCTCATCCTGCTCCTGCTCAGCCCCGGGCAAGGCGCAGGGAGGGGGCTGCTGCCCGGGGGGCACGAGCGCCCAGTGCCCGCCTGCGCTGGCTCTGCCCCCCCAGCACTTCACCCCTGAGCCTGCTGCCAATGGCAGGGAGCACCCCCGGGCAGGCACAACCCTCATGCCCGCCATGGCCGGGATGGGTCCGGCACACACTGGGAACACAGACTGGGAGCGCCAGCGGCACTGCAGGACCAAGGCAGCTCTCACACCTCACCCCAACCTCGAGCCCCCATCGCCAACCACCAGGCAGGGAGGAAGAACAAAACCCAGCCGCCCTCCCGCCGTGCAGGGCAGAGGAACGTGGGGCTCCCTGGGGGCCTGCCGGCGAGGGGAGACGAGGGGAAGGTGGTTTGTAAGGGAGAGGAGGATGGAGCAGCAGAGGATGAAGGCTCTGCCCCTGCACAGCCCTGCAGAGATCCAGCTGCGCCCTCGGCTGCCCTCGAGCAAGAGCCGGCAGTGAGGTGTGATGGGGGAGAGGGGAGAGGGCCGGGGCCTTTGCTCAGGGACACCATCCCTGCCCGGGAAGTGCAGGGGGAAGACGCCGACCTTGCGCTCTGGCTGGGCTGCGGCCGGTGCTCTCCAGGCCAAAGCCGCTCCTGGGAGTGGGGGGCACATGGAAGAGCCACGGCAGCCGGCTGCCCCCCACCAGAAAAAGGGCTGCAGGATAACGGTTTGTCATTTGAACCACAGTCTGCTAAGGAGAGAAGGTGCTGGGGCTAACAGAAAGGGAAACCCCCTGCCTTTGCCCAGGGGAGCTGGCACGGCGGAGCAGAGACCCCACCAGGAAAGCTGTCAGTGCGGAGCCAGAAGCGCAGCTCTGAACAGCGAACACAGCCTGGAGCTAAACACCCCTGAAGGGCCACAAGCCCTGGGCCACCCCGACTGCAAGCCCTGGGCCACCCTGACCGTGAGCCAGATGCACCCACAGGGGTGGGAGCAGAGATGGGACCGGCCACCATCGGGGGACAATGCAGCCAGCGCCATTCTCACACCTGGTCTCAGCCCAAGGCCCTCCCGCCGCAGGACTTGTCACCTTGGGGGGATGGCAGACGCACGCCCGGCCCCGCACGAGGCTGGGAGCACCAAACCCACGCTGCCGCAGCCTCGCGGGACAGACCCGCAGGGACAGGGAGACTCCAGCCACTGCCAGCGTTCCCTCCACCCCTCAGGGCTGGGGGCCAAAACTCGGGGTGGCTGGAAGCTCTGCTGGCTCAGCATCCCCGAAGGCACCGCCAGCGCTCACCGAGCAGGACTACGGGTAACCGTGACCATGCTTCAGCCGCAACGGCGGTGCACCCTGCTCTGAGACGGTGCAGGGACAGGGCAGGGGGAATGTGACGCACCGCTCGGCTCTGTGCTGCTACTCCGGCCCCCCGGTGTTCACGGATCCCAGGAGACCCGAGGGCCGGCGGGGCTGGAGCCTGCACAGGGCCAGGTCTGCAGGAGAGCCGTCAGTAGAAGCGCTCTGTGCACGGCAAGGGGGTGCTCTGCTATACCAGAAGCATCCAAGGCTGCTTGGAGAGGCCACCGCCATCCCTCAGGAGCTGCAGGTCATGACACATAGGAGCTTGCCTGCAAAGGAGGAAGCTTTTCCTCATCGGCTTGTTGAGAAACAGGGCTAATAGTAGGCATCACGAAGGGATGGGGTGGGAGAACTTGGCACAGATGACACAGGGACTCCGTGGTAAGGGTAGATGCTGACGCGGGTGCTGCACGGGGTCCAGGACCCATTTGTGACCATCACGGATGAGCAAGTGGGATGGGAAACGCAGACAAACTGCACGCTGCCCCCAGGACGGAGATCAGGCTGCAGACAGGCACTGTTCTCCGACAGCCCCACGCGGGGCAGGGGTGAAGGCGGCTACTAACTGCCTGGGGAGCAGAACCAAGCCCAACCAAGAACCAAAGGTTCCTGGCAGTACGGAGCCACCCCCTTCCACTGCTTCACGCTCCTTTCCTCACTGCCCAGGGGCAGCACAGAAAGCTCCTTCAACCAAAGAGGCTGGAAGCGAGTGGTGCCAGAGCCAGGACAGGGGTTGCAGGAACATCAGATCCGGCCGTTATTCAGGGCAGGATCCTGGGAAGGAGGGAGCGTGTCCGTACCTAGAAACTTCCGAGGGAGAAGAGCTGGCTGTCAGTAAAAGGTCAGAACCAGCAGGGAAAAGAGCATCTGCCCAGGAAAGGGCTGAGAGCCAGAGGACCTGCGCGCAGAGTAGAGGGTCCGCGGTGGGTGACCCTGCAGCAGCACCCCCAGCGCCTGCCAGAAGCGACACGCAGCTCCAACTGCAGGGCAGGGCAAGGAAGGGTGCGGGTACACGAACGACCCAGCGACATCCTGTGCAGGTTCCCGCGGAAGGAAGCGCTGTTCAGAGGCGCTGACGGATCCACACCTGCCACTGCCACCAGATCAACGGCAGCCGAGGAGGAGACGGCCCTGGCACGGTCACACAGACATACCCAGACAGCTTAGCGGCGTGCCAGGCACGACAGGCAGTCCGGCGCCGATCGAGCAGACGTACGGTGAAGCAACAGCCAACAAGAGAAGGCCTTAAATTAAGTACAAGGAGGGCTGAAGTGCCAGGCGCAGAGCTGCGAGCAGAGCCACGATGTCCAGCTGGCACACCCCAGGAGTCAGCGCTGCAGCCAAGACCATTTAGTGTCCTCGTTAGCGACCTGGGCAAAGGGACCGAGCACAGCCCCGGCAAGGCTGCAGAAGTACGACGTGGGGAGGAGCGGCTGACACGCCGGATGGCTGCGCTGCCGTTCAGAAGGACCGAAACAGGCTGGAGAAACAGCCCCGGGCAGGGGAGCGCTGAGTCCCGAGCCTCAGGAGGAACAGCCCCCCGCACCAGGACAGGACAGGCCCGCTGGCCGGAGAGGGGCTTTGCAGAAAAGGGACTAAGGGTCCTGAGGGACAAGCTGAGCACCAGCCAGCAGTGCTCCCTTGCAGCAAAGGCGGCCAGCTGCATCCCGGGCTGCATTTGGAGGAGCACCGCACGCAGGTCGGGGGAGCTGATGTGCGGTGAGACACATCTGGGGTGCCCAGAGCTGCGCTCCCCACTACAGGGCACGGACATGCTGGAGCCGGTCCAGCGCGGGGCCACAGGGACAACACGTGAGAGAGGGTTGGCAGAGCTGGAGCAGAAAAGGATCCGGGCATCTCATCTACATACAAATACCCGGCGGGAGGTCGTGAAGATGACAGAGCAGTACCTGGGGACAGAGCACAAGGCAAAGGGCACAAACCTAAAAGACAGGAAACCCCACTGGAACTCAGAAAGCAACCTCTCTCCGATGCATTCGAAACTCAACTGGACGTGGTACTGAGCAACCTGCTCTAGCTGAGCTGGGGCTGTACCGGATGATCTCCAGAGGCCCCTGCCAACCTCCACCGCTCTGCCGTTCTGTAAAGGTGTCAGAAGGGTAAATCAACCTCAAAGAAGAGCAAGAACAACCACCGAGCTGTGAAGCAGCTTCAACTCCAGAAGCAGCTGAACTGCCTGGGGCTCTTCATCCAAAAGGGGTGGCCGAAGGGAAGCAACCCCTGGAACCACAAGCATAGAAGGCGGCAATCGCAGCGCTGCTCTTCCCTCCCTCACGGAACCAGACGCGGCAGCACCACGTCGGCTGCCCAGCAGCAGGGTTAGAACGCAGAGAGCTCGTGGCAGGTAGCGCTGCCCAGGGCTCGCTGGCTCCCGACACTGTGGGCGTGGAAGAAAGGACAGGCTCAAAGAGGAATGAAACACTCTCGGAGATGAGGTCCATTGGGGCAGTTAAACACGGCTGATCCGCTTCCGACTTACTTTCTAACAATCTGGCGCTGTTTGGTGCTGGAGAGGGAACAGAGGGGACGGGACCAGAGTGCCTGTTCTCAGGCACCCAAAGGGAGCTAACCAGACCGGGAGCTGCATGGCGATCGGGCACGCTGAGTGGAGGGGAAGAGCTCCCGCAGCCTCGGTCACGCCTAACCGCGCGCTGCCGGACAGAGCACCCGACCCTGCGCACGCTGGGAGCAGGAGCACGCTCTTGCTTGCCCGCACCCCTGCCTGTTCTGCCTTGCTCCTCAGAGACCCCGCTGGGCTGCTGGGCAGCAGCCCTGACCCGCAGCAGGGGCGCAGACCTGCACCATAACCGCTACCGGAGACGGTGGGGACACAGCTGGCCCCGGGCAGCCTGTCCTGAGCTCCAGCACAAGGGAGACCCAGGGTGCGCTGCACAGGAGGGCTGCTCCCGCTCCACTGCTCTGCAGCCCGGGATCTCCAAGGAAATGCCACCACCCCAGTCACAGGGCTGGCAAAGCTATGCATAAACAATTGGCTTCTGAACTATGGACGCTGCAAATTATGAAATTAGGAGGAGCTTCGTGTTGGCACACTGCGCCGTCAGCAGCAGGGGAGGTAAGAAGCTTTAAGAAATGGTTATGGGACTGCTTGGTAGATCTGCGACTGTACTTCAGGTGACCTCTGGAGAAGTGAACAGGAACGAGGCCTGGGTTTCTGAGTTTTTTCCTCTGAAACATGTGTCCTCAAGCTAAAAATCACCCCACAAGTAGTCCTGCGGAAGGCGCACACCTTAAAACAACACCTGAAGTTTCCAAAGAAATCTGAAGACAATTGCGAAGGCGGTGGTGAAGCCTCGAGGGCTCCTCCGTTCGCAGCTCTTGCCACAGAGCAGCCAGAGGCTGCAACCAAAGAGGCCAGGGCCCCGAAACGGGTGCGGAGGGAAGTTCGCCTCGCCTCCACCCACAGCAGCAAGAGCCACACTCTGCAGAACCGACAGGATTACTGCAAAGGGTTTCAGGCTGAGCTATGTCCCCACTTGATTTCCACCCTGAGGCCCCGCAGCCGCCACTGCTGCCGCCACCGCGTCTGCTGGGCTCAGCCAAGCCACCTTCCCCTTCTCCTCTCCCTGCCCGGCATGGGTCTGGGCTCCGTGCGGCAGACCTGTAGGACGGGATTCCCGCAGGACCAGGGGACAGGAGGGACTCTCCACTCGTAGGTGCTCTCCACCGAGGCACCGGGGCTGGTATGGCCTGCCAGCTGCCTGGAAAAACTCTTGGAGTGGGGTGGGGGAGGGCAAAAAGGAGCCGTGAGGATGAGTCACTGCTTCCTCTCACAAGCAGGAGCGTGAGGTCGGCTCTGTCAGGCGTGTTTACAGTGGGATGCCAGCACTCTGGCCTGCAGCCTGTCACCCATCTCGTTTCTGCCCGGGGGGAGGAAGGGAAGGGCAGGAGGGGGCAGCCCCCCGCTTACCTGAACCAGACAGTAGCCCAGCAGTCGCAAGTGCCGGTCCCTCATGGCTCGCGAGCCCACCAGTATGTCGGAGTTCTGGCAGTAATGCCACTTGTCGTTGACCGACAGCACCACCCTGCAGAGGACAGAGCCGGGGGACGGCGGCGTTACCCGGTGCCGGGGGCAGCATCGCCCGCGTCTGGTCCCAGGACAGCGGCACATGAGGGGCGGCACCCCCACCCCCAGCTGGCGGCAGGGGAACCCGTCCCAGCACCCTGGGGTGCCCACCCATGGCCTGCGGGGACAGGAACAGCACGGCCTGCACTGCCGCCGGGCACCTGACAGCAGAGGGCAGGAGGGGCCAGGGAGGGCAGGAGCTGAAGCCGGTGCGGGCCCGGGGCGGCTGTCCGGCCGGAAGGGAGCAGGGACGCGGGCCAGCTCTGCTCGGTACCTCTGAATCTCTTCAGCTCCCTGCGGCCCGTCGCCCGGTCCTCGCTTGGGGCTGGGCCGGCACGGAGAAGGTGGAGGGCAGGCGTCCTCGCTGGGGGGTGGGCTCCTTTCCTCCGGTTCCTCCTGGGCCTGCTCCCCCTGGAAGCAGTTTCGATCGTGCGCAGGGCGGCCGGTGGTATTCTCCTCCTCCTCCTCCAGAATCTTGCCGATGGGGAACTGGAAGAGGGTGGCTGCGGAGGTGCCCCTGGGCGAGCAGTCAGGGGTGCCAGCCGGCTGCGCGGAGAGGCACTCGGAAGGGCTGCTTAACGTGGAGCTGCCCTGGCTCTCCAGGGAA